>NC_133771.1:87749466-87877599 GCF_003597395.2 Chelonoidis abingdonii
TCTGTCTGGGCTGCCTGGAGAGTGGTGCCCCCAGGCAGAGTGAGGCCCTACGCATTTGCCTATTTTGCCTATGCCTAAGGACGGCCCTGCCCCCCAGCACTAACCTGTGGCGGGAAGCGGAGCGACGCAGCCCCAGCCTGCTCCACTTTCCTTGCCCTGGCCCCTGCCGTGTCACTGGGGGGCGGCTGGGGAAAGGTCCTGCACTCACCTGCAGCGGGAAGTGGAGTGCCACAGCTTGGAGCTGGTGGAGTGGAGCTGGCTGGGGCTGGGCTGCTCCACTTCCCTGCGCTGGTGAGTGAGGGGAGGTTGGGGAAAGGACGCCCTCCGCACTCACCGGCGGCAGGAAGCAGAGCGACGCGGCCCCAGCCCACTCCACTCTGCCACCTCCCAGCCACAGCGCTCCACTTCCCGCTGCAGGTAAGTGCAGGGAGGTTGGGGAAAGGATGCCTCCCGTACTCACCTGTGGTGGGAAGCGGAGTGCTACAGCTGGGAGCTGGTGGAGTGGAGCGGGCTGGGACCGGGCTGCTCCACTTCCTCTGCTGCTGGGGGGGGGGGGGGGGGGGGGGCATCCCTTCCACACAAGCCCTTTCCCCTGAGTGACATGGCTGGGGCTGGGGTCAGGGCGAGGGAGGCATAGCGGGCTGCTCCCAGCCCCCCGCTAATTCCCCGGGCCACTCTGGGACTGCAGGGTCCTCAAACATGCCCTCCCACAGCTCCTGCCCCCCAGATCCTGCGGAGGGGGAGAAGTCCCTTACTGCACCCCAGACCCTCTTCCCCTTATCAAATCCCTCAGCCCTGGCCTGGCCCGACATCCTTAACACGCTGCTCAGAGCAGCATGTCAGAGCTTTACCGTGTTGTATGCGAACCCGCATTCTATCGGGTCGCGTTATATCGGGGTAGAGGTATAGTATAAGGGAAATGACCGAGCCAAAAAAATCCCAGAACACATTTTACAGCATCTAATACCCTCAAGTTTCAGGAGGGACCCCAGTGTCTTTGAACCGAAGTATTTTAATAAATTTAAATGGATCTAACTTCAAACCCTATGTCCATGTGGTTTTGCATGTTGCTTATCGGTAGCAAATTATTTAGCTCAAATAAATGTATCTTTTAGTTTTAGAAATTGGTAAAAAAGCTTCCCATTTCATATAAAGCATGGTTCTGATATTCTTTTATCATCTCACATTCAAAAATAAAAATTAGTCACAAAATATAAGTAGGTGATCAACCCCTTAATAATTTTGATTTAAATGAAGTATATTTTATATTTGCAGAGTACTTTAATAGCATTTTCAAAAACGTTTTGCATTGATATTTTAATTTAATTCAGTTGGATAAAGAGATATTAGATATTGGACATACCAAATGTCTATACTTGAAAATCTGTCAGACATTTACTAGTGAGAACTTTAAACCAACTGGCCAGCAGTAAATACAAAAGAATGGCAGGAGTTGTCACTACTGAGGTCCAGGTTCAACGCTCTGATTATAAGTCCAGCCATCTCTTTCAGAAACTGAGATGAATGCTGTGATAGAAAATCCAAACAATGCCCTTCAACATGGCTTGAGGGTTCTAGGGTAGATAAAAAATTATTTTTAATTTAACAATCAGATTCTTAAAAAAATCTAATTTGATTTTGTTTTTAAATTAAATATGACTATTGTTAAAAATAAAAATTATTTAAAATTAAATTTGAAATTATGACAAACTTCTTATAATTTATTACAGATCACTTAAATAAAACATGAGTCAAGCAGGCCATGTCTGACTTTCTTTAACACTTTGGCAGCAAACTTTTGAATTGGTGGAATCCACTGGCAATGTACCTGAAACCAACTAGATCAGTTCAATGACTAGTTCATTCCAAGTTGACAAAGCTTATCTTTCTCTTCCAACCTATGAATAAAAATTAGGTGTATCAGAGAGACCTACTAGCTATAAAATCATAATGGACATCGTGAACAGAAATAATCAGTTCAAATAACTAACTACAGATAATTCTTCCTTTGTTTAATAAATCAGTTAGTTTGAAATACAAGACATGTTTTAATAAACTTATTCCCCTCCCCACCCCAGATAGATACAGCACATGAGGTCATTTGATTTAGCGAACAATTTCAAAATGCTGGTTTTAATTGATTGAACTCTAATTTTCAATCAAATGCACCTAGACACAAATCACGAGTAAAAACCTCCTATTAAATAAAAAATGGCAAATGACATTTCTAACAATAAAAAAATCAGAAACTGAATAAAATGTCTGTTAAACTGTAGAAATGTTTAAATAAATGTGAATGGATATAGTGTATCCTCCTGGTTAGCAAAAAGAAGTACCAAATTTAGTGTAAAGGCTCTATTTAGTTACAAAACAACATTTTAATTGTTACCAGTCAAGGAGAATCAACCTCTCTTTAAAAAAGAACTAAGCACAAATGCAAAACAAGATTAAGAGAAAGCTCAACACATTATGAGTATGTACAATTATTTTTGAAAAAGCAGCAGAGAATCCTGTGGCACCTTATAGACTAACAGACGTTTTGGAGCATGAGCTTTCGTGGTATTCACCCACGAAACCTCATGCTCCAAAACATCTGTTAGTCTATAAGGTGCCACAGGATTCTCTGCTGGGCTTTTACACGAATCCAAACCTAACAACACTACCCTTCGAATATAATTTTTGACCTCTTTAACGTATTCTAATGAAAATTACATGACATAAAAAAATTGAGAGTTTCTGCTATGTGAACACCGCTCGACACAAGATTAGCTCAGGATACACTCTTAGTATTAATAGCCAATCCAAAAAAAAAAAAAAAAAAACAAAGAGAGAGAGAGAGAAGAACAAAAGAGAAAAAGAAAAAAGAAAAAAGAGTACAAGCAGTACAGGATTCCTTCAACTAGTCTCATTCTCACCCAGGAGCAAACACTTCGAAGGGTTGACTACACAGCATTCTAAGCTAAAACTTGTCGGTCAGGGGTTGAAAGAACCACAACCCAAATGACTGAAGTTTACTGAACAAACAGCGCCGGTGTAAACAGCACTTGTCAATCAAATGAAGCTCTCTCCTGCCAACCAAACAGCAGTTACACTGCGGTGCCTTTTAGTGGGGAACAACGCTGTAGCGGCAAAACCCCCGCCATTACTACAACCTCGCCGCAGTATACAAGACCATAGTCTAAGAGGCAATGTCAACATCTATTCATTTCAGTCTTTGGCACCTCATTCTGGCTAAAGACAAATGACAAGTGCCAGTTGGTGATGGAGCTTTTATTAATAACAAGGGATCATACCATTTGTGGGCTACTTGTATCTGAGAACATACGAAAAACTCTATTTTCAACTTCACTACTATCACCTGGAGTGATATTCAACTAAGACAGTTACACCCTGAACTACCAATCCACAGTAAAAACAAATGTAAACAATGCGAACGTTAGAACAGAGTCTACATAAAAGAATTGCATCTTCGGATAGATCATGACTGCTAAGAAAACTTTCTAAACAGAAACATATGAGCTAGACCTCACATCATCAGACTCGTTGGTAGATGTCAGGTAATATATGCATATGTGCCACATGCCGCCTGCTGCCACGTACATGGCCAAACAGGAGCGAGACTCACCAAATAGAATAAATTACTACATCTTGGCATCAGAAATTCAATAAAACCAGTAGAGAACACCAGTCTCTCTGAGGGGTAACTCAATATACAGACCTTGAAGTGGCAATTCGCACAAAACCTTAAAAACAGACTTAAACGTGAAGCTGCAGAACTGGAATTAATTGCAAACTTGGATACCATCAGATTAGGCCTGAATAAAAGACTGGAGGGTTGGGTCATAACAAAACCTAAACTTAATTTCCCCAATACTAATTTCTCCACGTTACTTCACACTTCTTTGTACTGTTGTAATGAGCATCTCTCCACTCAAAAGTATTGTCCTCCTTGATATCCTGCTGAATTGATTGATTATTAGACTGACTCTCACACTTGGTAAAGGCAACACCCATCCTTTCATTGTATTTCATACCTGCTCCAGTATTTTTCACTTCATGCATCTGATGAAGTGGGTTCTAGCCCACGAAAGCTTATGCCCAAATAAATTTGTTAGTCTGTAAGGTGCCACAAGGACTCCTCGTTGTTTTTGCTGATACAGACTAACATGGCTACCACTCTGAAACCTTTCTAAAATAGAATACTTCTAAACTACACAAATAAAAAAACAGCAGTATATTTGCATGCAATTATGCAAAATTTACATATTTAAGCTTACTAATCAAACAAACTTAACAACGTTGGATAATGATAAGATACTCACACAGAACAACACAAAACATGCACACAGTCAATCCCCATCCCACTGGGTTCCTTACATTCTAAACACAGTAGGAGGCTGTTCTTGCTTTCCCAACTAAAGCTAGCCTCATTTGATTTACAGATTTATACTTTTTAAATGGGTTTGCACATAAATTACACTTACAAAGCCCCATCTTCACTTCTGTGATAATTAACACATTCACTACAACATGCTCAGATTTGAAATTTGCTCTTCAAAAAGTTAAGACACCTGAAATACCCAGAAGTGTTAAAGTATCTTTTTTGAATGATTTTCATTACACCCTGTTGCTCGTTCACCTTTACTGTTCTCAGATTTGTCTAACATTTTCCAGTGAACCAGCACAACTCTCAGTAAATTTATTTTTAAAAAGGTGCTTGGCTTCTTTCTTACTAAATATTTTACCAATACACCCCTACCTTGATATAACGCTGTCCTCAGGAACCAAAAAAATCTTACCGCGTTATAGGTGAAACCATGTTATATTAAACTTGCTTTGATTCACTGGAGTGCACAGCCCTGTGCCCCTGGACCATCGCTTTACCGCGTTATATCCAAATTCATGTTATATCGGGTGGCTTTATATCAAGGTAGCAGTGTATTTAATTACTGAGATTTTATATTGCTACGTACTGACATCTTTTTACTTATAGATTTTATATCACTTGAATTAAAGAATGATAATTTACCCTACAGTAACTATGGTTCTTCAAGGTGCTGTACTCAGCCTGGATCCCACTGAAGGTGCACCAATGCCTCATGCGCACCCTGAGTCTTTTAATTGAGTGTCTGTCAGGGCTGCCCACATGCCCTATTGCCTCTTCATACTCCCTTACAAGGTCACAACCCTCCCTTAGTTCCCTCCCAATACAAAGCCTGCATAGTTAAGGATTCTGAAAAGCAGGGATGGAGGATGGGTTGTAGGATCCACACTGACTACATCATCTCGAAAAAACACAATTACTGTAAGGTAAGTAACTTTCTTTGAATATCTGTCAGTGTGGATCCCTACTGGAGGCAACAAGCAAGGAGCATGCGCTCTGGATAGTGGGAAAGAGGAGTATCAGCTGTATCAATCAGAGGTTGAACTACTGCACTGCCAAACTTGGCATCAACCTATCCACCATGTCAAAAGCAAAAAACATTTAAAAAAAAACGTCCAAAGACCTCAGCTACAGAAGTGTTTCTGAATCAGATTGACAATGCTGCCTATGTTTTGGCAATGTGTGACTTGATAAGGCTCACCAGCTAATTGATAACAGGAGAAATGCAGAACATGATCTGCTTAGAGTACCTCTGTAATGAAATGGTCTAACCTGTTGATGAGCCAGATACAGCCACAAAGAGGCAGGGAGACAGCCTGAAAGGTTTAGTCCTGTCAATTTAATAGAGCAAGGGTTCTGAAATGTCCAAAGTATGTAGCTTTTTCTCTCCCAGTATCAGTTCTGGTTTCAATAAAACTAGCAGGTTAATTGATTGATCTAAGTGAAACTCCTAGACCACCTGTCCAAAGCGATAGGTAGTAGGAAGACTATCTTAAGCAGGTGATGTACTGAACAATTTGGTATCAGCTTGAACAGAGGCTCCATGAGTTTCAAGAGGATGGATGTCAAGATCCCACTAGATGTGAAAAGATAGTGTGAGTATGTAAGCATAAAATGCTGATAGAGCTTTCAAGTTTCATCTCACAGCTAAGAGTCAAACCAGTTTGTTTCAAGTCCAGCACATAGTCAAGGATCTTCGGTATCAGAGCTTCAACTAGGTCCAGGGTACACTGGGTTGTGCATAAGAAGAACTATTTCCATTTAGAGGAGTAGGTCTTCCAAGTAAATGGTTTTGTGCTTTACACGATGATTTCTTGAATCATCAAGAACAGTCTCCATCAGTAGTGCTCAACCAGCCAACATCCAATTTAATAAAAGCAACAACTGTGGGTCTGGATCCAATATCAGACAGTGATTCTGAGATTTCAAGTCAAGGTAGAGCTGGAGTTGGATGAGAGGCTGAACAGATATCTGCAAGAGGTCTGATGGCCAGAACTGTCTTGGTCAGTAGGGAGCCATTACAGTCAGCATGGTCTGGTCCCATCTGACTTGGAGATCATCCTGGGGATCAGGCATATGTAGATTAGACAGACAGACCGACCGACCGATCAACCAAGGTAACAAGAAGTTGCCTGATAAGGAACCTGGGCTCATTCCCTCTCTGAAGCAGAAGTTTGAGCACTTGGTATTGTCCTTTATAGCTAAGAGATCTGTCATGGGACTCCCCTCATTGGGAAAATATCACATCTCTGATGGATGTTTGTAACCAAATCTGTGGTTGCTGCAAAGTGCCTGCTTAAGAAGTTTGCCAGGTATTTCTGGTAGCTGAAAGTTGTAGAGTCAATAGGATTATGTCATGCTAATGACACCAAGTCCGTAGCCCGATGGTTTCATGGCAGAGAGGGGATAACCAAGGGCCTCCTTGCTTGCTGATGCAGTGCATTGCAGACGTCTTGTCAGTCACAATCTGCACTGTGGAGCCCCACAGGACAGGCAGGAATACCATTCAGGCTAGCCAGATGACCCTGAGCTCCTAGATGTTCACATGTAGCTTCAAATCATCCTGGGACCAGGTCCCTTGCAACTGAAAATGGTTGAGGTGGGCACATGAATTTGTTCCCGAGGCAGCTGGGATGAGCAGCATCATTGGGGAGGGAACCAGAAGGGTACCACTCCTTTTGTACACTCTTCGGGTCCTGCAACCAAGTAAGTTCTTGTAGGATCTGGGGTAGGAGAAAAGACACACTTGGTCATGTCATGCAAGGATGGAAAATATATTGACCTCAGACATAGTTGTGAGGGTCAGAGGTGAAATCTGGTAAAGGCTGTCACATATATGCACATTGACATATGGCCTAGCAGTCCCAGGCGCATACTATCATTATTTTCATGTTTGAGTTTAGGTCCTGTGAAAGAAATGCACCCAAACGTCTATTCAGTACATAAGGCAAATTGAGTAGGTGCCAACTGTCAAATATTTGGCAGTGTCATAGACAGCGTTGGAGAATGCTCACAAGATGTGAACACATATGTAACAGCTGCTGCTTCCATGTTTCGGGCCCTTCAATGGCTCTGTTGGGACATTTTGACTTCAAGCTGGCTACAAAGTTGGGAATCTATAGAACCACGGTTATACCAAATCTACTGAATAGAAGTGAAACGTGGGTGCTGAGGAACAGAGTGACACTTTTGATTCTCATTGTCTTCATCATTACTCAATATCAAGTGACAGGAAAGATCAGAAATGATGATCTTCGAAGACAAAGGCAAACCCAGCATCGCCTCCATCATCACTGATTTGATCTCAGCAGCTTTCTTAGTATAGTCATTAGCAGAAGGAAAGACCAATGAATTCCAAAGCACGGTACCAAGAAATACTGTTATGTGGCCATAGACCACATGGCGTCAAAAGCTTTGGTGGACACAAACTGAATATACCACCACCTTGCCAGAGATCCATCTGGAAGACATTTGATCTTCAAGGAGACCACGTCCCTTTGGGATTTGCCATGATGATGATGATGAACTCATCACAGGATAGGTGGGGCTTGAAGTCCACAGGTTTTTAATCCCTCATGTTGAGATGCAGGGTAGTAAGGAGGGATATATGCCGGGGGAAGGGAGAGCTGACCATCAGCTTTCAGTCCAGATGAACTGAAAATGTTCCCAGCATTTGTATATCAGTATAACAGAAGAGTTCTGAAGATTTACAAGTTCTGAGAGATTTAGTTTTCACTAAGAACTAGCAGGCCGGACCCTTGTTCTGTCTTACTACCATGCACAGTAAGGGAGGAAAGGTCACAGCCACCCTGACCTTTATGTCCTTCTACTCAAACACAAGCAGGGACAGGAACATGCACATCCCCAATGGACACCACTATTCAGAAAGACTCCAGTTATATGCATGAGGTTTATGTGCACCTACAGTAGGATACACCTTGACATATGTTTACATTTAAAAATTAGCAAAGAAGACGAACAAGTGTGGCTCTTTACAAATGTGACATTCACAATGAACACTAAACAAATTTAAGACTGAACAACCTGAGAGAGGTGCAGCACAGAATCTCAAAGACCTGCAGCATAGAATTTAAACTTGTGAGGGACTTTGTCAAAAGACTTTTGAAAGTTTACATACATTACGTCAATTGGTTCTACTTTATCCACTACTTCATTGACCCATTTAAGAATTCTAATAGATTAGAACAAGACAATTTTCCTTTGCTGAAAAAACACTGATTAGACCCTCTCAGATCATGATCTTCCAGGAATTATATTCTGTAATTTTATCCCTTCAGTTTACCCATTAAAGATGTAAGGCTTACT
This sequence comes from Chelonoidis abingdonii, assembly GCF_003597395.2. Lineage (NCBI taxonomy): Eukaryota > Metazoa > Chordata > Testudines > Testudinidae > Chelonoidis > Chelonoidis abingdonii. The sequence goes on from NC_133771.1 coordinate 87,758,177, forward strand.
GGACTATAATCTTTGGATCATCCCTACACAGCCTTTTTAAAAATAGTTACATTTGCTAGCATCCAATACTTTGGTATAGTAACTATTTTTAATGCAAGGTAGCATATTGGTGCTAGCAGCTCAGCTACTTCATTCAGTGGTGAAAAATTATTTTTTGACAATTTCAGTGGTATTCATCTGTTATTGATAACGGATAGAGATGTTAATTTTTAAAAATATGATTTCTAATATGACATTGTCCCCAGCAGATTTTAAAAACAACAGCTCAGAAGGTTAAGAAAACACACCGTGAAAGAGAAAATCTAGGTCACATGCTTTTGAAAAATAGAGTTAAGAATGAGTTTCTCCAATGATTTCAGGAAAATAAATGAACTAAGAGTTTAAGACTATACTGCTCTCTGTATAAAGTCACCTCCTCTATCCAGGCTTGTGTTTGCCATCTTTAGGAAATGTTCCAAAATCTGGAAATTTGGATCATGATCCTATGTGGTGCTTAGCAACTCACAGAATCAATCCCTTAGAGCAGTCTCAGTGGAATGCAGTGGAAGAATTGTGGTCTCTAATGATGAGGATTTCTATTTTGAGAAGTGTTTTTAAACAAATTATATAATTTTCCAGAATGTTCTGTTCTTCAGCAGTGTTGCATATAAGCATGGTGTGATCTGTGTCAGACAATTAACAGGTCCCTGCCTCAAAAAGCTCAGTCCAAAACCAAAGGCTGAGGAAGACTTTTCACCATCTTTGCAGCAGGCAGGGATCGGGCGTACAAAAATGTTTCTTCCTTCCAGCAGTAACAACAAGTAGAAAAGGCTTCAAATTTATCAGACAAGTAGTACCAGGTTTCAAAACATGAAGTCCAAACAGGATCCAAGGAGCGCAGCCTGGTAAGGCTTTCATCACTCTGAACTGTCTCAGCAGCGAAGGGATATGAGAATGGGGTAAAAACAAGGCTCTGATTCTCATCAGGCTATTGTCCATGGACATTGCAGCCCCACAATGATCATGAGTCAAACTTCTAAATTCTGGATCTTCACCTGAAGATGGCACACACAAGCCTGGATGGAGGATATGACATTATATAGAAAGCAGTACTGTCTCAAACTGTCAGTTTATTTACTTTCCTCGGGTCACTGCTTAAGCAAACTCGGGCATTGTCTATGGACAATGGTGTCCCATATTTTAGTTTAGTTCCCAGGCTGTTGAGCATCTAGTATATTCTTAAGCTGTGGATAGAAGGGTCTAAGTGGATGGCAAGGACGATAAAATTCAATGATTTAAAAACAAAAAAAATCAGGATTTTTTTGATTAAATGCTTTTTGAGGAAAAAACCTATCTAAAGATAGTTTTAAATAAGATGTTTTTGAGCTATAATGTATCTCATCATGGAATAGGGATTATAAATTCTAATTCTATAGTATGAGACAATATATTCATGTATTGTTTAAGAAAGTTTTGTAAATGAGTTCCAATAGTTCATGGATTAGGGACCCAATCTTATGGGGTTCCACAGGCTTCTGTGTACATTATTTAGGTTAACCTTTCCATCTACCGAATGGGACTCAGTGCTCAGTCTAAAAGATACCAGAGATGCTTAGTTTTGCAGTTCTCAAACTGTGGATTTGTCTCTCCAGAAATAACATGCTCGTTAACAGCAAAAATGTTTTAAAATAAATAAATAATGAATAGAGATAAGAAATAACAGACTTCAACCCCATTGTCCCGCTGCAAATTTTCGTACACAAAGTCAATCCCTTACCTCTCTCTAAAAGTGCAAAGTTTCAAAAAGTTCAATGAATAGAAGATTGTTGGGGACAGAACAGAACTGGACAAGGAGAAGTCAGGAGATAAATGTGAGAAGGGACGGACAGGCAGTAGAACCAAAAGTGAAACTGTTTGAGCAGCATATTCCAGAAGTCTTGAGGTCTTTCTGAGTGTAGCCTTCATTGATTTGAGATCTACCATGCCATTCTCTCACTAGAAGGGAAAACCTGTAATGGCAGAAGGCCATAAAAGATTTTGGAAATATTTAAATTAAATTCCTTTACCTGTGGGTAAAGCACATGCGTGCAAAATGCAAACAGAGCAACAAAGAAATGCAAGGCCTGCTTGCCCGTATGAAACGACATCATGAGAAGTGTTCCTTCTCAGAAGGAAGCTGTGTTGAAGATGATGAAAAGAATATGTCTGAATATGCAGGATTTTCAGGTTGGTAAACTTTTTTATGTCATTCTTCTTTCTTAAGGACTGCCCGTCGTCCTTCTGGACTATTCTTGAATTCTAATGTTTGAGCAAAAAATATAGTTGTTACTCTATGGTACTATCATTTTAGATGCAGTTGTGATAAAAAATGAATAGCTGAAATAGGCAAATCTTCCTTTTACAATTTCACTTTTAAAGTAGTACTGAGTGTCAGTGAATCCAATGAGTAATACTAAATGAGCAGTATGGTAACAGTAATTAAATAACTGCATTGACTTATTTTGTTTAGGAGAATCCATCCTCAACATACAGGATTATGAAGACTATCCACCTTCAAGATCATCATTTTCTATAGTTTCAGAGTTAGCTGCCAATGATAGTGCTTCAGTCACATCATGTATGTCACATCGCCACAGTATATCTATCACTTGTAGCAAAAAGAGAAAAAAAATCTATCGTCCAGAAACAACCATAGATAAGTTTGTGATAAGAATCAGCAGATTACAAAAAGAGGTAATTGATGAAAAAACTGCCCACTTTGTTTATGAAAACTCTCCTTTCCATACGATCGAGAACCCACACTTCATTAACATGGTTCAGTCACTGATACCAGGATACAGTCCACCCACAGAGCAGATGTCGCAGGCAAATTGCTAGATAAAGTGTGTGAAAGAGAAATTGAGCAGTGTGCAAAAGGTCTACAAGGTAACCTGTTAACCTCAGTCTTGATGGATGGAGCAATGTCCTCCCCAATGATCCTGTTCTATGTCCTTGTGTGACAACAGAAGGGAATGTTCCTTACAGAAACAACTGATACATCAGGAAATGCACACACAAGAGAATACTTACAAGAAGTAGCAGTGAAATCTATAACAAACTGTGAAGAAAAAAATCCAAATGTCTAATAAGCAGCTTGATCACAGACAATGCTGCAAATGTATCCAAGATGACAAGAAATTCAGAATAGAGTAAAAAAGAGTCCCAGGCTAATAACATACGGTTGCAATGCTCACTGGATGCACCTCCTACCCAAAGACTTCAGTGTTCCAGAAATAAAGACTAATGTTGAAATTGCAAAATACTTCCGTAACAACCACTTTGCAGCAGCTGCTCTGAAAAAAGTGGGAGGAACCAAGCTAACTCTCCCACAAGGTGAGCAATGGAACTCAGCAGTGGACTGTTTTGAGCACTGTATCAAGAACTAGCCTAATCTGATGACAGTTTTGTGAACAAAATTGTGAAAAAATAGATGGCACTGTAACAGCCAAAGTTCTCAACACTGGGCTTAAGAGAAATGTTGAACACATGCTGAGTACCCTAAAGTCTATTTCTGTAGCCTTGAACAAAATACAGGGAAAACAGCTGTTTTGTTGCTGACGCTGTTGAAATTTGGAAGGAACTGAGTGAGATCTTAAAAAGAGAAATATGAAATGACAGAGCTTAATTGTAAGTATTAAAAAAAAAAATTGGACAAGCACTATCTCCAGCTCATTTTCTTGCAGATACTCTCAAGGTTTGACCCTGGTACTGAGTATTAACTGCTGAAGAGGAGGAGTTGGCTATTTCATGAACATCCAGCAATCATCCCTCCATAATGCCAACTATAATAAACTTCAGAGCTAAGGGTGAACCATTCAAGAAACATAAGTTTGCCGATGATGTTTTAAAGAATGTCACCCAGTGAACTGGTGGAAGTCACTTAAGCACTTGGATTCAGAGACTGTTGAAGTGATAATCTCACTTTTAACAGCAGTAGCTTTTTCTGCTAATGTAGAAAGAATACTTTCTTCCTCTGGACTAAATCATTCCAAATTGAGAAATTGTTTGGGACCTGAAAAAGCAGGAAAACGTGTTTCTTTTCCAGATTATGAACCAACAGGAAAATGAAGGTGAAGACGACTGAGTTAGCTGCAGAAGCCAATATTTTATGTTTTTCATGTTGACCTGGCTGCCATAGTCAATTTAATTTTTGGTGGTTTTTTTTAATATTTCATTTAAATATTTTAATTTAAAACAATTTTAACAAAAACAAACCTGATTTTTAAAAACTTGAATGTTTAACTAAATTCAAAAATTCATATGCCTGTTTTGTTAAAATATTATATATTTGCTGTTGAAGAAAAAAATCCAGAATACATACATGTGGTTTTAGTTAAATAAAACAATTTAATGTCTGTCTGTGATTCTCCTCCAGCACGACAAGAAAATCCTCCAAATATTAATGATTAACCTGTTGAATTGGAGATAGTTCACCTCCCAATGACTTCATAAATATCTGATTCAATTATTTTTGGTAAATGAAATAACCAAACAATCATTCATTTTCTGATATAGCTGTAAAACTAATCTGAAAAGTTTTCAAAATAAATCACTTTAAAAATGTATAGTATGTACCTTCTAAAAATGAAACCTACATCTCTGAGTTGTGAAGAATACATATTAAGGTTATAACAACCAATAAGAACGAACTTTTATGCAGAAATCCATGATTAAATTGAGCCTTCCTGACTAGCAATTTAAATCAAATCCACCCTGGTGGATGGAGCAAGGGAGTAGATGGGGGTGAGAACCTGCATGAGTGGATGGGAGAAAGATTCATAGGGAAGTTAGAAAAAAAAAAAGAAGCAGAATATGACGACTTATAGGGAGAAGTAGAAGCAGCAGAAAATAGAGGAGAAGGAGGTAAAGCACATCAAGTGGTGGGAGAGGAGGAAACGAGAGAGACAAAGAGTTGTAAAGGATTGATGGAGAAACCAAAACAAAAAACCAAAACAAAAAACCCCATCAAAAATAAGAACAGGAAGTAAACGTACACTGAAAACAAAGGAAAAGATCTATTATAGAAAAAAACTGGAGTGAAACAAGGAAGGGGGACAACAAAAGTAAAAGAGATATCACAAGTTACTATTTAATGTATTTGAAATGTAACTATTTGACAATGTGTTATCATTACAGATGGTACAACTCTGCCTCCCCATGTGTAAGCAATTTTTATTTCTTTAAGAAGCAACTTGCCTATGGTCACCCAGCAGGTCAGTGGAAGAGTGGGGAATAGAAGCCAGGTATCCTGAGTCCCAACCCAGTGTTCTATCCACTCCTCCTCATAATAGGCTTAGTCATCAAATGAAGAAAAGTTGGGTATATTTTTGAGCCATAGTTGCAAAACTTTTGCTTTTATTTAAATGTTCCAGAGTCAACAAAAGGACTTTTAAAAATACTATACTTACACAAGCATTTTTTTGATTTACAAATATTCAGTTAGTACCTCAAGACACAGCAACTGCTCTCTACACATGAATGAGAACAGCAAACTATCCTGATGGACAGGACAGCTAAGAAAGTAAGAGGCCAATCTGGCTTCATCAGAAGCTCTTCAATGATCTGAAGATCAAAAAGGAATCCTACAAAAAGTGGAAACATGGAAAGTTGCTAAGGAGGAATACAAAAGAATAGCACAGGCACGTAGGGCTAAGACACAAAATGAGTTACAACTTACAAGGGTCATAAAAGCAATAAGAAGCTTTTAAAAATACATTAGGAGCAAGAGAAAGATGAAAGAAAGATAGTGTCAGACAACATCAATAAGACTGAGGTGTTTAATGCCTGTTTTGCTTCAGTCTTTACAGAAAAGGTAAATTTTGACCAGGTAATTAAAAAAATTAATATTAACAATAAGGGGGAAGGAACACAACCAAATGAGGGAAAGAACACATTAAAGAATATTTAACTAAGTTAGATGTATTCAAGTCATCAGAGCCTCATTAAATTCACTCTAGGGTACTTAAGGAACTAACTGAAGTAACCTCTGAATCGTTAGTAATTACCTTTGAGAACTCATGGAGGATAAGCAAGGCCTCAAAGGACTGGAGAAGGGCAAACACAGTATCTATCTTTAAAAAGGGAAACAAAGAGGACCCTGGAAATTATAAACAGTTGGCCTAACTTTGACACCTGAAAAGATATGGGAACAAATTATTAAACAATCAATTTGTTCGCAACTAGAGAATAATAGGGTGATAAATAATAACCAATATGGATTCATCAAGAACAAATCAGGGCAAACCAACCCAATTTCCTTTTTTGTCATAGGGTTACCAGCTTAGTGAATGGTGGAAGCTGTATATGCAAAACATCTTAATTTTAATAAGACTTTTGACACAGTCCCATAAGACATTCCTATAGTATAAGCAAAACAGAGAAATGTACTCTAGAGGAAATTACTATCAGGTGAGTGCACAAATGGTTGAAAGATCATATTCAAACAATAGTTATCAAAGGTCTGCTGTAAAACTTGAGAATGTACATAGTGGGGTCCCTGCAGGCTTTTGTCCTAGGCCCAATACTATTCAATATTTTCATTAATGACTTGGATAAGAGTATGTTTATAAAATTTGTCGATGACACCCAGCTAGGAGAGGTTGCTAACACTTGGAGGACAAGATTAGAATTCAAAACAACCTTGACTAACTGGAGAATTAGTTTGAAATCAACAAGATGAAATTCAAAAAAGACAAGTGCAAACTATTGCACTTAGGAAAGAAAAAAAATCAAATGCACAATTACAAAATGGAGAATAACTGGTTAGGCAACAGAACAGCTGAAAAGAATCCAGGGGTTATAGTGGATCACAAACTGAATATAAGGCAACAATAACAGTTGTGGAAAAGGCTAATATTTTGGAGTGTATAAACTAGGGCTGTCAATTAATTGCAGTTAACTCACACGATTAACACAAAAAAATCAACTACTATTTAAAAAATAAAACATGATTAATCACAGTTTTAATTGCACTGCGAATAATGGAACACCAACAGACATTTATTAAATATTTTGGATGTTTTTCTACATTTTAAAATATATATCGATTTCTATTACAACACAGAATACAAAGTTTTTATTAAAAATATTTGCACTGTAAAAATAACAAAAAAATTGTATTTTTCAATTCACCTCATACAAGTACCATAATGCAATCTCTTTATCATGAAAGTGCAATTTACAAATGTAACAAAAAAAATCTACATTACTGTACTCAAATAAAAAAATGTAAAACTTTAGCGCCTACAAGTCCACTCAGTCCTACTTCTTATTCAGACAATCACTGAGATAAACAAGTTTGTTTACATTTACGGGAGATAATGCTGCTGGCTTCTTATTTACAATGTCACCTGAAACTGAGAATAGGCATTCTCATGGCACTTTTGTAGCCAGCACTTGTGCTACGGGTCACTTGTGCTACAGAGTCGGCTCCTATGGCAATAGTAGTTTTGGAACATGCTCAAATGCTGAGGGGAGAGGAGTGCATGAGCACTCTAACAAGTACTGCTACCAGAAGTTTCCACTGTCCCAGCTCCACCAGTCAGCATATCCCAAAAGGAGGCATATGCACAAGACACTCAAAGAAGAGCTGGGCACATTTCGTCTTGAGTAAAGGCGTGTGAGGGATGAGCTGATAAGTCTTCAAATATGCTAAGGGCTGCTCTAAAGAAGACAATGATCAATGGTTCTCCATGTCCACTGAAAGTAGGACAAGAAGTAATCATTTTAGTCTGCAGCAAGGGAGATTTAGGTTACATAGTTGGGGAAAAAATTCTAATTATAAGGATAGTTAAGCACTGGAATAGATTTCAAAAGGAGGTTGTGGAATCTCCATCATTGGAGATTTTTAAGAATGAGTTGGACAAACTCCTGTCAGAGATGGTACTTAGTCCGCTCTCAATGCAGGGGGCTAGAGTAGGTTACCTCTTGAGGTTCCTTCCAGCCCTACATTTATATGATTCTACAGCAAGCCCGAGTAGAGTTTTTTTTTATGTGTAACCTTTTATTCAGTCAAAACTAGATGCTCAGATGATTTGTGTGCTTATCCATCCATATAATTTTTTCCTACCATTTTTGTAATAGAAATGCAGTTACTGCAACTTGCTAAGTCAAAAATGAACATTTGAAGCATCACTAAAGGTTCAATTCTTCCACGGGGCTGCCAGAGCCTCTCTCTACCAACTCCCCACCACCAGAGTCTTTCCCTGCTGCCTTCCACCTGCTGCCTTTCAGTTAGATATGAAAAGTCTCCAGCACTAGGGAGGCAGTGGGACAGCAGTGTAGATGTGGGTGGCATGGCTTGGGCATAGAGACACATGTAGAGTACATACCCTAGGGTTCTGATACATCTACTCGCCTAAGCTGTGCCTCACCTTCTACATCAGGCGTTCTCAACCTTTTTCTTTCTGAGGCCCCCAAAATGCTATAAAAATTCCAATGCTCACCTGTGCCACAATAAACTGTTGTTCTGCAAATTCAGTAAATTAAAAGCCAGGTCTGGTGTTAGGGGGTAGCAAGCAGGGTAATTGCCCGAGGCCCCATGAAACTAAGTTGCTTGGACTTTGGCTTCAGATCCGAGCGGCAGAGTTCAGGTTTTGGCTTTCTACCCTGGCCCCAGCAAGTCTAACACTGGTCTGCTCTCTGGTTAATTTGGTAAACCACCTGAAACCTGTTCATGGCCCCCCAGGAGCTGGACCTCTGGTTGACAACTTCCGTTTTATACCACTATTTATACCCATGCTAGTTGGACATGCAACATCTGTACTCTACAAGTCACCACAAGTGTAGACCTACCCACTGTTTGAATTCTGAAGAGTGTGTTGAAGAACACACCTCACTGGTGGTAGCAGATGGACAACAGCTAATTTACATTAGCAAATTATTCTAAAGGCTGTACTGTGAATCCACCCCAAACCCTTAAACGATTACACTTTATTATCATTTCTGAGCACAACAAAGTTTAACTAAAAGCTGTAATTTCCTCTACTATAGTATGAGAAAAATCAAACTGTGTATTAAATCTAGTGATTCAACAATAATAAAATATTGCTTTTAACATAAACTGAAACATTTGCAGCATAATAGCTGATCTACAATATTTAAATAGCAATGTTACACTACAGATTGGTTTCACAAACAGACCTTGAAATACTTTACCTTTCAACAACCACACCATGCAACTACAGACAACACCCTGTAAGTGCATGCCAGGAAAATGAGGAATGCACTTCTGTAGAATCACCTAACAATTGCTGGCAGGTAGTGTGTGAATCAATGACAGCTGCATTCTCAAAATGAATAGATCACATACAGGGTGACTCACATCAGGTGTGTAAGTAAGGTAAATCACATAACCTGTATTGCTATTGCACCACTGATAAAGAGTCCATTTATAAATCTGAAATAAAAGTTGTACGCTTCAAATGTCAAAAACAAAAAAAAAATAAAAAGGTCCAGAATGCTGGAAATACAGAACTTTCCCCTAAAATGACACTTGCAAAGTTATTTTCATGTCAATGTTATTTTTGCCACCACAGTTCTAGAGTGCATGGTTTCCTTATGGCAATGACCAATAAAAAAATCTAAAGACAACGATTAATAAATATGAAAGCTTCACTACCTGCATTTTCTACTTGGTATTCTTTATTCTGTTGATATCTTCATAGAAATTCAAATCTGTTTCCTTTAAAACTGAAACATTTGCTGAAAATGTGAATGACTGACAAATCAAACTAAAACATCTAATTACTATATTTACTTCTGATTCCAAACACAAAACTAAATGAAACGAAATCACAGATACATGAAATGTAAGTGATCCAGAAGGACTTCGTACATGCTTAATATACAAACAGAAATTACTTTGGGCTATTATGTTTTATAATGAGTGTATCCACAAGCTAAATCGGCATAGGGGGATGGATAATTTTGTGTTTGGAGGAGGCGGATGCTACATGTTTTTAGGATAGCAGTTTGGAGGTCTTTTGCTCGCAGGCAGCCGAGATCTCCACGACAGCTGAACAATGGTAGCAATCTTTCAATGGGCAGCTATTTCCACTGAATATGATCGAATCTGCTTCTCTTCAAAAGACAAATCGCATCTAGCTCCACCATCCATCCCCACCTCTGGCCTCTACAGTCCCCATTACATAAATTAAGCGGAGGTGGCTGGCTCAGGGTAACCCCACCCCCTTCAGATCAACATAGTAGCTAGCACCTTGTGACAGCCAACGAACCACCGCCCCCGATTACTGACCCCAACAATAAAAGGTCCCGCCGCCCCTTGAGCGCGGCTCCGCACTAGGCACTGTACAGGAGGCGGGGGAGGGGGCGTGAAGAGGCGCACTCCGCTACTAAAAGTGCATTCCCCCTCCCCCACACGGAGAGAGGAATTTACACACCTGTCCCTGCAACAGCCGCAGGGGGCTCGGCGCTCACCCCCTACCAGCTGCAGACAGCGAGAGGGGGACCACATTGGCACAGCCCTATTGCTTCCTTCACCCCACAGGAGATGGGGGGACAGCGAAGGTGTCACTGGGTGGGGATGGAGGAGTTGCGGGGGGGGGTTCGCCCCGATGAAGGGACATCACTCTCCCGTGGGTGGATGGGACAGGGGGGCGCCCTCCCCGTGGTGGGCGCGAGTCACGGCAGAGGCGGTGCAGGCTGCGGGGCACTTACTCTCTCCGGTCCGTGCGCTGCTCCTCTCACACCTTCATGCCGCCGACCAGCCCCGCCCTCTCAGCGCCCCAGAAGCTCGCGCTGCCCCCTGGTCTGTACGAATCCGAAGTTCAAACGGCTTCTTCCAAGCGCTTCTCCCCGCTGGAGAGAATCGTTGTGGAGGGGGAGGACCCGAAACCGGAGCGAGCTGAGGGGGGGCTGCGGCGCGGAGCTCCCCAAAGGCTTCACAATAGACACAGAGCGGCGCGTGTGTGCGCGTGGGAGGAGGGGCTTCTCCCCCGGCCCGGACTCCCTCTCCAAGCACGCGGGGGCTGTTTACCCAACACCTAACCGGCCGTCCCGCTTCCCCCAGGGACTAAGTGGGTGCCTCCCCCTCGCATCCGTAGCGTTGAGGATCAGGGAACCCCCATTTCTACAAACACCCCCTCAATATGGCAGGTGGTATAGTCCAGTTCGCTCTCTCTCTTACTCGAGCTAGGGGGAGGGGGCCGCGGGTATTGTGACGTATTCTAAAGCCGGCTCCTCGCAGCCAATGGGAATGGGAGAGGAGGAGCTAGAATGGGAGTGGGCGGGGCTGCTGGCAGCTCCAAAGAGAGTGGGCGGGGCTGTTTCAGAGAAAAGAGTGCTTCGAGTTCTCCTGCTGTATCTCGCACAGCGTGTTCCACTAGTTGGTTCGCTGGTGTCAGACTCATCCCCAGCCTTTTTTGCCTCTCCAAGCGTGGGGGGAAAGAAACAGAAAAATCCAATTGAGCTGCTGCCAAAGTGCCGTGGAAGAGAAAAAACAGGGAGTGAAGAACCGACTGCGGAATTGCTGCCAAAGACTGGACTGATTGGGCTGCACCAACAATGAGTGCACTGTCGCCCCAGGCACCTGCTTCCTTAGCTGGCGCCTGGAGCTGGCCCTGGCAGGTGTAAGGTTTCTGTTTGAGGACCTGGCACTGCATGGAGTAAGTCCCTGAATATATGTATGCCTCAATTTCCCCATGTATGAAACAGGGCTGTTAAAGTTACTTATCTCACAGAGGACAGGGGTTGGGAAGGTTAATTCAAACTACTGTGAAATCCATGTGTTTAAGAAGACCTGATAGTGCACATATTGTCCATTGCGTATAGTTCAAATTAAAACTAAGGAAGTGATGACTAGATTGTATCAAAGAAGACAAGCAGATGGACTTTAGTGCTGCCTTGGACAGAAGATGTCAGAGAATTGCAGAAGGACCCAACCAACCCCAGATAGATTCCAAGAACAGAAGGGACAATTGATCATCTGGTCTGACCTGTATAACACAGTCCATAAACTTCCTCAAAACAATTCCTACAGCTGATCTTTTAGAAAAAAACATCTATTCTTGATTTTAAAATTGTCAGTGTTGGAGACCCCACCACAAGCCTTGGTAAGTTAATGACTCTCACCATTAAAACTGCACCTTATTTCGAATCTTAATTTGTCTAGCTTCAATGTCCAGCCTTGGATCGTTTTATACGTTTCTCTGCTAGACTGAATGCAATCTAGTGGCTGGAAGTTAAAATTAGACAAATGGTGTTGTCCAGTTCCCTGGCTGCAATGGAATAAGGGGAAGAAGTGTAGAGTTCATATTATGGGAATATTGTGTATATATATAATTTACAGATAAATGTAAAGTATTGCCCCAAACATCGAAAACGCCATTCAAGTTTCATTTTTTAAATGATTTCATCACAAATTTGAGCTATGGATAACGTGGAAATAGTAGGCTTGGAAAATCAGTATCTGTTAGAGGATTTTATGCTTATGTCTACCCCACAGTACTTTCCATGGATGATTGGGAATGTCACACTGGGGTCATTAGTTTTAGTGACATTCTCTTTTTGGTTGTGGGTTTTTTGTTTGCTTGTTCTGGAGTGCTTTCTTTGAGGCATTTATTGCTATATTTATTCTTTGTCACTTGTCAGAGACGCAGTGATCGTATCATTCTGCTGAAAGTGGAAGAAACAGCGTTTTCCTTTTCAGAAAAACCGAATCGTGTTTTGACCCTACAGGACACTACAAATCCGACCTGCCCGGCTCTGGCGCGTTGCACGATGGGATTTGTAGTCCTTGCTGTGAGTCGTGAAAGAGCAAACCCTCCTTCAGCTTCATGAGAGCGGAATTCTGCTTCCCAAAAAGTTTCGTTAGAGACGCAGAAAATTATAAATAATAATTTGTATTTTTTTCTAAATCGAATCTGAGTAATTTTCATTCAGTCGCAAAAACAAATAAATCTAGGAGCGGATTATGTAACTGACAGGACCGGTTTGTTCCGGGTCGCTGCTCCCGTGGTTCCTCCTTGGTAAGATGTCGGCCGCTATCGCTGCGCTCGCGTCTTACGGTGTCTCCGACTCTGGCTCCGACTCGGGCTCGGACACTGAGGGAAGCTCCCGCCGCTCCGGGCTGGTAGCCAGTCGGGACGCAGTGCTGCATCTCGCTTCACCGCCCCCTGCCCCACAGGCCTTGGCGGTGGACTCGGCCCCGGAGGTGGCTGTGAAGGTAGGTGCTGCCCCGGGCGTTGGGCTGCAAGAGGGCAGGGGAATCCCCTTCCCTCCGGCCTGGGCTGGGCCAGGAAGTTCCCTTCCCGCCCCTGGGTAGCGCTGATGGGCCTGTGCCAGACCAGGGGGCAGCTGCCCGGGGAGAGTTGCCCCTTTCCGTATGTCTCGCTTGGTCGTTTCACAGGAGGTCTCCTGCTGTCTGGGCGCTCTCATCTGGGGGATTGGGGTGGGGACTCGGGCTGCCTGCCGCGGGCCCTGGGTGCTGGAAAGGCAGTCGGGGCTGGCAGGGGATGCAGAGTCCCCTAATAGCTCGGTGGCTGCCCATTGCATTGTAGGCGCCTAGAATTGGCTCTTTCTCTTAGCTGGCAGCTCTCTTCGGCTGCTGCACCGATTTAACCAGGTTGAAATCTTGCACCTTGTAGTTGCTCTGCTAGATTAGGTCGTGAGACAATCAGATCTCTAGTCAGCAAGGGAAGAAGGCGCCTACGATATGAAATGTGCATAAGGAATACTGGGGGAAAGGTGGGGAGAGGAGAATCAGCTAGGCCAAAGTGTGATATTCGGGTGTTTACCGAGATCTCTGCAGCCAGGCAGGGGAAGGGTGTTTGGGATTAATGTGATGATGCTGTTCCTGACCCCCTCCCCCTCCTTCTGTGGTGGACTCGGGCTTCCTTGGTTTGGCTAACAGGTGTCTCGAACCCACTACTCAGCTCACCACTCTCTGCTCCCCAGGCTTTTGGGGGCAGCGGGGTGATTAACACCAGAGTATGAGGCACAGACTTTTGGGATGCTGTCCTCTCTGCTCTCTTCCCCCACACACATTTTGTATCTTCAAATTGTAGGCATCTTGTTCTCTTCCCTAACTAATTGCTTCAAGCCCTGACTTAGAGGACTGACTTTGATTGAAAATCTTAATTTGATACTGGCCCCTGTTGTTTAATCTTTACGCTTTTTGTGTGTGTTTTGTTTTGGTATATCCCTATTATCTTTAGTATTTTCACTATAGCTTTCACAGGTAGCAGTAGAATGAAATTGGCATAATTTTTGATACACTAACTGTTGCCTACAGTGCTGTGAATAGCAACAGTGAAGGCTGACCAGTGCTTTATACATTTTGCTCTAGTACTACTTAGCAAAGCTATGAGCAGCATGACTTCATTTTGTAAGCTCAGAATGACAAGACTGTATTAGTTTGCTTTTAGAAAGTTATCTTTGGAACCTTAAAATACAGAAGGTTAGCAACAATTCAGTTTTAAATGAAACCATCAATTCTGCAGAAGTTGCTGCCATAGTAGCACCATCACAAGCACATGCCCCACTGAATGCATTCTACTTCATAGTGCTAAATAGACGAATGGATTTTTTTTTTTTTTCATTTCACTGCCTCAAATTAAAGATGGATGTGCTATCACAGCTGCCTATCTGACACTTTCCTGTACATCCTATGATGCTTGAGCACCACCACACTCCAGTCTTAAAGTTTCTAATCTCTCTGGGATGTTAGTGTGCAGTTTGACAGGAGTATTAATTAACATCTGTAAAGTGCTTTGAATATGAATGATAAATAACAAGTAGCAGTGACAATGCATTGAGGCCCAGCAGAGCTTTACATAAATTTAAAGGTGATGCCTAGAGTGCCTGTCTTAAAAGCCTGAACCACTGATGTACTGGTGGACCAGTTTCTGCTGGTTGGAGGCTACTGCATTATCACTATTACAGAGGATGTGGCTTTTTTAACACTTGCAGAAAACGTCTTTTCCTGCAAGAGTCAATATTTAGAGACCTTTGAGAAATGCAAAGTGTTTTCATGGCGGCGACTTGTGCCCCAGTCCTCTTCTTGTTGTTGATAATGATGGAAAAAATGAAATTTTACTCAACTATCCCAAAACATCATATTTAGTAGTGAGTATAATTTTGTGCTAAATGCAAAAAAGAAGATGGGTCTCTGTTATTTGGCAGGCAAGCTATTTTATTTATTTAGATTTTACTACTCTACTATATAAGTGTCTCCACTATGCTCTGGTAACCCTTGACAGTCTCTTTAAAATATACTAGCAACTAAACAGACCCTTTAGTTACCCCAAAATCAAAATCAAGTGACAACACAAATATAAGAAACTAACACACACACATCCCATACAGTCCTCACCAGATCCCAAGGTTATGAACCCAGGTAACAAAAGATAGATGCACACCCTCAATTTAATACATCAAAATTACCCTTGTCACTTCTTCCACGTTCCAGCTTGCTTCCTATAATCAACCAACTTCCCTTTTGCCTTGTCTGGACTAAGTCTTAGCCATCTTGCCCTAGTGCGTGCCTCCAAACCGAGTGATGCCATCAGCAGTTCCAGCCGTGCTGATGGAGATATAAAGCTGAGTGCCTTCAGAATACTGAAGACCTTCTGGTCCATGTAAAACTCCTGATAGCCTCATGTATGCATTAAACAAAAGGAATGACAACATGGAATGTTGCAGAACCCCCCAGGAGAGTACTCACATGGAGAAGATGCAAGTGTCCTTCTGAGAGTGCCCATCAAAGTGCCACTCTCATAGGCCTGTTCACTCATGCTAAGGTTTGCAAAAAAGTCACCATCCAATTATGGTGAACTGTATCAAAGATGGATCACGGATGTAATGAGATCAAGATAGATGCTTGTTCTTCATCTATTGTCAGGAGGAGATTATCCCCTGATACCACCAGAGCTGTCTCTGCTATACCCAGGTTGGCAACTAGTGTAGAAAAGAACTGAGGCTACTAAACAGTGTTTGAGTTATCTCACCACAACCTTTTCAATAATCTTAACTGACAATGCAAGACTTAAAATGGCATGATAGCTGGAAAGATTCAGTAACAAGCAGTAATTTTTTTTGAGTGCAGGATGTACTTGTGCTTCTTTCAGTGAAAGAGATACCTCCCTCTTTCAAGGAGGTATTGATAATTTGTACTTTTCTGCATGCGTTCACCATTCAGGAAGGATGTAGGTTTTAATCACAAATTGATGGCCAAAGTGCTTCCAAAATGATCACGGATTGATCCTGGCTTAACCTCAAGCAGAGAAGACTTGGCATTGTCTCCTTTAGCACATGTTCTTATCACATGGAGGCAGACAGTTCTAACCAAATCTGAGCAATTTTATCTGCAAAATAGAATGAAATGGGTCTTGAGCTTATGGTACAATTATTCTGGCATTACTGTGTTGGAGAAAGTCAAGAAGGTACTGTCCTGCTGACACACAACAGCTGCACTAGCTGGTGTAGATAGTGGCTGCAGTAGTATGCTTTTATTAGTTTCGAATATTCTTAACACATGGCTTCGTCAGAGTATTCAAATTGATAAAAGGAAATATTTTACATACAGCATGTAATTAGACTGTGGACATCAGTGCCCCAGGAAACTGGTGAATTCAAGAATTCAGTTTTGGGAGGGATAGTAAACCTGATGCTTCAGGTTTTAAGACAACTTCTAACTAGGGGAGATTACAGTAAGATTTAATGTAGGGAGCATATTATCCTATATCTTTCTCTGTAGTGCTAACTACAGTCAGAGGCAGGATACCGGACTAAATAAATATTGGGTCTGCTTCAGTATGGTAGTTCCTAAGTCCATGCTGTTAGTGCAACATTAGTATCAGGAAGAACTGAATCCCAACAAAAGGCTTCCATGTAGTGTATTTCAGAAATTTAAGGTCTGTTTTTTCTGGTGCGATCAGTCAGGTTTTTGGGATTATTCAGGTGCACAGAGAGCATTACTTCAAAATAAGAACATGAGACTTAGATGCACATAGGCATTAAAGTAATACTGTAGAAACTGATCCCATTTTGAATGTATTTATGCAGTTGACATGAATGTTCACATTCCGATAATTTTAATCTATTCTGTGTTTAAAATATAATCCTTGTCCATCTGGAAAAAAATTAGTTTCTTAGGTCTGAGCTTTTGACCATATTTGTTCCGCATTTACTTTCAGTATCCTTCCATCCCATCCCTCTTTAATGAGCTAGAAAACTGCTAAGCATATGTTGTGGGGCTATGCTAAGCTTTGATAGTCATTTTAAGGGACTGTTTATGTGAGGAGGACTTCACTTAATGTTTTTTAAATACAACATTTAAAACTATTCTGGGTTTATGGAGCATAGAATATCCTGTGAACAGTGGAGACCTAGGGCTTTATCTTGCAAGGTGCAGAGCATGCCAGCCTAATTCACCAAAGCATTTAAGCACGTACTTAAGGGTCAGCAGATGAGTAGTCCCAGTGAAGTCAGTAGGACTGTTCATGTGGTTAGCCCAACCTAGCAAAACACTTAAAGTGCTTCAGAACTCGCATTGTCAAATCCGTATTGCGTTGGACTTCACTGCAAATACATATAAATCTCAGCAGGAAATGTTTAAATTCATTGAACAAGAATGTCACTTAATATTTCTTGCTGGGCTGTTAAGTTTGTGACCTATGGGATAGGGCAGGCCTGCTCAACATGCGGCCTGCGGAGGCTCACTGTGCGGCCTGCGACTGGGAATCAAAGGGCTCTGGGCTGCCTGCAGCTGCAGGGAGCCCAGAGCCCTTTAAATCCCAGCCGTGGCAAGGATTCATAGGGCTCTGGGCTGCCCACAGCGGCGGGGAGCCCAGAGCCCTTTCAATCTCAGCTGCGGCTGGGATTCATAGGGCTCTGAGCTCCCTGCCGCAGCTGGCAGCCCAGAACTCTTCAAATCTCAGCCATGGCCGGGATTCATAGGGCTCTGGGCTGCCAGCACCCGCGGGGAGCCCACAGCCCTTTAAATCCCAGCCGCAGCAGGGATTCAAAAGACTCTGAGCTGCCCGCAGAGATTCCCTGCCGCGGCTGAGATTTAAAGGGCTCAGGGCTCCCAGGAAGCGCAGAGCCCTTTGAATCCGGGCCACGGCTCCAGCGGATGGGCTGGGGCTGGGATTTAAAGGGCTCAGGCTCCCCTCAGCGGAAGGAGCTCTGGTCCCTTTAAATCCCTGCCCCAGCCCCACAAAGCTCCGGTTTCCCCCAGCCGCCTGAGCCCCAGGCCCTTTAATTTGCCCCTGACAGCTCCCAGCCACCTCTTCAGCTGGGAGTCCCTGATTGATTTAAAATCAAGTATCACCTCCCCACCCCCAACCTTCCTTTTTGGCCCACAGCTGTTTTGGTGGGGGCGGCGCTGGGGAAGGAGCATTTGTTTCTGCAGGGCTGGGCAGTGCTGGGATGGGATGTTTCCGTGGGGCTGGGAGGTTTTGACTCTCAGCTGTTTTCTTTGGAGTAATGTGGCCCTCGCCGCTTTACGAGTTATGCAGGCCTGGGATGGGGTCTCCATTTACTGCACTTCAGTTTCAATGGATAACTCATGCCGATTATAAATCCTGTACAAAGCAGGCTACCCTTGTTAGTTGCTTGGCTAGTTAGTGCTGAACTATCCTATGGTCTGAAAACTTTGTGTTTTATTGACCAAACCGTACAACAAAAATGTAAAAAATTATTTAATGTCAGGGTGGGTAAAAATAAATGATTTTAAACAAATAAATAAATTTATTTAAATCTGATTTTTTTGATAAAATGCTTTTTGAGGAAAAATCCTATCTAAATATACATTATCGCTCAAAGATATCTCATCATGGAATGGGGATTATCAATTCTAATTCTATAGTATGAGACAATGTATTCATGTAATGTTTGAGAAGTTTTGTAATTGAGTTCTAGTAGTTCATGGATTAGGGACCCAATTTTATGGGTTTCCAGGGGCTTCTGTGTAAATTATTTAGGTTAATCTTTCTATCTACCGAATGGGACTCAGTGCTCAGTCTAGAAGATACCATCAGAGATGCTTAGTTTTGCAGTTCTCAAACTGTGGATTATCCAGAGATAACATGCTCGTTAACAGCAAAAATGTTTTCAAATAAATAAAAGGTGAGAAATAACAGACCTCAACCTTGTTGTCCCTCTGTAAATTTGTGTACAGAGTCAGTCCCTTACCTCTCTTTAAAAGTGCAAAGTTTCAAAAAGTTCAATGAATAGAAGATTGTTGGTGGCGGAATAGATCTGGACAAGGAGAAGAAGTGTGGAGATAAATGTGAGAAGGGAGGGACAGGCAATAGAACCAAAAGTGAAACTGTTTGAGCAACATATTCTAGAAGTCTTGAGGTCTTTCTGAATGTGGACTTCATTGATTTGAGATCTACCATACCATTCTCTCACTAGAAGGGAAAACCTATAATGGCAGCAGTTTGGGAATATTTTCATGAAGTTCCTTTAGCTGTGGTTAAGACAGGCATGCATGCAAAATGCAAACAGTGCAACAAGGAAATGCAAGGCCTGGTTGTCTGAATGAAACAACATCATGAGAGAAGTGTTCCTTCTCAGGAGGAAGCTGCGTTGACAATAATGAAATGAACATGTCTGAACGTGCAGGATCTTCAGGCTGGTAACAACCAACGAGTATACTTCTATGTAGAAATCCACTATTAAATAGTGTCTTCCTGATTAATGATTTAAATCAAATCCACCCTGTTTAATGTAGGGACAATGCATAATTTACTCCAGAACTTAGTAAGAAGTTGCTTAAGGGCCAAATTCTGCTTTCAGATGTGCATGCACAACTCTCATCAAATTCCCTGGGAGCCATGCATTAACATCTGATGGCAGAATTTGGCCCAAATTATTGTACTGTGCATTTAAAGATAAAATTTTATAACCTCCTGTGGGATCAAAGGATTATGAAGTCTTAATATAAACCACTGAATATTATCTTCTGATACTGTTCCTTAGTCAATTATGAGCCCAATCCTGCAGTCCTTACTGAAGTTAGCTTATTTTGGTGGGCGTGATATCTGAGTAATGCCTGCAGGCATGGGCTATGTTTAATTTGAAAATTTTTTTTTCTGTCACTGTCTCACATCCCCATCAGAGAATGAAAGATCCAGCAGATTTTCTTTTGTTGTGGTGATGTTTAATTAACAGCTAGAGTATGTTATTTGTGTTCTATTATTATTATTTTTATTGTCAAATTGTTTTCATAGTTCCAATGTCTAAGTGTTTTGTGATGTGTCACTATGACATTGCTAGAAAAGCAGAAGTAGAAGCAGCAAGGCACTGTGAAGTGTGAATGGGGCCCCTGGGTCACTGACGTGATTTAGTGTCTCAAAGGCCAGGAATCCCTTCCCTATACCTGGTTCTTTTGCTATCTTTGACCCATATGCTGCAAGCGCGTCTGATGGCGCTGAAGGAGGATACCCTGCTAACAGCAAGATGTGCTGCAGCCTCCCAGGAATGAAGAAGTTCTAGTTTCACTAGACACCTCTCTTCCCCATTGTGGAAGATTGCAATTATACAGGAGTCACACTGTACATAAAACATAGCTGTAGTAAGAGGAGGCCCTGTCATTGGGATGGATCAGCTTGTTCCTTGTTATCTGTGTGGAGTGTACAAGCATGCAAATGTTCTGATATCTGGTGTCCGGTACCTTTTAGGTATGTCTCTTTCTGCAGCATCAGCCCTTTCCTTGCCAGCTTCTGTGAGCAGGGCCTGCCTCTGGCTCACAGCTTAACTTTGCTTTATGTTAGCAAAGTCTTGACCGTTACTTTAGTTCAGGCCTTAGGCCTCCTACCAGGCCTCTGATACCAAGGTTTATATCTCAGGGCCTCCTCTTACTACAATAGCCTGTAGAAAGGCTGACAGAGGAAGCACTGTTGGCGGTCTTAGTCTGACTAACCCTTCATGCCCCTGTTGCCTGCTAGTCTCATAATGGTGTTGTGAAGATTAAAGCATATAGAGGACAATATGTTGACAAAATACCAAATGATATAAGTTTGCATTGTGTAGCATAGAACTAACACAAGAGTCACATGTTATAAATTTCAGAATATACTTTACCAAGACCATACATTCTGCTGTACCAAGCATGTATGTGCTAATGTGATCTAGATCTCACTTCCAATAGACCACCAGAAGGAAATAAAGAGGAGTTATGGACGCATTTTCAAATTTCTTTGTGGGTAGCTAAAAGTGAAATGGATTAAAGGAGAGAGAACCAGGCACACTTCAACAGTGTACTCGCTGGTTATCACTTGGTGCACAAGTATAGTTTGCTTGATGGAATGATGAATAAAGCTGCAGATGTTGGAATGTGGAACTGTAATGAATGTGCTTCAATTTCAAGGACCAGCAGTTTTCACATTCAAAGAATGTACATGTCCTGGTATGGAAACTACTTTATTGTATGACTTCCAAATGACTCACCACTCTTTGGCAAACAGTAAAGTGGAACCAAAATTGCTATAGTCATCCTCCTGAGGATTGTCTTTCATATCACAGTCTGTCATCTATTGTGTGCCATTCTGTTGCTGAGAGAAGAAGTTAACAGGTAGAAGAAAGGGGATAAAAATAATAGAACTGAAGAATTCTTGGCATTTTGTAAGAGTCAAAGAAGACTAGCTTTATAATTTAAAGAATAGCAAGCAACTGGCAGCTTAATATCAAGTAATTACAAGTCTGCAAATGTCAGACAACTGTCAAAATCTTGTCTGATCAGTTTATTTTTCCTTAGAAATAACATAAATGATCCTAATCTTCATCTAAGCAATAATGAGATGGGATGCTTGTTGGTCTATCAACATAAACTGTTTGTTTGGTATGATTTGAGAAGATTTTCAGAAACTTCTTTAGGTCATGGAACTGTAAGAGGGAAAACCCAATCTGATGTGCGAGTAAGTAATACCATTCAGATAATTGTTTTGGTATAGTTCTATTGTAGTTGCTTTGTTTGTATCTTTGTCTGTGGCTCAATGAATGGATTAGTGTCCATTATACAGTTCCTAGTCAAGAGCATGGAATATAAAACTCAGGCTTGCAAATTTACGGGTAGCTATTGTCATCCAGGGCCAGTGAATTGGGAAGGTCATGTGATTAAAGGAATGAGGTCAGTCAGTCTGAGTGCAACACTGCTTGCTCAGTGTCCCGAGTCCAGAACGTACACAAGATCATCCAGAGCTCCAGGATGTGGACCACAGTTAATGACTTTATGTCTCAGGCAGAGTGGAACATAAGGGAAAGCTTGTCTGTGCAGGAAGACAGAGTTGGGGGCGGGGGGAGGCAGGTCCCAGATTGTGGAACGAACTCGCAGGGATCAAGGGCTATCATAAACGTCTCCACCTTCTGATCCCAATTCAACACATACTACTTTTACCTTCCCTTCTTATGTGTGCATATTGCTATGTTTTTAATGTAAGCATTCAAATTAAACCTAACAAAACACTACACCGCATACACGTATTTCCCCTGAGGAGAGGATGACAAATGAGCCACATATGAAATATGCTAAGTGTGTTGCTTGATGCATTACTGGAAGGTGCTCAGGTACTATCACTGAGGAGGGTGGTATAAGTCCCTGTATAAAATAGAATAACTTCATCCATGTGGGAGAGTGAAAAAATCTCTTTAGCCAGCCAGTTGGCTAAAAAGCAATGTTGACTGACTTTGGAGGGGTGATACAAAGTGGAGTTGAGGATGGAGGCCAAGATTTTCAAAACTGGTACATGATTTTAATGCCCCAATATATGGATGCCCAAACTGAGATGTCAATTTTCAGAGGCGATTGGATGTGCACTGGATGAAAAATTGGGCACTTTAAAGTATATGTAGAGTTATACACCCAAAAGCACTTGGTCACTTCATAAAATTTCTTGCACTGTGAAGAAAAATAGGGGAAATAGTGACTGAAAGAGATTCTTTGTACCTGGCATCTTTACAAAAGACATTCTGCATCAGGAGGGAGAAAGCTTGCAATAGGTTTCTGTTTATTAAGCTCGTGTATGTTGAAAGAGAATTATAATGATGCGGGAAATCCTATACCCTGTATCTGCAGAAATACCTTCTAAAAAATTCCCAACTCCTGCTGTTTTGTTTTCCGAGGGTACTTTGCTTTTTCTCCAATAGGCTAAATGGGTATATGGGGGCAGAGGTTAGCAAATTGGTGCATGTAGGTAATTTGTTTTTGCACTTATAATTTTGGAACTTGAGCCTTATTCAAACTTGTCAAAGTTTTGGTTCTTCTAACTGATGAATGGAATTCTCAACCAGCTTTTCCTAATTTTTTTCTTCAAACTAAAAGTAAAATTATTTGTATACTTAAAGCATACTGTGCCCCTACAGTCCCAAATTAGCATCTGGTCTTTTAGAATTAGCTATATGATGGAGAGTTTTGTTTGTATGTCGAAGATGTTAGAGACGTGGAGTCCACCCTCGATCCTGCAATCAAGGAAGTTCAGGTACAATCCCACTTATGACACCATTGTTTGCCACCAGAGGTAAGAAGATTATTTAAAACCAAATATGTTGTCTGTCCAAATTAATTGGATTCCACTGAGAAAGTATATGCCTTGAAAGGAATGTGTTATGTTTTAAGTTGTTCTAATGTGGTGCAAATTAAGACCATTGCAAAGGGCCTATCCTCTTCAATATAAATTGGATACAGAGTTCCTCAATTCTCCCTAGATTCAGGGATGCCTCAAGCTTCTGGACTTTAAAGTAAAGGTAAGAACTTGGGTTGAACTGGTGAAGCACCACATAACACAAACAGTACCCTTGAGATGTAATGGAATTTATAATATAATTTCTTAATATTTTAAGCTATTTAAGAGAGAATGGTTAAGAGCTCTTCTCTATCGAACCTATAGAGGAGGATCAGCAAATCTTTGGCCTGCAGCCCGCCAGGGTGAGGCACCTTGGCAGGCCAGGCTGGTTTGTTTACCTGCCGCGTCTGCAGGTTTGGCCGATCGGCGGCTCCTACTTGGCCACGGTTCACTGCTCAGGCCAATGGCGGGCTGACGTTGTAGTGGCAGCTAGCACATCCCTCGGCCTGGCCGCTTCCCCGCACCCACCATTGGCCTGGAGCAGCGAACTGCGCCAAGTGGAGCCTTGATGACGAACCTGCGGATGCTGCCCAGATAAACACCAGCCTGGCCTGCTCGGGCCTAACCCTGGTGGGCCACATGCGAAAGGTTGCCAATCCTGCTATATATAGGAGTATATAGAGCAGGAAAGGGGAAATCAAATAATGTGGAGCATTGTGCTGTTAAGAAGCCGTACAGGAGATTACCTGGTTTGAACATCCTGAAGTGTCCTGTTCTTCTCAGTTCCTTTTGATGTCTACTCATAATGTTAATGACAGTGGCAGTTTGCCAGAAGTTGTAATTGTAGGACAGAATGGCGCTTAAGGCATCTTAACAAGAAATTAGAAAGACCATGGGGAACGTAAATGGAATATCACAGTGAAATTAGCATCATTGTTAGCTTCTGTCTCATGATAGACGAAGGAGCATGTATAGGGGGGTAATCTGGGAAATAGTACAGTTCTTTACACAGCATGTTGTCGACTTGGGGAATCCACAATGCCACAGGGTTATCAAGCCTAAGAGCTGATTCCTGGCTGCATTCAGGCATGTGAATCCTCTTGATACATTGTGCTGCATTATGTGAAACAGATCCTCTGAATCTGATCAGGATGTAGCCTAATATTTTTTTTCTTCTTCAAACACAGGATAATTTTATGACTAGTAATATTCAAGATAAGGTAATCAAATCTTACTGCTTCAGTGTTTAAAATCTCATTGCAAAGGGTTAGGAAAGAAATTTTTGTAGTGCCTATGTTATTATTATGGAATTGGCTGGTGAGTTATGAGTGTTTTTTCTTTTAATTGAGCATCAGGTGTTAGGTATGGCTGGAGACAACTATAACATACAAACTGGTTCCTGGCTTTTGTAGGACAACAAGTTCAGGGTCTCTCTCCCACTTGAACTTAGCGTCCAGAAGTGGGGACCTGCATGTCCCTCCTAAGTTTAATTCCTAACTTAGATTGTGTAATGCTACCACCAACTAGAGATTCAGTGTCTAGTCACTTCCTTGTCCCCCCAAAATCTTCCCTGGGAGACTCAGACTCAACCCCCCTGGCGCTTTAAACAAGGGGAAATAAACCATCCCCCTACCTTTCCCCTCCAAGACTTTCCCCTCCCTGCTGGTTACCTGAGAGATACTTGTGATTCAAACTCCTTTAATCTTAAACAGAGAGGAATTCACCTTCCCCCCCCGCCCCCCTGCTCTCCCCCTCCAGATCCTGCCTGAGAGAGGACACTAGATCCCACTCCTTGGTCCTAACACAGAGAGAAATAAACCTTTCCTCCCCTTCTCTCCTTTCCCCACCAATCCCTGGGTTGTTCTTACACAGGAATAAAAAAATCAATCGGGTTCTAAAAAGAAAAGCTTTTAATTAAAGAAAGAGAAAGAAAATTATCTCTGTAAAATTTCAAGATGGAAAACAATGTTTACAGGTCTCAGCTTCACCTAGACCAGAGGGACTCCCCCCTCCCAGCCTAAGTATAAGTTACAGCAAACAGAAGTGAAATAGCCTTCCAGCAAAATACACATTTGCAAATAAAGAAAACAAACATAAATCTAATCCACTTTCTATCTATTACTTACTATCTGGAACCTGAGAGACTGTTCAGTAAGATTGGAGAAATCTGGTTGCATGTCTGGTTTCTCTTAATCCCAAGAGAGAACAACAGGCAAACAAACAGTACAAAACAAAGACTTCCCTCCACCGAGATTTGAAAGTATCTTGTCTCCTGATTGGTCCTCTGGTCAGCTAGGTTTACTGAGCTTGTTAACCCTTTACAGGTAAAAGAGACATTAACCCTTTACCATCTGTTTGACACAAGTACAGAATCAGAAATGGTTCTGTTGATCCGTACTTGAATTTTGCACTAAAGGCTTTTATTGGCATATGACTGGAAATTGAGTATACAAAAAAAATCTAATGGATTAAATGATTCTCTCTCCTTTTGAAATTCATAAAAAAAAAAAATGAGGAAAAAATAGGTTAAGTCGGGAGAGAATAGGAAACTTTTTTCAAGAAAGAGGAGGCTTGGTTAATTCTATTATGCACTCTAAAATATGTCATTATTACATTTAAAAACAATTTAATCTTGAGATTGGTATTCACCACAGGAAAACCCTTTCGGGAATAAGCAACATGTGTAAAATACATGCTTTAATACATGCAGCTGTCATAGTCTTGAAATCACAGCTGCTCAGAGCCGGCAGTTATTTTTTTTGCAAAGCTTCAGCCAATTTTGGTATGGATGGCCAATAAGTAGTACAGTTTGAGTTCTCCGAGATAAAAAGAAGCAGAATCAAAAAGGGTTTATCATCTGTTTTGAGGCAAGAATATGCAGCCACTGTAAGATATGATAGTTTAGTGTCTTAAATGTTACAACCATAGAGTTTCTAGTTTAATCGACTAATAACATAGTAAACCTTACTTGTGGTGGTCAATTTTACATTAAAAAATGCTTAAGAGATTGCTTTGGTAAATACAGATAAAATATTCAGTTTCTAATTTCTCCGTGGGAATTGGGGAGGAATGAATAACATGGGAAGAGAACATCCATGTGCTGTGAGCATGACATGTTACAGTATTGGGAGACAGCTCTGCACTATTTCAGTACTGGTGCTCTTGCCAGGTATGGGGAATATTTAATCTGCACTCATATGTAAGTATCTAGATGCGCCTTACCTGCACTTCATTCTGTTTGCCCAGTCCAGAATGGGCTTGTTTATTGACCACAACACTCCTGGATGGAATGTCAGACCAGCTCAAGTGTTTGATAAACACATGTACTATTATGCAAACATTCATGTGTCATTGCTTATCAATGCTGGTAGTTATTTTTACTCTGACAGTGGCTAAATTCTCCTCCTTTGTGCTCCACACAGTGGTGCTCAACTCTAATATTCTGTTCTCCATATGTTGAGAGAGCCCGTTGACTTGCAGGGAAATCCATTGAGGTAGGGCAGAATATACAAGTCAAGATCTGCCATGCAGGTCTAAAGAAACTTCTGCTCTTGCATTTCAGCTCTTCTATCCCAACTCGTCACTTTGCTGTAACTATACACTATATCCAGTTCTGTAAACTCTCCTATGCAACTCTCTGTGAACCATGTGGATACTTCACTTAACCAATATATAAATATGAAATTGTACGGTACTGCATTTTCTTTAGAAAACAAGTGTTCATTTGTGAATGAATTGTCTATATTCTGTAGTTGTGCAGCTGATCCTGCTGATGATATCACATTTTTTCTTTGAGTGATAAAGATTTTACAAGGTAACTTCCATATTGGTACAAGAGTTCTCTAGGGCTTGACTTTCAAAAAGGATAATACTATGTGGTTTTAACTTCCCCTTGCCCCTTTCCTGTTTTCTTCTGTATATTTGCATTGTTTACCTATTTAATGGGAGGTTTTGTGTGTGGAGTAAATTTTTTTTATTATTGAATTGTCCTTGCCAACAGTGCTGTGGGCAAGAAGCTCCACCAAGAAACTTATTTAATGCATAAAGAAACTCCTATTCTAATTGGTATATAATATAATGTACAAATATTATTCTGACATATATTCAGTTACTTTCCCTTTATGGCTACTGTAAGCTAAAGCCACTATATACTGCCCTTCTTGAAAGCCACACAGTTCATGCGCTATAGAACGTTATAGATGATTACAAAATACTTAGCAGGAAACTACTTCTTGCTTCTAGAATAGTGTACAACCTTTTAAATACTTTTAATTTTGTTGATGCAGTTTGGTCCAGAAAACCCGTTTAGGACTCAGCAGATGGCTGCACCTAGGAATATGCTTTCTGGATATGCAGAACCAACACACATCAATGATTTCATGTTTGAACAACAAAGAAGAACGTTTGCAACTTATGGTAAGATGTGCAACTCCTTATATTTAACCCTTGAGGCTGATCTCTGTCTTACACTGTCACATGTGCGGCTTGGCCTATAACAGACTTACAAAATAATATTAAATGCGAATCTGCACAGTTATAGATCATGGCATTTATTTTGGAAATGTTATTCAGTTATTCCCTCTGAAATGTTAATCAAATTCAAGACCTTCTTCTGAACCACTTTAATTAAACCCTTCATTAGTTGTGGTTATGTAGAAGATAGAAATTACAATTTCATATTTTAACAAATTGGCAAAAAATTGTGACAGAACCTACCCACAATAGGCTTATGATTCTAGCACAATGTAGCTATCTGAAAGTTAAAAAAGCTACTTACCATAGCAACTGGTTCTTCATGATGGTTGCATATATGGATCCACACTTCCCACCCACCTTCCCCACTTCTTCCGTATTTTGTTCATGATTTCTGAATTAATAGAAGGAAATGGACGGGTGGTTGGTGCCAACACCCTTTTTAAAAGTTTTCTGTCTCAGCAGTGTGAGGGTGTATGGACTCCGAGGATGCTTGCTAGAAGCTTTGAGCTCTTGCTAAAGGCACTCATCTCCTTATGCATGTAGATCCATATGGGCAATTGCCATAGTAACCACTTAATTCATCTCAGAGACCTTATTTTAGCTTTCAAAAGCTACATTGTGAAAAGGCATAAAGCTCGTTTTGCTCTTGTTCTTCAGATTGAAACAGTGCCAGAGAAAATGTACATTATGTAAAAGCAAGTGGATTTCTGAGCTTTTTCAGGTACAAAGAATGTGCTGTGTATTTAAATGAAATTTTAACAAGTTTTCTTGTACATTTCAGCATACAAGGCTTTTATTTTTTTACTCAACATTTGTTTATAATGTATCAGTTTTTAAAGTATACAGTTTAGTTTGGTATGCTTCTGGCGATGTCAACACTAGAGAGCTTCCAGTAGCGATGCAGCTGTACTGCTCTGAGATCTCTTGTGTAGCTGCTTTATGCTGATGGGAGAGAGCTGTCCTGTCGACATAAGTAATCAACCCCCCAGCGAGCAGCGGTAGCTGTGTCAGCGGGAAAAGCTCTTCCACCGACGTAGTGCTGTGCACAGTAGTGCTTATGCTGGTGTAATCTACGTTGTGCAGGGAGTGTGGAGTATTCACACCCCAAGCAACATAAGTATTGTCAATGTAAGTGGTACTATAGACATGACCTCTTTCTGCTGAAGTATGAGAGTTTGAAGAGCATAAGTTTTCAGAACCTACCTGGTGGATATTTCCACACAAATTATTTAACAACATAAAATACTCAGTCCACTGCTGTTTTAAAAGATCTGCGTATGCAGATTGCTTTCTAAATTAAACTGTGTTATGAAGGCCATGATCCTGCAATTGATTGCATGGCACAACAGTCTGCCCACATGCTGAGCCCCATGGACTTCACTGGGGTACTGTGGCCATGCAGCAATCTGCTTGTCTGCTATCAGTTGCAGGACTGGGACATCAAGGTTTAAATTATGAAAACTAGAGTCAGTGTGAGCCATGTTTACCCAGAAAATCGTGGTATCAAATTTTAAGTAATTCTTTCAAATGTCATAAATTACCATTTAATGTGTATACATCTCTACCTCGATATAATGCTGTCTGCAGGAGCCAAAAAATCTTACCCAATTATAGGTGAAACCGCGTTATATCAACTTCCTTTGATCCGCTGGGGTGTGCAGTCCCGCCCCCCCGGGAACGCTGCTTTACCGTGTTATATCTGACTTTGTGTTATATCAGGTCGCGTTATATCAAAGTAGAGGTGTATCTTCATATTTTCTTTTTCAGTTTCCTCTTTGGTTTGTTGTTGCTTGTTTCCATATGCACCAGCTACCACTAGTACTACTTTATAAGTGCAAAACTCATTGGGTATGTCTATACCTGCAGCCTGAGTCTGAGCCCATGTTAGCTGACTCAGGCTCGCGGGGCTTGAGGTGCGGGGCTATAAAACTGCAGTGTAGACATTTCCCCTTGCAGAGACTCAGAGCCCAAGCTCCAGTCCACACCCAAACATCTATACTGCAGTTTTATAGTTCCACAGCACTTGGGCTGCAAGCCCAAGTGAGCTGACTTGGGACAGCCATGCCCTTGCTATAGGTCTTGTATTGCAGTGTAGATCTACCTATTTTTATGAGTAACAGAAACTAGTGGCAACCTTGTCCACAGGATCTTTTGTTTTGTTCTGGGGTTGGTTCCAGAAGTGGAGCAGCAAAAAAGCTGTGCTAGACTTGGTAAATCTGAAGAACGGGCACAGAAGCATTAGACGGTTCAGTTAGGAGGGGCAGTGTCATAAATAGATAGCTAAGGGTTAATGTTTCTTTCACCTGTAAAGGGTTAACAAAGGGAACCAAACACCTGACCAGAGGACCAATCAGGAAACCGGATTTTTCAAAGCTCAGGGGAGGGAATGTTTGGGTCTGTGTCTTTGTCTGGCTCTCAGCTATGAGAGGGGATCTTTTCTATCTGTAAGCTTCTAATCTTCAGTTTCAAAGTTGTAAGTACAAAGGTAGAAAAACAATAGGCTGTTATTGCTTTTTTTGTATTTACATGTGTGTAGTTGCTGGAATGTTTAAATTGTATCTCTTTTTGAATAAGGCTGTTTATTCATATTTTTCTTTTAAGTAATAGCCTTTTGTATTGTCAACTTGATGCAGAGATCATGTTCATGTGTTTTTTCTTTCTTTTTTATATAAAGCTTTCTTTTTAAGACTTGTTTGAGTTTTTCTCTCTGGGTAGGCTAAGGAACGAAGGGGAGGGAAATTCTCTTTGTGTTAGATCTACGGAGGGTGAATCTCTGCAGCACCAGGGAATTGGTGGGAGGGGGAAGAGAGATAGAATCATTTCTGTTTCCTTGTATTTGGGGTTTGTCTCTTTGTGGAATAGAGGAGACATGCTTCTTGGTATTGTGATGTAAAGAGATTGCATCAGTAACTCTCAGGTTAGCCCAGAGAGGAAAGTCTGGGTGGGAGAGAGAGGGGGAAGGGAAGTGGGTTATTTCCCTTTGTGGTAAGACTCAGGGCTTTTGAGTCTTGGGGTTCCCCAGGGAAGGGTTTGGGGAGACCAGAGGGAGCCAAAACCCTGGAATTTTTGGCTGGTAGCAGTGAGATCAAATCTGAGCTGGTAATTAAGCTTAGAGGGGTTCATGCAGGCACCCAGATTTCTGGACGCTAAGGTCCAGATTTGGGAATGCTGGGTTGGTTCCAGAAGTGGAGCAGCAAAAAAGCTGTGCTAGACTTGGTAAATCAGAAGAACCGGCACAGAAGCATTAGACGGTTCAGTTAGGAGGGGCAGTAAATGAGAATTGTGATGTCTCAGCATATCAGCAAGTTTGTTATGAATTACTTGAAAACATCCCAGAATTCTTGAAATATGTTGCTAGAGTCTCATTGTACTATTGTCCATAGAAAACTTTATCTTGAAATATTGCCTTTCAGTTTGGGGAAGGGAAGATAAAAATTTCTCATGGTAAATTGAATTAGTAGCAGAGCAGAAGTGTGTAGCTCTCTCTCTATAAATCTAGGTGGGAAGCAATGTTGCTGACTAATTCTGCTTCAGCATACTGGAAGAATCTGTAAAGTAACCGTGCTTCAGAGTTGCAGGTTTCAGAGGCCTCCTACCTCAGCTGTTAGGGCCCATTTTGTTCAACTGGCATTTGTTTAACCAGTGACTTGTCTCTAGAAATGCAAATTAAGTGTGTTTTTAAGATACAGAGCCTTGTAGGTGAAATAGTTTTTTGTAAAAGGAAGGAAAGGGAATTGGTGAAGGATTTCTGTGCCTTCCAT
Organism: Chelonoidis abingdonii; assembly: GCF_003597395.2. NCBI lineage: Eukaryota > Metazoa > Chordata > Testudines > Testudinidae > Chelonoidis > Chelonoidis abingdonii. The sequence continues at coordinate 87,789,957 of NC_133771.1, forward strand.
TTAATCTATTTACTATACTTAAAATTACAATCTTGTTTTATGTGTGATTCTTTAAAATTTAATACTCAGTCAGCTAAAACTCTGTTTATTATATTGCTTGGCAAACAAAATAAGTAGTTTTGTGGCTCAAAATATTTTCATTCTACTTTTCTCGAGAAAAGTACTTATCTTCCTGTAAGCAATATTTTTTCTGTCCCCATTCTTGAAAGGGACGGGGCATACTTCTTATACCCGGGATGGGCAAACTACGGTCTGTGGGCGACATCTGGCCCACCAGCCAATTGAATGCAGCCATCGAACTCCCACCTGGGGAGCAGGGTCTGGGGCTTGCCCCGCTCCCACGCTCCAGCCAGGGATCAGGGCTGGGGGCTGCTCCACGCATGCATGCTGCAGCTCCCAGAAGCAATGGAATGTCCCTCCTTCAGCTCCCATGTTTAGGCACGGCCAGGGGGCTCTGCACGCTGCCCTGTCTGCAGGTGCTGCCCCCACAGCTCCCATTGGCTGCAGTTCTTGGATAGGAGCAAGAGAGGGGACATTCTGCTGCTTCCAGGAGCTGCTTGAGGTAAGCGTCGCCCAGGGCCTGCACCCCTAGCCCTGATTCCACTCCCACCCTTCGAACCCCTCAGTCCCAGCCCGGAGCATTGTCCTACATCCCAAACCCGTCCTCCCCAACCCCACAACAGAGCCCTAACCCCCCTCCTCACAACCCAACTCGCTGCCCCAGCTTGGAGCCCCCTCCCATACTCTGAGCTCCTCATTTCTGGCTCCACCCCTGAGCCAGCACCTCCATCCAGAGCCCTCACCCCCTCCTGATCCACAACCTCAATTTTGTGAGTATTCATGGCCTGCCATTCAATTTCCATACCCAGATGTGGCCCTCAGGCCAAAAAGTTTGCCCACCCCTGCCTTATATGCTGGCAATATGTAAATTCCCCAAACTAACCAGTATGTAGGTGTAGGCTCACTTCATCAATCATCTTCCCGACATTTTCACCTTGCCCTCATACCCATCCTGGAAAGGCTTTCTCCACTAGCTTGATATTACAGTGAATATGACTTATTCGATGTAGCTCCTTGTTGTTTCAGAGAACCAGGTCTAAGTGGCTAGTTATTAGACATCTGAATCACTTATTTTCATAAATATAGTTTGATGCCTAAATTTTCAGAAGTGACTGGTGATCTTTGGTGCCTCATATTTTTGGTTGGACAACTTGAGATGCCTTAAAGGGGCTTGTTTTTCAGAAAGTGTTGTGCATGTAACGTCTGAAGGACAAGCAAGACTTTTACATACATTCGCTTAGCACTGTTGGAATAAGATCCAGCACCAAGCAGGAATAAGATTTGGGCCCTGTAAAAATTACTAGCCAAGAGTATTAGAAAGTGAGTGTTTCTATCAGCGTGTGCACCTAACACTTCTATTAGAAGTATATTATCCTTGCATTCAAGTGTCACTGTCAAGGTCCAGTTCACTTTGGCAGGTCTCTCAATTGCCTACTCTGTTGGGATTGTTTAAAATTTCAGTATATGCATCCTTGGCATTTCATTCTGCAAGAGTGAAGTAATCTAATATGAGTGCATCTTTAAAGAGATTTATTTACCTGTAATTGTTCTGTTACGTGCATTAGGCTTGTTTGTGCTTATTTACCGCCAGCTTTTTTCAGATATAAGGTGGAGTGGAGTTGTACCTTTCCAATCAACGTCAACATATAATCTTAATGTCTCTAGTTTTAATTGCAACTGAAGGAAAAATGAGAGTCAGGGCAGGTCATGTAAATGCCTAGCACGATAATGCAGTAGGAGAAAAGGACGCTTTCCGTTCCCATTATAAAGTAGAAAAGCTTTTCTGTAAGAAAAGATACTGGACCAATGTCAAACTTGCTTGTAAGTGGGCATGGCTCCCACTGAAGCCTGAATTTGACTCAGTTGCTCCATTCAGTGGCTTGCTGTCCCTCCTTCCCACTACTGAGCAAATGAATCCCAGAGATGGTATTAATACAGCTCAAGGACACACAAACCACTGCGTTGATTTTGACATGTATCCAAAGTAGAATCTCTGCTTTAATAACAGAAACCTTATAGCTTAGAGGAGCCCATTAGATGACTGGCTCAGCAACAGCAGGCCGTTGTCCTGTAAAATCTAATTGGCAATGTCTGTTCAGCTTGATTGTGTTGAACACATGATAGTATAACATTTAGATAATCTGTGTAACAACTTTTAATAATTTTTACTAAGTTATTACACAGGCATGATGGACCTTCATATTTTATCACAAAGGGATTTATTTATATTTCACTTTCCTATATTATGCATGTAGACCACCTGGAGGTATAGAGTGCTCTGTAGGGTCAGATCAGAGTTAAAGCGCAAGTCTTGATTCCAAAAGCAGATCTGCTCTTCTGCTGACTCTTGAAGACATTTCAAGAAGGATTGACTCTTTTAGCATTTTTAAAAAAAAAAAAAAAGGTGGGTTAGGGGGCAGACTGGGAGTGTTGCTGATCCAATGCACTTTCCCCAAGAGAGAGGCAGAATAATTGTGCTAGTGCAGGGATATCCATGGAGAGACTTTTCTAGTGTCATGGTTCTCCCTGTGTGGATCTGCATAATGTCAAGTCATGTGACAGTGCTGCGTGGTGGTGTTTGCTCTAGTATTTATCTGGGGATTTTGTTGGTCATCTTCACTTTCTTGATTTAATTATCTGAATTCTGAGGTCTTATTTGGGTCTTCAAAGGACACTGTCCCATTCAAATATTTAATTAAAATTCATTATATGTCCACAAGGGTGCACTCTCTCTCAAAAAAAAAATGGCATTAGTGATGGTAAATATTCTGTGCACCTATTCCATAAAAACTAGATGTAATTATTTATCTTTACTATAACATTAAAGGTTGTGCCATCTACTTGTGTTCTTCCCACCATAATCCCAGTTATTTAGTGCAATATGTATTAGCATGCTGCATTTCTTGGACGTGTGTTGTGTATCATTCTGCATGGATACACATTTAAAAATTAATATGTTGCTGTAACAGTTCAGCTTAGGACTATTCCTGAGGTTAGCACTCAGTACTTTAGCACATGGCCGAGTTCTATGACTTGACCAGTGACTGCTTCAACTTGTAAGAAGTTTGAGTGCTCTGGAAGCAACATTCTCAGACTCTAGTGGGAAGCGAGCACCAGGCAATGCTCTGCAGTAAATCCAGTAGCTAGGCTGGGAGAAGCGTTGATGGACTTCAAAGCATATCTCATTCAGTCCTTCTTGGCTTAGGAAGCTATCTTAAATATAGGGCTTTGAGGAAGATATATTGGGGCAAAGGTCCTCTGAGAACCAAGAAGAGAATCAGTCACTGAGAACATATGCAGAGCAAAAATTTTAGTTAACAACTGGTATTTTTGCTTTTATTATAGGTTATGCATTAGATCCCTCTCTAGATACTCAGGACGTTGCTACTAAATACATTGGTTCTGTAGAAGAAGCTGAAAAAAATCAAGGTAAGTAATGTCAAGCTGGATATGAAACAAAATGGTTTTAATGGCTCTCTGTTCTGTTGTGTTTCAGTTTTATAGAAAACAAATAATAGGCTATCGTGAGATGCTAGGAAATATTAACAAAGGTTTTTGATGATGTGTCAAGAGAGATGCTCCTTAGACCAGAAGTCTAGGATGAAATGTTGTGTGTTTATAAAAAAAAAAACAAAAAAAAAAAAAACCAAAAAACCTCAATAATGAACTGCAGTTTCCCTTCCATGGTCAGATTAAGAATAGTTTTGGCAGGGAGAGGGGTGTTTCTCATTGTTTTGTTTTCTGGAATGTGAATCTTTTTAATAGTCATCTGATTTTTTTTTTCTAACATAAGAGTTTAGATTATGATTTGACATTAGAATAGAACATTTTTTTCATATACAAATGAATTTAACAGGTATGTATTTTTGGAGTTCAACTGAGCTGTAGTGTCATCCTTATGCTATCATGCTTTGTGCTAAAATTGTACTTTTCCTGCATTGCAATAGCTGCATAAAGTAGGTTAATCAATTATATCGTACTACTCAGTGATAGAGGGTAAGCTGATAAATGATGTATACACCAGTTTGTCTTAACACTTCTGTTTGCAATTTTGTGTTGTCAATAGTTAGCAAAATGGAGCTGTTCTCCCCACACCCCCAAAAAGAAAAGGGTAGCCCAGTGGCAAGATTTTCATCCAGAGGCAGAAGGGCCTGTAATTACTACTTTGATGTAACATATTTAATATTTTATTTCTAGTAAAGTGGTTTCTTTACTTTTGAAGTTTATGTTCATGTAAGCACCTTCTCACTAGTAACATCTTCCCCCATATAGTGTGAGATTTGTTCCTATATTTAATTAATACATACTGCTGTACCTTGTTCATGATGTTATTTTCAAATAATGTTTTTAAAAGGCTTTAATTTCACTTTCTCCTTTAAAAGTGAAGTTGAGGATTTTAGAGCTCCTTTCACAATAATTCTGTTGGGGAGAGAGGCAGTCAAGATAAGTCGTATTTAAAATTAAAACTTAACCTGTTACTAATAACATCTGTAGTTAATTGAAAGTTTTTAAAAACTCTATTTTTATTTATAAGGTGTACTGTTTGTTTGCTTTGACAGTACACTGGCTTTTTCCCTTTTGTTTATAGGCGGCGTCGCTTTCTGATTCATATGCAGCAAATGTTTAGGATTTCTGAGTGTACACGTTATTTTAAAAAGTCACAAATATATATCATCCTATGAAGGGTTTTGTACAACTAATGCATTATCTAAACTTTAAAACTCACTGTCACTTTGATTTCCCTCACTATTTTTCTTAATGCTTTTATATTGCAATGATGAAATTCTGAAAACACAAACTTTACTTTGTAAATGTAAAGCGCTTAGCACTCCCGGTAGGTTAGTGAACATGTGCAGCTCAGTGTGAGACTTGAAAGATGCTTGGGATGAAGTGGGGAAGGGAGAGTGGGCAGATGACTGGGGATTCTAATTATTTCTCCAGCGAGTGATCTTGAATAAAAATCTGGTGCTGGAATAGGGAAGCTGAGTTTTCAGGGAAGTCGAGATGTCTGGACTCAGTTGTTTTCCAAACTTTACAGAGTGCAAAGTGTGAAACAATTAAAAATGCCTAGTCATCATGTTCATGTGGCTGCAAAAGAGTAATGATAAATATATTTTTGTGCACTTCACATGTATTTTGACTCATGTTAAGTCCATTATAACAACTATCCATCCATACCTAGAATCTTACAGCCTACTCATCTTCTCCTTACTTTGGATTAAATTAGCTACATTCATAAGCAGATAAGTGAAGCAGCATTGTGATCCTGAAGACCTCTTCCCTTCTGATATTACTTGGTGTTTCTATACTGAAATTTGTGTTCTTGACATTAAATGTTGCATAAATGTCAGTGTGTATAGTGTTATGTTTCTTCCTGCAGGTTTAACAGTATTTGAAACAGGACAAAAGAAAATAGAAAAAAGGAAGAAATTCAAAGAGAATGATGCATCTAATATTGATGGCTTCCTGGGACCATGGGCAAAATATGTGGATGAGAAAGAAGTAGCAAAGCCCTCAGAAGTGAGCGTTTTTTTTTAAAAGTGTATTGGGTAGGAATTTAGCAACACAGTGGCATACCATGGCAGAGACCTAGGTATGGAAGAAATCTTGTGACTTTACCAGTATAGGCCAGTGGAGACCAAAAGGACTGTGGCAATGATACATTTGAAGATAGTGCTTTAAGTACTGTATGTCTGAAAATTTGGACAGTGGCTTTAGAAGAGATTTTGTGTTTATTTTGTTGGCCTGCGGGTAGCTGCTGTATGATATCAGAAGCATCTAGTTAAAACGAATAGTCAAGAAATACTCTTTAGTAGGAAAAAAGACAAGGCTTGCCTCTCTTCAATCATTGACACTTAGGGCTTGTCTACACATACAGTGGTGCAGGCACACTGCTGCTGGTGAAGACGCTCTATGCCGATGGGAGAGAGTGCTCCCGTCAGCATAATAAAACCATGTCCATGAAAGGTGGCGGCTATGTTGGGGAACCTCTCCCACTGACACAGCACTGTCTACACCAGCGCTTATGTCAGTGTAACTTATATCACTCAGGGGAGCGGTTTATTCACACCCCTGAGTGACACAAATTATGCTGATATAAGCTGTAGTGTAGAGAGAGCCTTTGCTATAGCCTATAAGCATGAGTAGAATGCATTGTTTTTAAATTCTTTCTAGAGTTCGTATAACTTCCTAAGCTGCTCTGGCTTTGGTTAAAATTTTACTTTTTGTAATTGGCTTTTTTCCTATGTGGAAAATATTTCTAATATTCGTATTTAACAAGTACATTCATTTTAATAAATAAAAAATGTTTCAGTTTTGGCTTTTTGTCTTCAGCTTCAGGGTGACTTTTTAAAAGTCAGGACTGTATTTTGTTTTTCTAGGAAGAGCAGAAAGAGTTGGATGAAATAACAGCAAAGAGGCAGAAGAAAGGCAAACATGAAGATGATAAACCTGGAGAGGAGAAGACTATCTTACATGGTAATGCCGTTTTAGTCTGCTTTAATTTCTGCTACATTCATTATCAAGGATAATATCATGTGACTTCATGTTAGCTATACCATGTGAATCTCATTAGCTCCAATATAGAACTATAAAAGGAGTTAAATTCTCCCCTAGGCTGTATCTACACTATAGACTTTTGACGATGTGTGATATCTGACCAATGTATCTGTGCTGACAGAAGCTCCTAGTGTGGATGCAGATATATCAGCAAATTTGCATTTTTACAGGTATAGCCTATTTCTTTCATGGCTGGGAGAGGGGAGAGTTTTACCGGTACCAAGCACAGTTGTGCTGGTATAGCTGCATACATGATAGGACCTATTCTGTACAGGTAAAGCATCCCTAGTATAGACAGAGTCATGACCAAGCTCAACTGAAATGTTTTTAAATTAACAGAAAAGGAAACCTCAGTAAGAGGGCAAATTTGAAGTAGTGCCAGTTTGTATTGCTCAGAGTAGTGTGGCAATGTCACCTGTTTGTATATTGATTTGAAAAATTCTGGCAGTCACCTTGAAATTGCCATTCGCTATTTTACAAAATGAAATCTTTAGGGTTTTGGGTTCTGCCCCATTGCAGATCTAGTACTTCACTAACCAGCTGATGCAAATTTAGTCTTATGCCTTGATCTTGTATCTGCAAGTAATACTTTGGATTACAGTTCATGCTGTAACAGATTATATATTAAACATTAGACAGTCACTTAAATTTTGTGTTTAGTCTATTTTATGCCAATTTTCTTGCTGTCATGTTGTGAATAATTGTTAGCCAAGTAGAGTTGCTGCATATTGAAAGTTTGCATTATTACATAAGAATAATTACTTAGGGCCTCATCTCAAAGCCTTAAGCAGGCAAAATACCCAATCATTTCAATGACAGTTTTGCATGCATATGCCATGTGAATCCCATTAGCTCCAATATAGAACTATAAAAGGAGATAGATTCTCCCGTAGGCTGTCTATACTATAGACTTTTGAAGAGGTATGATATCTCACCAACATGTCTGTGCTGACAGAAACTTCTAGTGTGGATGCAGATAGGGCCTTCATTAATACAATTAAAGAGAGTAACTTGTAAACTGGGAATCTTCCTTCATTGGTGCTAATTCTACTAACAGGAAAATACATAATTGGAAATTCTTTTCTCATAGTAATATAATAGGAAAAGGAAAGAGCTGTATCACTTATATTTATGACTTACTGTATTTTTCATGACCCTAGTATGTCAATAGCATAACACTCGACAAAGTGAATAATACAAAATATCACGTCTATTTGTTCTGTATCTAGTGATTTTTCCTCTATTTTCCCAGAGGAAGTTTCAGCAGGGAATAAATGTTAGGATGGCTTGTTCTGTACTTTTCAGTTGTAAATGATGGATCTCTGGAAAAAAAAAACAAGCTTATGACCAGAAAGTCATCAGTACTTCTGTTCTCTAACTGTGTATCTTTTATTAAATTATTGATAACTTATTCCCATGCAAAAGACTTCACCTGGAGTTTAAGGTAGAATGGATCTAAAATAGTCAGACATAATACCCTTAAGGAACACTTTATTATTCTCAAAATACGAACTTCATGTAAATTCCAAATTAACTTTCCATTGTATTAAATTACCTAAAATATTCAGTAATATGCAAGTAGATAATTAAGGTCACTCAAATAACTTAATGTTGCCTCAAAAATGCTCCCATGAGACAATCTAGAAATTAAAAGATATTTATCTTTCCATCACACAGGTTCTTCTCCTTAGAAGCTAATGTCAAAGTGCTGGGTATTCTCTGAAACATCACTGCCTAAATATGACAGTTTCTTACTTAGATGGCTTGCTCCCTCTGCGTTTTCAGTCGTATCTGGGTGGTGGTGGTGGTGGTGTTTTAGGGGTGGAGTGGACTAGCTTTACTGCTGTTAGCCAGGCCGACCAACAATTCTGTGAGGGGGAATTAGATCTTTATCTGACCTGTTAACAATTCAGTTGATGCACTATATTCCATACACAGGGCTAGTGGGAAATATAAGGTTGCCCTCAGTTATTTCTGTGCAGCCCCACTGAAGGCAATAGAATTGCTCAGGGGTAAGGGACTGACTTCAACTCCTGTTGAAACAATCCCATTGATTTCAAAATAGTTGGATTGAGCCATAAGTGAGAGCCCCGTTTGGTCTGTGGAATCTTTATCACTGTTGGCGATAAACAAGCCATGGCAAAAAAAAGCTTAATGTTCAGAACACAATCAGTTTCCAGCATTAGCAATCAGAAAAACTTGACTTCTTATTTGTAAACTGAGCATATTTAATATCAAATAGCTGGGGCACAATAAATGTAGAAATCCAAAGAGCAATTTTTGGTTACTTTTCAGAGCAGGACTGCTGTCTTATATTTAATTCTTAATCTTAATTGTATATGATGGTTGGAACTTCCCAAGTCTGTAACCTTTGAAACTACAGGTTCCCGGCAATTCATAGTACTTTGTTTTGTGTTTTTGTTTTTTGGGTTTTTTTAGTTAAAGAAATGTATGACTACCAGGGAAGATCCTATCTTCATGTTCCTCAAGATGTTGGCGTTAATCTCCGTTCTACAGTGCCCCCTGAGAAATGCTATCTCCCAAAGAAACAGCTCCATGTATGGTCTGGACATACAAAGGTAGGGAACATTGTTTTGCAAATGAGGTTTTTCTTTTTTCATAATGTAAATTTTTATCTTAGCTTTTGAGATCCTTATTTATGAAATAACGGGCCCAAGCTCGCTCAAGACAAATTTTCTGGAGTTTCCAAAATTGTGCATAAACAAATTGGCGATTTGCATACTCAAATGTGTATTTCTTCATTTACCAGTTTCCATGCACAGTTGCAGGTTTTGCACATATGTACTGAAATCCTGATCCCCAGGAAGTCAATAGCAAAACTCCCACTGGCTTCAATGGGACTAGGATTTCACCCATACGCTAGTACGTAAACAAATTAGGTTTAATTCTGGAGGATCATGAAAATTTTGCCCTTACTGTGGAAATTTGTAACAATTCCTGATCAAAAATGGTTTCATGGTACTAACAGTAACATCACAAGATTTCCCACAATGTAATTGTTGACTACAGTTTCTCATGCAGAAGTCCTCCTTCACCAACGCTATGTTTACACTACCACTTACGTCAGTATAACTTGTGTCACTCAGGGATGTGAATAAGCCACCCCCTGAGTGACAAAAATTACACTGACCTAAGCACTGATGTGAAAGGTGTGGGGAGTCCCTCAAAGAGAGGGAGCGTATCACCCAGGGAACTTATGGGAGGGATGCAGGGAGCCCCTTGTGTGTGCCATGAACTCAGCCTACAGAAGCTATGAAGTGTGCAACCCTCTAGTTATTTAGACTTCATGTATGAGTGCACAAATTCAGTGACATTAAATATCAGTAACAGAAGGATTTCCCTACTTTGCCAGGACCTCTTAGAGATAAAGTCCTGGATAAAAGCCAACTCACTTAGGCTCAATCCAGAGAAACCTGAGATGAAGCTGGGAGGAGGAGGAGAAACATTTTAAAGAGCTATTTAACTGCTCCTTGAATTCTGGTTTATATTTTTTACAATCATCAGAGCAGCTTGAAATCTCAGGTTCTTACTAGACTGTTCTCCATGCACCCAAATGAGAATGGCCAGCAACGATTTCACTTCTAGCTAGCCAGGATATTGCGCCTGTCCATCCTTTATAGATACAGCTTTTATTCTGGTTAAAATGTGTTTATTACCAAATGGTTGGTCTGGAGCTAGCCTTGAAGACCATTTAGCAGGTCCAGATAATGCAGACTGGCTCTGCTTGCCTTTTTGGTAGTATAGACTGCGGATGTGGCACGCTGTTCTGACCTGTAAATTGGTTACTGATGTCCTTTCTGAGTGAAATTCAGAGTGTTTGGTTTCAATCTAATTAAAGCTTAAAATGTCTAGACCTTAACTCTGGTCTACACTACAGTGTTAGGTCAATGCAAGGTAGCTTACGTTGTCCTCACTCTGTAAGCGTTTATGCTGAAATGTAACTCGCCCGCTACGCTGACTTAACAACTCCACCTCTGCGAGAGAGACAGTGCTTAGGTTGATGTAGTTAGGTCAACACAGTGTCAGTGTAGAAACTGCGTTGCTTAGATTGACTTTCAGGAGCTATCCCACAATCCCCCACATTGACAGTTAAATTGGTCCATGCGCTCCTGGTGAGGACACGCACCACCGACAAGGCGTGTAGTGTGGACATGCAAAAGCAGTTTAATTACTGTGGTGGCTGTACGTTGACGTGATTTTGTACTGTAGACATACCCTTAATTTTCAGGCCATGTGTAGTAGGACAACTGCACTCTGAAGGAGCCCCTTTAGTTAGCTGTTACTAGACAGAAGCTGTTGAATCAGGGGCTGGTATTTTTCAGAGTTGGGCCCTCACCATTGCAATTTGATTTTGCCGGTAATGCATCTGAGCCCAAGTTGGATTAAGTTTGATAAAATTCAAGGCACAGTCCTTACCCAGAGCTTTCAACTCAAGGCAGACTCTGGAGACTCCTAATGTTTAATCCCTAGGCATTTAATCTACTGGCTACTATCCAGTCTTGGATCTCATCCAGTAAAATGAGCCAGCTTTAGCACAAGGTATATGTTCCTCATTCATGCATGGTCATTAGTACTATCTTAATCATGTTAAATGTGCTTAAACATGACATTGTGTTAACTGTGTTGAATATCTGCAATAAGAAGAAAATATTATCAAGGTCTAGTATATTCTGTGATCAGCTGGGCCTGAATTCTGGGGCTGTGTTCTTAGAATCTCTAGCATTTTGGTGCAGCAGGCTGGAAATTGTGCTGTGGAATCATTTACAGTTGAAAAATGAACAGTGCAAATGAATGATCTATATGAAAATGAAGATACAAGTAGCGCAGTAGCCCCTGTGTGTTTTGATACTTTTTTCTACATAGGTCCCACCGTTTGAGTATTTAATATGCCAAACTTTTTATACTGATCATGCATAACTACGCTGTTGCAGGAGGGCAGGGAAAGAGTAAGCTAGATACCGTGGCAGCTAGGGATATTTGGGGCTTTGGCCCTAAGAGAGAGAAGCACCTGAGCTGTGCCTTTCTGCTGAAAGGGGGACATCTCAATGGGGTGGTAAAGATTAACATTGTAATGATTTGGGCAGTTTCTGCCTCGTTTTGGAGCTGTTGTGTCTGGCTTTTTGCATAATTCTGAACTTGAGAAATCTTGGGTGAAAATCGTGACCTCATGGAAGTCAGTACCAAAACTCCCTTTGACATCAGTCGGGCTAGGATTTTCATTCCTTGTGGGTTTTTCTCTGCACCGCACTTTCTATTTATGGTAGCAGTAGTGAGAGAACTTATATAGACCAACTGCAGAAGTTCTTGCCACCAAGTCTGCTAATCCTATTTAGTGAAGATAGTTGGAAGGTAAAAATGCCGGCATTCTGTCTACACTAGCACTTCCACCATTACTGCTCCCTGTAGAGCTGCACTATTAGAGTCCTATTCAGTAATTAATCTTTTTTTGAGGAAATCTTTTTTTCACCCCACTATGTTCCATGCACTGATTTCCGTGGTACCTCTTAAAATCCCCTGCAAATCTTTTTATAACACTGAATTACCCTAATACTCAAGAAAAGATAGGTTTGTCTCATACATTGTGTGTACTCTGAGTGGAGCTGTTGCTTACTCATCAGAAAACTGCACATGCAGATGGTTCATATATGAACAATTACCTGTGTTTACATGTGCGAATTTTACTGGGAAAAGTTTGCCAATACAACTTAACTGCCATGAAAATATGGTTTTGTATCTATCAACTTAGTGCCTCTTTTTTGTTTGTTGAGCACTAAGCAGGCTTGAGAGGCTGTCTAAATAAACACACTTGAAAACTGTCTGAATCAGTGTTTCCTTCACTTCTCCCATTCTGAGTTCAAGATTTAGTTTCCTTGTATTCGTGATGTTTCAAACTTCATATGTAACATAGCATGTTTATGAATTCCCTTGCTCTGTTTAGGTATGAGTAATAGAATAAGCTTTTTTGTAGGAAACTAGCATCCAGAAATCAGGATGCTGTAAAGTAAAATGATGTAAAGTATTGTCTGTCTGTCAAAGTCTTTTGGGGGTTTTTTCCACATACATATCTGTTGGTTTTATAGTAACCTCTTGAAAAATCTGATTGCAGCCCACTGGGATTGCTCACCTGAGTAAAGTTACAAAGACCTTTACTGTTTGCAGGGTCAGGGCCTGTGTGGTTGAAGTTATTGTCATGCAAAAGGCCTGAGTTTGAAGTGACCCCAGGAGGCTGCTTAGAGAGGCCCCAGTTACTGGTCACAGGATTGTAGTATAAAGAGGATGGTAATCATGATTGTGCAGACCTGGGTGTATTATGAAGAGGTCAGATTGGCAGGGGGGAGAGCTCTGTGTTATTCTTTTGTCAGAGCTAACGTTCCAAACCCACAATTTGTATTTCTTTGCCAAGGGCTGCCATGGTAATGGTGTAGGTGGGTGTCAGTGTGGGAGGGGAAGGGAGCATGCACACAACTGTTGCAGTGACTCAAGATTGCCCCCTGGTGATTCAGCAGGAGCAATTGTTTAAAATACATTGCTGGAGATTGTACAAGCTCCTCTTCAATCTTTCACATTTCTGGAAAGGTTGTGTTTTAGGATTTGATCTGAATATTTTAGAAAAGAGAGAAATTGATCTACGAAAAATCCAAATGCTCAATTTGCTGTTTCTTAATCATTTATGTTCTTATTTACAGGGTGTCAGTGCAGTCAGGTTGTTTCCACTCTCTGGCCACATTTTGCTGTCTTGCTCCATGGACTGTAAAATTAAAGTGAGTTGTTTCTGATATACCTTCACTTCATACAAATGTTGCATTCACAGCATTTAAATACTGAGTCTAATTTCTATTAGAACACCTACTTTTCCAGGGTTTGAGACCTCTGTTTAAATTTGTATCAGGCTAAAAATTGTCAAATAAATAGTTTTCCAACATTATAGTTTTTCTCTCAAATGGTTTGAATTAGTTTCTTTGTTCTGCGTAGAAATAGTTAAGTTGTCAGTCACAGCCATATCTACCTGCTTTGAATGTAAAAATAAATAATGCAGAAACTATTTTAATGCAGTAGAAAGATCACAGTTAAATTTAAGTCAGGAAGTGCAAAAATTAAGATTTCTTCAGCAACTTGGCTCTGTGTGTGTTAAATAGATGCCTATCACCACCCTGCCTACGCTGCATGTACTGTGTTTTGTGTTCTTCTCCCTCATTTCTCATCTGTTTTTATGTTTAGATTGTAAGTAGGGCTGTCAATTAATTCCAGTTAACTCACACGATTAACTCAAAAAAATTAATCAGGCTTTAAAAAATTAATTACAGTGTTAAACAGAAATCCAACTGAAACTTATTAAATATTTTTTGATGTTTTTCTGCTTTTTTTAAATATATTGATTTATATTACAACACAGAATACAGTGTACAGTGCTCATTTTATATATAAACTTTTGATTACAAATATTTATACTGTAAAATGATAAAAGAAATAGTATTTTTCAATTCACCTTATACAAGTACTGTAGTGCAATCTTTTTATCATTAAAGTGTAACTTATAAATGTAGAATTTTTTTGTTACATAACTGCACTCAAAAACAAAACAATGTAAAACTTCAGAGCCTGCAAGTCCACTCAGTCCTACTTCTTGTTCAGCCAATTGCTAAAACAAACAAGTTTGTTTCCATTTACAGGAGATACTGTTTCCTGCTGCTTATTTACAATGTCACCTGAAAGTGAGAACAAGTGTTTGCATGGCACTTTTGTAGCTGGCTTGTAAGATATTTGCGTGCCATATGTGCTAAACATTCATATATCCCTTCATGCTTTGGCCACCATTCCAAAGGACATGCTTCCATGCTGATGATGCTCCTTAAAAAATGGTGTTAATTTAAATTTGTGGCTGAACTCTTTTTGGGGGAGAATTGTATGTCTCCTGTTCTGTTTTACCCGCATTCTGCCATATATTTCATGTTATAACAGTCTCAAATGATGACCCAGCACATGTTCATTTTAAGAACACTTTCAAGGCAGATTTGACAAAACGCAAAGAAGGTACCAATGTGAGATTTCTAAAAATAGCTACAGCACTCGACCCAAGGTTTAAGAATCTGAAGTGCCATCCAAATCTGAGGGGGACAAGGTGTGGCGCATGCTTTCAGAAACCTTAAAAGAGCAACACCCCAATGCAGAAACTACAGAACCCGAACCATCAAAAAAGAAAATCAACCTTTACTGGTGGCATCTGACTCAGATGATGAAAATGAACCTGCCGGTCCACTCTGCTTTTGATCATTATTGAACAGAACCGGTCATCAGCATGGGCGGCAGGTCTCATAGGCTGGGGGGAGGTTTTGTCTCCCCAAACAGCCAGGCGTGAACCCACCCCCTGCTGTGACCGCTCCCTGTGTGGCTCCAGTCCTCCGGCTCCAGCCCCACTGGAGCTGCATGCTACCCTCCTTCCCACACTCTGGAGCTGGGGAGGCTGCAGTCGCCCACCTTTCCAGCGTTCCAAGGCTGGGGCCATGCACCACCCACCCTTCTTCATTCTGGAGCTGGGGAGGCTGTGGCTGGCCGCCCAACTCGCACAGCTGGGGAAGCTGGGGCTGCGCGCTGCCCACCCTCCCGGCGATCCTTTGGGGCTGGGGAGCTAGCCGTGGGACTGGGCCAGTGGCTGTGGTGGGGCGGGGTCAGCTCTGGGCTCCAGTGGAAGGGGGGGAGCTTGGCTCCAGTGCAGCGGTAGGGGAAGAAGCGTGGCCTCGGGTGGAAGGGGTGGGGCTGAGGGCCAGCCTCCCCCAGCTGGCGGTTCACGCACCACCCATGATCATCAGCATGGATGCATGCCCTCTGCAATGATGTTGAAGTATGACAGGGCATATAAATCTTTAGTGCATCTGGCATGTAAATATTTTTCAATGCCGGCTACAACAGTGCCATGTGAACTCCTGTTCTCATTTTCAAATGACGTAAACAAGAAGCAGGCAGCATTATCTCCGGCAAATTTGTTTGTCTGAGTGATTGGTTGAAGTAGGATTGAGTGGACTTGTAGTCTCTAAATTTTACATTGTTCTACTTTTGAATGCAGTTTTTTTTGTACACACTTCTACATTTGTAAGTTCCACTTTCATAATAAAAAGGTTGCAATACAGTGCTTATATTAGGTGAATTGAAAAATACCATAGTAACTCCAGCTCAGGAACCAATCCATGCAACAAACCTCGATGCCAACTCTGCCCACATATCTACACCAGCGACACTATCACAGCACCTAACCAGATCAGCCACACCATCACCGGTTCATTCACCTGCACGTCCACCAATGTAATATACGCCATCATATGCCAGCAATGCCCCTCTGCTATGTACATCGGCCAAACTGGACAGTCTCTACGGAAAAGGATAAGTGGACACAAATCAGATATTAGGAATGGTGATATACAAAAACCTGTAGGAGAGCACTTTAACCTCCCTGGCCACACTATAGCAGACCTTAAGGTGGCCATCCTGCAGCAAAAAAACTTCAGGACCAGACTTCAAAGAGAAACTGCTGAGCTTCAGTTCATCTGCAAATTTGACACCATCAACTCAGGATTGAACAAAGATTGTGAATGGCTTGCCAACTACAGAAACAGTTTCTCCTCTCTTGGTTTTCACACCTCAGCTGCTAGAACAGGGCCTCATCCTCCCTGATTGAAGTAACCTCGTTATCTCTAGCTTGCTTGCTAGCATATATATACCTACTCCTGGAAATTTCCACTACATGCATCCGACGAAGTGGGTATTCACCCACGAAAGCTCATGCTGCAAAACGTCTGTTAGTCTATAAGGTGCCGCAGGATTCTCTGCTGCTTTTGTATTCTGTGTTGTAATTGAAATCAATAAATTTGAAAATGTAGAAAACATCCAAAAATATTTAAATAAATGGTATTCGATTATTATTTAACAGCAGGATAAATCACTTTAATCGTATGACAGCCCTAATTGTAAGCCTTTTGGGGCTAGCACTCTGGCTTCATGTCTGTATGTAAAATGCCTAAAACAATTTGGGTGTTAGCACAGTATAGGTACTTAATAACATTTAAATGCTAATCCAATTAGGTTGTGAAGGTCACAAGTCCTTAAGCTTACCTTTTGCTGCTGCTATCATTTGGTAAAACACAATTTTATGTAAAGCTAAACTTTATAGCTGGGATAGATGTTGATAGCAAAACATTTTTTGCTGAAAATTTCGTGCTCTGAGTTTAGGAAACTGGGCCATTTAATTTCTCATTGCTGAATGAAATTTCATTTTAGTTCACTCTTGCACACTGAGAGAGTTGCAGAAATTCTGTGGCAAATGTTCACATTATTTCTGAATTTCAAGATAGGCTAGTTGTGACCAAAATTCTCATATAGTGTCTCGTACATCTGTAGTTAAACTTGTCATTTAATAAGAATGTGGTGCAGAAATTAACATTTCTGTCTTTTCTTTTCCCCCAAGCTGTGGGAGGTATATGGTGAACGAAGATGCTTACGAACATTTATTGGTAACCTCTCTTTTTTTTTTTACTGAACTCTTTAATATACATTAAAACAACTTCCTTCTTTCCTTGTCTCCTCTCCCCCCCAATCCCCCGCCAAAGTAGATTTAATTACTTTGTTATTTTTTGGGGGGGAGGGTGTCAGTGCCACAGAAGACATGTAGGCATCTGAGAGATATGTCAGCTTTTCAATATGGTGTTGGCATGAAAGCTGAAGAGGCTGCATTTGTGCATGACCTTCTTTCGTTTTTAATCCACATGATTTAGTGTTGGCACTGAAGACTTCTAGACCATAAAACAAGTTATTAGTGTACTGCGTCAATCGGTTATCGGTCATTACCAGAAATGGATCAGATAGTTCCCTATTTTTTGTTACCTACTCCTCCCCTCAGTACTTCATGTCTGAAATTAGACAGTATGCTCAGAGCAGAGGTAATGTCTCCTTACTTGTACTGTGAGGTACCTAGCACACTTTTGGGTGTGCTAAAATTAACTATTGTGATATCATCATTTAACTAGTTCGTATTGTAGAATTCTAGAATTGGAAGGGACCTCAGGAGGTCATCTAGTCCAACCCCCTGCTCAAAGCAGGACCAGTCCCCAGACAGATTTTTTTTACCCTAGTCCCATAAATGGCCCCCTCAAGGATTGAGCTCTCAACCCTGGGTTTAACAGACCAATGCTCAAACCACTGAGCTATTCCTCCCTCCATCAGCTGGGCTAGAGGAGAACTGAATTTCTAATGCAAAAGGAACAGAGAGACTTCTCACAAAAACTGTTCAGCCCTCCTTTTAAATATAAAAATGGAACAACTCCAATATTTTCCTTGTAATTGAGAACTTTTATAGAGGATTGAAAGAGGGAAATGTGAGCTTTCTAGCAGTCTTTGCTGCAGCTTATGAGCAGCAGGTTTTTCTCTTGAAGTGGAAAAACACTTGTAA
The DNA here is from genome assembly GCF_003597395.2 of Chelonoidis abingdonii. Taxonomy (NCBI): domain Eukaryota; kingdom Metazoa; phylum Chordata; order Testudines; family Testudinidae; genus Chelonoidis; species Chelonoidis abingdonii. The sequence continues at coordinate 87,808,033 of NC_133771.1, forward strand.
AATGATGTGCTGTCATTTGAAGTGCCCTTTTATCAATGTTCCTGGTAGCCAAGGCATCAAGCAGATTGGCTAAATTGATGCCTGAGGAACGGATCTCTTTGAACTGTGGTTTCAGAACTTTCCTGTCATGAGTCAGATTCACCTGCTGTATTTATTTTAAAAGTATGTGTAAGCTAAAACGTAGGGCCCTTATAAGTCTGCTACAATGGCTAACCCAAATTATTCTGCAAGGCGGGGCAGATTATTCTACCTGAGCAACATGCCTTCCTGACCTAAATATTTCCTATAGTCCACAGGGGATTTAATTTAAGCATGGCAAAATTATTTACCCACTTGCTATTGCTGCCATCCCAGGATTTTTCTGTGCCCAGCAGTTGGCATTCTCTTCATTGAATTCCTCTATAGTGTTCAGTTGTTGTTTCTCCCTTACTTTTTTGTCTTAGATGTTAATGTTTGTTGTGATAGTTTTCACGTGCAGTGCGTTGTTGCTGTAACTATGTCCAGGACAATCTTTGAAGCAATAGTGGATTTTGAGGTGCTACTTGTGCATCATGTTTGTAATGCAATACATGTCATTTCAGTGCAGTGGAGAGTTCAGCTGCATCACATTTTAAGATGTCTAGAATATGCAGACAAGACATATTTTAATTAAAATAAATTGCTTTGCAGGAGACAGACTTTTAATATGAACGTCAACAAAACTAGTCATCTAAACTTTCTTTTACCATCCTGGCACTTATCCCATCCTCATATGGTTCAGATATTAGGCTAGTTAAGTATTAAGATGCACTTGTTCCAAAACAAACCCTTCTGTCAATGCAGTTCCAAAGTAACTTCTGTCTGGCTGTCTGCACTAGACTGCTTTGGGAAATTTCCTGCTGTTGCATTCTCACCACTAGAGGGAGTTGATGTTTTGCCACTGTGTCTCATAACCTTGTTAAGGACAGACTTAGACAATACAGTAATAAAAATGGCAGTTGCCATATGAGCCCTGTAACTGATAGCTGTTGGGGCTGCAACTATGGTGGTGTAGCAATGGAGGATTTTCCTAGTGCAGGGAGGCCTCCTGAGGTCAGTCTTATTCCTCAAATAGATGTTTATTTTTAAAGGTTTGTTATGTTTCATCTGGAAACGTTTTAGAATTTTCCTCAGTGTTGCAGTCAGTCTCTTTGCAGAGGTAATTCCCAATGGCTTTATTTTCAAATCTCATAACGGCCTTTAGAAGGTACTGTTACGTTTCCAGCTGAATAGGTCTGCTGGAATTAAATTTACAAGATTTTCTTAGGTAAGTTCTAGTAGTTTTCTGTGTTGCCAGAGAGTGTAATTAAAAGCTGTAATTCACCATTGGTATTGTAGTTTATCTGCATTCTATCTGTGGTAACGTTCTCCAGAAAATCCTAATTCCTAGCCCTGGGGGTAAAGAGTTAATTCTTCTTTTTTATCTTTTAGGGCACAGTAAAGCAGTTCGAGACATCTGCTTTAACAATGCTGGAACTCAGTTTCTTAGTGCAGCATATGACCGGTATCTTAAACTCTGGGACACTGAAACAGGTAGGCTTAAATATATACATGTTCAAATCTGATAATCTTTGTAACTAGTAGTAAATAGCTACTGTTTTAATAGCCATGTTTTCTCTTATAGTGCAACACTGCTATTTCAAATACAGGGAGAGCAATTTTCTCATCTCCTGAATGTTTTTGCTGTCACTGTAACGCTACAGTTAAGGTAGTCTTGGTGTTTAAGATAAAAATCCATCGTAACAAGGATTTACACATTTATTTAAAAAAAATTTCTTTTTCTTTGTAAGTTTTCAAGTCAGTCAAAGAATGGGGCCAAACATTTACTAAATTAGAGGGAATTATTTGGCACCCCTTCACTTATAAGAATGAAATTAAGTACTAAAAGTAAATTTTTGAATTGAATATTTCACTATAATTTAGTAAAGGATTTATTCCATAATAATTCTTCCAGATTTAAAACAAAAAAAGAATTTTCCCAAACGGGTTAGGGAAAGAAATAACAACAGTAATCATAGCAACGACATTTATTTCACAACATTTGTATTTTCATTGCTAAGAACGTTAACAAATAATTATATTGACCTAATGCTGAGTGTCTCGGCCAAATACAAATCTAAGGTATTTACATACAAAAAGGATATTTTAAATCCTGTTAGATACTAAATATGGTTTTCTTAATGCTGCACTACTACTCCCATTGTGCCTCAGTGGTATTTAGCAGATGCTCAATACTTAACTGAAGACTTCCTTACTTTTGTGCATTTGCCGAATAGATGAAGTTTGCTTTACTTGAAATTGGGTGGTGACTGATCTTAGCTTTCTTGCAGCCAGTCATCTTCCACTTTGCACTTTTTTAATAGTCATGTTCAAGGTCCTCTTCATCTAGATTTTCTCAATGTAGGAAAACAGCTAATAAAAGAGTAAAAAATAACCTGGATAGGGCAACTTCAGAGAAGAGGCTTTGGAACACAGAATTGTCAGTAACATCATTTTTTATTTTTTATTTTTATTTTTTTTTAAATACCTCGCATATCAAAGCTATGGGGCCATTCCAGCTATAGGCAAACTAGGCAACTTCCTGGGGCAGCTGGACCAAAACTGAGTTACACTGTGACCCCGTGCACCAGGTCACAAGGCCACTCACTCAAATTTGGCCCAGAGGTCCCTCTATCACGATGGAGGGGCAGTTGGGCCAAACCCACAATGCATGGTGCTGTGACTAGGTACTTGCTCCCACTTCAGCTAAAACCCTGGATCCATTATTTCAGTAGAGAAGCTCTGTTCTAGAGTAGCTTTCAAACTGGGTCATGGAATGTAAGGTACTGGATTGCAGTGGCTCTGGTCAGCATCTCAGACGGGGCCATTAAAAGTCCCGTTAGTGGTGCTGCCCTCCTAAGGCAGGCTAGTCCCTACCTGTTCTGACACCATGCTGCGGCCAGCAGCAGGTCCGTCTCCTAGGTTTCGCATGCTGCCTCATCCCAAGCACCGGTTCCGCACTGGCCAGTGGGAGCTGGCAGGTGGAGGGGGTATGCCTGTGGGCGAGAGCCACGTGGAGCCACTTACATGCCTCCGTCTAGGAGCTGAACCTGCTGCTGGCCACTTCCGGGGCGCAGCACAGTCCGTGGTGCCAGGGTAGGCAAGAAGCCTGCCTTAGCATCCCTGCTGACCGAGAGCCGCCACAGGTAAGCCCACAACTCCCCTACCCCAAGGCTGAGCCCCCCAAACCCAGAGCCCCCACCTGTACCCCAAAACCCTCATCCCTGGCCCAACCTCAGAATCTGCACCCCCCAGCCCAGAGCCCTGACCCTCTCCTGCACCTCAACCCTCTACCCCAGCCCTGAGCGCCCCCAAACCCAGAGCCCCCTCCCACATCCTGAGCCCCTCATTCCCAGACCCACCCCGCAGCCCTGACCTCTGCCCCAGCCCTGAGCCCCTTCCACACTCCAAACCTTCATCTCCAGCTCCATTGGGTTGCAGTCATCAACAATTTTCTTCAACTGGGTCACTAGAAAAAGAGTTTGAAAACTGCTGTTCTAGAGGGTAGGAATGGGGGGTGGCACACTGAAGTTTTACCCAGGGTGGCAGATGGCTAGAGCAGCCTCCCCCAGATCTTTAGAAGTAGATGAGGATCACCTTTTCTGTACTTGGACGCCAGTAACTCAAGTGTTCTGCATGAATTCCGTTTTTAGCTCTTCACTTAAAATTGACTTTGTTACGATGATATTGTGGGCCTTTCAGGTTTGTATCTCCAAGGTGTGTGTACTGTCCTTGCTTAGTTTACAAGGGGAAAAATATTTTTTTCTAACTGATAGACTGCAAATTCAGCTTGGTCTTTGAAAGTCAAAATGGATTCTTTTATTCTCATGCATATTAATTGACAATACATACTGGAGGCCAAATTTTGCCCTCCTAAAATACATACAGTATCAAGGCTGGACACCATTAAAGAGCTGTGTATAGGGCATCTTTGTTCAGAAGGCTTCATAATCTCCTGGCACTTAGTTTGCAAGGCCATGTCTATGATTTGTTTTCCTTAAAATTACCTTGTGGAGGCAACAATGGAAATAGCAATATGTAAAAAAGATGCACATGGCTGACAGCATTTTAATCACTCTTGTCATCTAAATGCCCAGAGCAGGTCTAAATGACACTGTGGGTTAAAAAAAACAGCAGCCGCTGACATCTCTTTTATACTACTGCTGCTTCCACTGTTGCCATCACCAATGGATCGGTCCTGGTCAGTTCTGTTCTGTATAGGTTTTTATCCTTCACTTCTCACGGTAGTATCATGCGGTTGTTCTCTGCCCAGAGGAGAGGTTTGTGCAGTGGCGGGTTTTGTGATGATAGAAAACATTACTCAAAGATGTGGCTGTGCAGGTACTTAGCATCAGTGAGGAATCCAGGAGAGCTCCTTACCTATGAACTCAATTGACCGAATGGGGAGGTGTACCTTCAACCAAAGGAAAATCTCCTCTGGCTGCAAACTCTTCAAAATGTTTTTTCTGACTGTCACCATAGTTTCTGCCTTGCTTAAGTTCAGCTTCAACCAGCTGATTTTTGTCCAAGTGTTGGATCTTGCTGGTGGTGGCGGTGAAGGAATAGGATAGGTAAAACTGTGTGTCCTCTGCATATCGCTGACACTTGAGTTCATGTTGTCTGACCAGTTCATCTAGTGGTTCTATATAGATGTTGAAAAGGACTGGTGAGAGAATTGTTCCTTGTAGAACTCTACAACTGATGGATCTAGTAATGGAGGTGATAATGAGTCATCAGGTTCCTGATGACTCATGGTGGGGTGCTGATATCTTTTAGGAAGCTTTGGAATTTGGTGGCATCCATGAGTATTCATGGTTGAATCAGGATCATTGGTCTGTCTTGCTGCCTGGCAGTTGGAGGTTTCTGACTGCTGCCTTAATAAGGTGATGGGTCTGTCCAAGACAGTGGCTGGGTTGTGATGTCCTCAGTATTGATATCTAGGCTAAAGATCAGCTCCAGCGTGTGACCAGTTGCCTGGGTTGAACCAGGTAGCAATGGTGGGAAAGTTGGGGGCGGCGGGAGGGAAGAGATCTAATATAAACAAGATCCAAGTCATCTCTAGAATAATTCCCAATCTTTGATCTTTTCAGGGAGTTGAAAGCCTATGTTTTTGTTTTCTCCTGATCTAAACTAAGTAAAGCATCTCTAGGTACAAAGATGGTAAATTGATGATAGCTTATTACTGCGAGCATTTATAAAACTATGCTTGTGAAACTTTTGAACTGATTTAATTTGAATGGCTTGTCTGTTGACAGGGCAATGTGTTTCCAGGTTCACAAACAGGAAGGTTCCATACTGTGTCAAATTCAATCCTGATGAAGATAAACAAAGTCTTTTTGTGGCAGGAATGTCAGATAAAAAAATTGTACAGGTAAGACTCAGAACTTAATTAAATGTTTCCTGATCTCATAGGTTTATAAAGTAAAGGTTTTGTACCTGAAGTTTAAATTTAGCTGCTGTGTAACAGCAATGCCTTAGACATTTTCTTTCCTTTCTTAACAGTGTTTTTGAATGAACACTGCCTCAAAGGCTTTTGCTAGAGTGCTTGCTCTCTGACCTGAAAGTCTGACTAAATATCAGAAGCTTTATAGTTTCAAGTTCAGGAATGTATTAGAACTTAAGTGGCTCTGACGCTGGCTGTGTCATTTGCAGTGGGACATTCGAAGTGGGGAGATTGTGCAGGAGTACGATAGGCATTTGGGAGCTGTCAACACCATTGTGTTTGTGGATGAGAATAGACGGTTTGTGAGTACATCTGATGACAAGAGTTTAAGAGTCTGGGAATGGTAAGTTTCAGACCTCACAAAGTTTGATTTCATATTAGTACAGAGCAAACTGGGAAGTAGTTAACAATTGTTAAGTCAAATCAATGCAATTACTTTGAAGTTTTTGTGCAGTGACTTCTTGCTAACCAAACAGAAAGTTAAATTAATTTAACTTCCATAAATCCATTTATATTATTCTCTACAGTAATTGAAATATTGAAAAAGAAGCAGTGCCAGAAAAAAATCAGTGATGCTGCTGCTGCTAGTTTCTAGTCTATTTGACTGTGCTGTTGACCAATCGTAAATACTTCTCACCAGACCTATATTTCTAGAGTCCACAGGATAGTCTGTGAGCCGGTTCTTAACGTATTTGTTCAGTCAAATGAAACATCCCTTCTTGAAACTAGATGTAAGACAATTAATTGTATTTTTAAAATCTCTTTGAAGTAAAGATTTTTAAAATGTCTAACACTTAACTCTCTTTTTACTGGCTTACAACCCTCCTATGTTGCAGTACTTATTATCTGAGGCTGCTTTTTAAATCCTGTAAAATTTCATTAACTGTATCCAAAAGCAAAGCAGAGAATGTCATAGTTTACAGAGGACTTCATTGGTATGAATGCACAAGAACATTCAATTTACATGTATTCAATATACTGTACTAGCCCCAAATTAAATAAAGTATCTTGTTTGGTTTAGATAAAAATCAATCTAACATAGCAACTGCAGTAATACAAAAGTTGTTGCTAGAAATTTTTTCTAGGATAATCAGACATACGGTATGTGTTTTTAATCAGTGAAATGATTTGCTTCCTACTCCTCTATAATACACGCTAGATGAATACCAATCAAATTATTTTAACTTTACTTATAAAGTGAAAGTCGTGCCATGGGCTGTTACGTGGGAACAATGGGCATAGCCATATCCGCTTGTGGCAGACAACATTCCGTTAATGGTTTCTCTCATCTGCTCTCCCAGTGGAGGGTATCAGTACTTAAATTAAGCGTATAAAGAATTGCCTGTGCCATGCTACTTTAGAGTACCGTTGAGATAACTAATAAATCAAATAGTTTAACAGTTTCATTCTAGCTTTTCAGTCTTTTTGGAGTTGCACTGAGAAGCACGGTAAAAACACTGAAAAAAATTATAATGGCAGTATTGTGTATGAAATTCCATTCAAGAAAAGGCTCATTTAGAAATATTATTTGAACTGCTCTTCAGTACTTGTATGAGTTGGGAGAGAGGTGTTCTGTTCAGTTACTGAAACTTACAAAAAGCATGTGGTGATTAAAGAAAATGATTCATTCTGGCCTTTTCATTGAATCCAGCTGGCTATCTGTAGGATCTACAGTAGTTCTACATTGCCCTTCATGTATGGAGCAATCTAGGTCACAGCAGTGCTCAGATGATGTCCATAATGTACCGTGCAGTTACTGCCTGTTTTTTAAAAAAATAATTAAATAAAAATGAAGGGTATATTGAGATTCATTTTAAGCTTGTGCTAGCTCTACTGTTACATGATCATCTCTGTTCAGTACTCTGGATTTCGCTCCCTGGCTAGCAGTTTGGGAGCTATGTGGAGGCAGTGTGCTTGGCCACACAGGTGAGACGAAGTGCCCAGATCATTCTCTGGCTGACTCAATGGGTGTTTTGACTGGTTCTGGGAAGAGCTATGTCTGAAATTCCTCATCTGGAAGAACTGTCGGTCTGACAAAGTGCTGGAGAATTTCAGTGAACCCCTTAAGGACTAGGAAAAGTCCTTGGGTGCGATAACTACTAACAGGGATTTCTTTTGTTTGGTTTGTGGAGCCATGTCTCTCTTACACAGAACTGCTGCCTCTTGGGCAGTAGCGTAGCTAGCGGGGTTCAGTGGAAGCAGCCGCTTCCCCTCAGCATGTTTTCAAAAAGCTGCGCCTGCCGGGCCGGCACTAGCGGCAGCACGGCCAGAGGAGCCGTGGGGCAGCAGGCACTGACGCGGCACCACCCAGCCAGCACTAACAGCAGCACGGCTGGAGGAGCCATGCAGGGGCAGGGGCAGCAGACGCAGCTGGAGGAGTGAGGGGGGCCGGCTCCTCGGCTCAGGGCTCGGCAGCCAAGCGCTTCCTGGCCTCCCTCTTCCCCCGCATTAGCAAGGGGCGAGGGCGAAAGAGCCCCTGTGCCTTTAAGGCCACCTGGCTGGCGAGCCCCACATGGAGCGCAGCAAGCGCCGGGAGCAGGCCAGGGACAGGCGGCGGCACAGGACTGCGGGGGTCCGGGCAAGGGGCTCCCCAGGGCTGGACCCGCAGGGCAGGGTTGCAGGCTGTGCTGTCTGGATGTGGGGGTGCCCTGGCGCGGCACAGGAGTCTGGGGTGGGGGGAGACGGGACCCACAGGTGGGGTCGGGCAGTACAGCCCTGCGGGGGGTACCTGCAGAGCACGCTGGGCAGGAGAGACTCTCCCAGGACTGCGGGGGGACGAGGGGGTATATCTGCACCCCCAAGAAGCCCGCAGGAGTCCTGAGCCGGTCTGGGATTAATCTGGGGGAGAAATGGGAGGAGTCAAGGGAGGCGTGGCCAGAGGAGGAGCCAAGGGAGGGCGCCTTTTTTATGTTTGCTCCTGCTACACTTAAAACCTGCTCTTGGGACTGGATGCTCTTGTTTCTTGTGGTCCCTGATAAAATAAATAGCTATAGGGTGGAATGTCACCTTCCCTTTCCTCCTTCCCACCACAAAGAATCTGGTTGCAGAACATCACAGCCTGATTGTCCCAAATGTAGATAGCTTCAGAGTATATTAGAAGTCACAGGGATACTGTTGTCTCATTCAGATATTATGAACTATAGAATAGATCATATTCCATAATTCAAATTTTGCTTAGCAGACTGATTTGTAAAGCTAATGTAGAGTGCTTTTCCCACTCCGCTCATTCATCGCTGTGGACTATGGTACAGAACATTTCCTGAAATACGCTTATCTGTCTGTAGGCAAATTTCACAGATTTCAGGCTCCAATTAATTACATTTGCATTAAAACTAAATGAACATGTTCAGCACTGCAGCTTTTGGATCTTGAAGAATTTCATGTGTCAAGTTGTCACCAATGCTGCAGTGAATAAATCCCTCTTTTCTATTTTATAACAGGCATTTTATATGGTAGGATTAATTGATTATTTCACTTCTTGATATGTTTAAATATACAAATATCTCTTTCTTTACGTTATGTTAATAAGCCTGAAGATTTTGATTTTAACAAGAACTTTAAACAACAGTCTTTAAAAGTAAATATGACCTGCAAATGCTCTTAAAAGCTACATTTAATTACAATTTTTAATTGCTTTTATAGTGTTTTTAATTGCGTAGAGGAATGTTTAGGATGTTTTGTAATCAAATCAAATCATTTTCACTTGGCCAGTGCTGGGAGTGGTTTAACATGTCAGACTTTGCTGGGAACAGTTTCTTCCATGATAATTGAATCTGAATTTCATGAATGTTATGCTGTGTACAGATTCTGCTTTCATGTTTACTGGATTGCAGTGTTCTTCCTTTGTGGAACTGCAGCAGTAAGAATATAGAACAATAAATGTTTTTCAGATAACAAACTATACACCTCTTCCTCGATATAACACCACCCGATATAACACGAATTCAGATATAAGGCGGTAAAGCAATGCTCTGGGGGGGCGGGGCTGCGCACTCCAGCGGATCAAAGCAAATTCGATATAACGCAGTTTCACCTATAACATGGTAAGATTTTTTTTGGCTCCCGAGGACAGCGTTATATCTAGGTAGAGGTGTGTTTGCTCAGTGGAATCTTAACTGGGCTATTCTGAAGTCTGCTTTTCTGCTTTCTGCTTATTGCATCCATATGGCAGTGATATTAAAGTTGAGGTGGTCATTGTGTTCTAATCCCCTTGATTTTGGAAAATACAGGATTTTGTTCTCACTCCTTAATATTTTCATGGTGCTGCTCAGGGAAACGGTGAAATGGTTTGGGCTGCTGTGCCATCAGTATGTTGATGACACTCTGCTCAAAATTTTCATACCTCCCAAGTCACTAGTGACCATACCCAATAGTGGTATCTAATGGTGGTTTCATTCTCTGCTAGGATGACAAAGCAAATGCAATCCATAAGCTTCAGATGACCTCCCCGCAGCGGTCTGTCTTTCCGTAGTTCCCAAGGTCCCATAAGGAAATTGAAGTCTTTTCTTTTTTAAGAGCTTTTATATCTCCAGCAGTTCCTAACACTTTCCCTTTACTTTTCAAGAGACCCTAACTTTTAGTTCCTGCCAGGTTGGTCAGCAGGAAAGAAATCACCATGTAGCACTCTGATTTTTGCCAGTGAAGGTTAGAAACTCTCACCACATAACTGTCAGCTCATAAAACAATGTTTTGAGGAAAATGTCCCAGGTCTCTCAGTTTAGAATTTCCAGTTAGAACAGCCATTGAAGTTAAATTGGATTTTAAGGTCAGCAAACCATGGCAGCATTTTTTGGTGACCTTTAAGAAACTGATTTTGTCTTACTTCCTATTTCACAATTTGGCTTGAAAGAAGTGTGAAACTTAAATGTCTTTTATTCTGCCTAATAGTTTAGGGCAGCATATCCTGCAGCAGTCCTGACTACATCTGGTACATTTTAACAGAGAGCAGAGCTCCCTGGAATAAATTCCAGCAGCTGAGCCTGCATTAATTTGTGAAGAGAGAAGACAGCAAAACCCACATGGCATTTCAATTCCTTTTAACTAGAATCAAATGCAGGAAGTGTGTTTTCCATAATGTGGCTTTATTTTTTAACCTTTACAGGTTACATAAGAGTTCTTTCTAGCTGGATTGAAGATTCCTTTTTGGGGAGGGAACAGGTTCAGACATGCAAGCTATCAGATGCTGCCTGTCTATTCTAGGAATGGAGCAGTGTCTGATACTGACTTTCAAACATCGCTGCCCTTACCCCACAGCCTCCCTCACGTGTGACTGAAAACTAGTTTTGTTATTAGTGTAGACAGGGCTATTGGGGGAATCTATACTTTCTGCATTGCCTACATCTCTGGTTCTCAACCATAGGTCCTGAGGAGCCATGAGCAGGTTTCAGGGTGGCCACCAAGCAGGGCCAGCATTAGATTCCCTGGGGCCCAGGATAGAAAGCTGAAGCCGAAGCCTGAGCAGTGTAGCTTCATGGGAGCCCCTGTGGCATGAGGCTTCAGGCAGCTGCCCAGATTGCTACCCCCTAACACCAGCCCTGGCTTTTATATGCAGCAAATCAGTTGTTGTGGCACAGGTGGGCCATGGAGTTTTTATAGTTCATTGTGGGGGACCTCAGAAAGAAAAAGGTTAAGAACCCCTGGCCTACATCCATCACCAAAACCTATTCACAACTGGAGGTATTAAACAAGGCTTGTTTTCTTTTGTCAATAGCACCACGGGAAGAGTTCACTGGAGGGTATTTTTAATATGTTTGAACTCCGTTTTAGCCATTTTTCATCTGGACACCACCTCTAATTCTGTGTTTCACAGTGGTTGATTAAATCAGCTGACTTCAGGTGGCCCTTTGAAATATTTCCATTTCTTCATCCATTCACATTTCTTCCTTTGCAGGGACATTCCTGTCGATTTCAAGTATATCGCAGAGCCAAGTATGCACTCGATGCCTGCAGTCACCTTGTCTCCAAATGGTAAGTTAACACTTTACTGAAGCCTTGTCTACACAGGAAAGTTTCACTGGTTATACCAGTATCAACCCTCCCATATGGATCATTGTATCATTTTGGAGGTTAGCTTAAATTCCTTTCCAGATGACATAGCTAAACTGGAAAAAGATACTCTTATACCAGAGTAGGAGTAACCAAATGGGATGAGTTATATCAGTATAGCTATATTTGTTTAAATTAACACATAGGGTTATACCAAAAAATGTTCCCAAGTAGACAAAAGTCTTAGTTTACTTTCTCTGTAGTGAGAGGCGCAAGTTAGTTTCCTTTTTTTATGAACTCTGTCATTTTAAAATCTTTCTGCAAGTGGTAGAAGGAGCAAACAAAGCTAAAAGGGTAATAAAAAAGCCTATAAGGGAGCAGAAGAGGAGAATAATGTCCCCAGGACACGTCTACTCTTTTCCTGGGACCCTTGAAAGAGTCTTTCAAAGTCACTGTGTGGTCACTGCTCAGGGTAGAGGGAATATGTCCAGTAGAAAAGGATCGAGGAGCAGCTTCACTCTTCAGCGTGTCCTCTTGTCCACCTAGGAGCATCTGCACTGCCTCTCTTCCCTACCCACCACCAAAACAGGAAGAAGGGTGGACACATGATTGGTTAAAAAAGCAGCCCTTCTTTTTGCCTTCCAGACACCACTACTCCTTTTGAACTGTGAAACTTAAAAATTGAGAGAGAGAGAGAGAGGCTAGTTTGAAAATTAGATATTTAGGGTTTATTTACATGGTTAAAATCCTTCAATACATTTTATACCTGCTTTACACTCAAGTAAAATTGCTCTTTTTAAATAAAAAAACAAACAGAAAACCACTGGTAACTCTGTTGTTCCACAGCTTAAAATGAGTGAGTAATGAGATGATCTGCATCTTGTGAACTTGTCTTCTGGTTTCAGTTATTTGATTGACCAGTTAGGATATCTGCTCACCTATCCTGTTCTTTGTCTATGCCTCTTCTGTATTTTAAAATGTGACAGTCACCATGGGTAATCTCTGGATGGTGTAGTGTGATTATAACCGAGAAAGTGACTGTAGGCAATTGAGCATACATGCAGGCATACGCTTCCAAACTATCTCCAGTATTAGATTCTGCCTTTATTAGTTGTAATAGGCAGAAGGCATCTCAATGAAAATTTCCCATGGGTATGACTGATAACTGTACTTGGCGTCACAAATAGCTTAGAAAGAATTGCTTACAGAATTAGGTTGGTTTTTGTATGACGAAATTTGTGTCTGCCACACTAGAAATTTTTCTACACGTGACATGAGCCAAGTCTGTACCTTTCTTCTTTGAGTGAACGCTGCTAATACACCATTCTAGGGTCTAGCTCTGAGTTGTACAGTACACGGTAGAAGCCATGCATATTATTTCACTAAATGCTTTATTAACACAGAATATTGTTGAAACCAAAACTGACAGTGAAAGTTCTAGGAATCTTTGTCAGATTTGTTTCTTCAACTGCAGTAGTCTGACATCTGCCTGAACTTTGTTGCATGTACAGGAAAATGGCTGGCTTGTCAATCAATGGATAATCAGATTTTGATTTTTGGAGCTCAGAACAGATTCAGATTAAACAAAAAGAAAATCTTCAAGGGTCACATGGTGGCAGGTTATGCTTGTCAAGTTGATTTTTCACCTGACATGAGGTAAGTTGTATGAAAACTAACTTCTGTCTTAAAGTTGTCACGAGATCCTGCTAAATTTGTTTTTGAAACCCTTTGTAATGCACTGATGTGCTGCTGTCCATTTAACCCAACATTGCTGTGTGGCTACAGAGAGTTTTCTGCAGAAGTTAAAAGGGGAAATTTGCCTTTTCTATTTGTTAACTTCAATGGATTCAGTACTAACATTTAGCCCAGTAGTATAAGAAATGAACATTTTAGTTGAAGTACTCACAATGAATACTTAGTCCTAAATTCTCCATTCTACAATGGCTGTTTTGTGCTGCTATCACCTTAAACCAGCCAGAAGCCTTCCCTAGGTAGGTAGAATTTCTACTGTAAGAGGCAGCTAAACTGCCTCTCATACCAGCCACAACCCCACTCTGCCCCACCTCAAAGTGAAAGTGAGAGGAGGAAGCATATGGAGGAGGGCAGGCTCGGGCTATAAGGGGGCTTATCAGACCTGAGCTCCACTACACGTGATCCTCTGCTGGTGTAAGGGACTTTATAGCACAAACAGAGTTGAGCAGGAAGCTTCCTGTTCTAACTAGCACTGGAGCTAAGTAGCCATGAACCAGGGAGCAGCAACTGGCTTCCTACACACAGGTCTGCAGTACAGTCACAAGAAGCCTTCCTGTACACACACACCTTGGGTTCAAACTTAAAGCAAAACTGGATCTAGATTGAAGCCTGGTTCTTCTACTTTGCCTAAAGAAGTTGTACAGCTAACTCTCATCTGCAGCTTTACTAGCGATGTCACATTGGTGTCATTTTAAGATGGTTACACCCATTTAACTTCCTATAGATAACAAAGCAAGTATATGCATGATTAGCATAATGCACTGCAAAAGTGTTCAAATTTTTAGGGGATTTTTTTTTTTTTTTTTTAAAGAAAAATGTCTGCAAATTAGGGTTTTTTCCTGGAATTTTCTCTTATCCTCTCAGTAGGCTCTATTACTCAAGCAAAATAATGCATGGTATAATCACATTGCTTAGCACATTTACCTCACAGATGATGTGATGAATCACTGCATAGCAAGAGCCTGGGGTCTTTAGAACACATCATGCATGTTAATTCTTTGGAATTCCTACTGTCTGTTTCAACAGACTCTCTTGATTGGAAAGCTTATTGGATTACTAAAAGTTTTCCATTCCCCTGTGCAAAATTATCCTTAATCTGTTTTTGCATTAATTGAAAACATTTAGTTTAATGTTTGCTTTATAATAATCTTCCAAAAAATGGAAAATAATAAAAGTAGTTCTAAGAGTTTTTAACTGAGCTTTTAATTTTTTAATACAGCTATGTGATATCAGGTGATGCAGATGGAAAACTTAACATCTGGGACTGGAAGACCACAAAACTCTACAGTAGATTAAAAGCACATGACAAAGTTTGTATAGGCGCAGTCTGGCATCCACATGAAACGTCCAAGGTCATCACCTGTGGCTGGGATGGTCTTATTAAATTGTGGGACTGAAGCGGGTACTGCAAGGAACTAAATTTTGATAAGACTTTTTTTGTGAACATCTGAGATTGCTAAACATGAACTCTGCTGAGGATGGTTTGATTTGAACTTCCAGCTGTTTTCGGGCTCTTCGCTATTAAAGTACACTATGCACTCTTGGAAATGGGAAATCTCCCAGGCAGAAGACTCAGCTGAAAGGCTACTCTTCTAAGTATGATTTCAAGGTTTGTGAGAAGCTGAGAACAGTCATGTGAAGTGGCCAGAAATAAATATTAATTTGATAAGTTATTTTCTGTTTGATCCACTTTTTCAGAATAAAACAATATTTTCTAGTTTGCGATTCTGGATGTCACACAGTATATGGTGTAGAAGTAGAAAACCAGCAGTTTTGTTGTGTTCTCTAACTGCACAGCTCAGAGATTAAAGAGACTTTTCTTCTACTGCAGTAGATCTTGAAGATGCCCCCATTAATAGACTTTATAGCAGTATTCTGTGGCACCCAAGTTTCTTCAGTTTACACAACCAGTGACTAAGATTTATTGATCCATAACAGAAACGGAGCTGATCAAAGGCTTTAGCATACATACCCAGTGAACAAACTGAGTATACCCTTTAGACTGTGTTCCCTAGACCCTCTATCTGCGTTCTTATATTGGTATCTTGACTTTAAACATTTACATGATACTGGTCATGGAGGTTCCTCTATGTAACCATCTTTATTTGAAAGTTTTCTTTATAATAAAAAATGTTGCCCCAAAACCCCAAGGTAAATTCCATATACTGTTAATTATCATGCTTTTCGGGGGCATATTTCAAAGAAAACCACATTCCCTGTCCCTTAATCATATTCTTTGTACAGGGTGCACTTTAGTATTCACTGTTCCTATATTATATGCACCATATTGTTTCCATGCTAAGCTACTGTATATACATGTCACAGTTTCTCTTTTTTTTTTTTTTTTTTTAAGAACTTATTTTTAATAAATCTTTTGTACAAAAGTCTGGTTTAGTTTAGTCCTTACTTCTAGCATATCAAAGTCAAATATTCATTATCCTTTCAGTTTGGGGTTTGGCATTTCCTAACTCCTAGTGGTGCCAAGGTACATCCTTGCTTGGATGATACTAAAACAATATGTTGATTATTTTGCTAAGCAAATGGAGGCAGAAAAGTCTTTCTAAATTCTTATACCACACTGCACACCATATTATCTGACTATGAATGAATAATGGAAATAAGGGCAAGAACAACAAACTGGTCAGCCTTCAAGCCACATTGGATAACTATTGAATTAACGTTATAAAATTATTGCAGATCAAACCATTGTTGTTTGATCATCCAGTTTTATTAGGCATGTCTTAGGAAGAATAGTCATGTTGGACAAGATAAGCCTCTAAAGGCCCTTTCCAACTCGCACATCTAGCTCATGGGGAGCAAGGGGAAACTACACTTGAAAGCCAAATATTTCTGAGTGAAGGTGAAATTTGTTCAAAAAGAAATTAGAAAGTCTGAAACATCAGAGTTTAGATTCCACAAACACACACACTCTTCTCAGCCTTCACACCCAACTATAGTGTGCACTGTCCATTTGACATTGGCACCTCTGATAGGTATTTACAATACATGTACTTTGGTGACTTGTCATGGGTGGCACAGATGAGGATGGGTCTGTTTTTGGAGAAAGTGGGGGTACCAGAGGCTATCTGTTCATGTATGGACAGGCCTCAGACTCATGCAAATATATAAGGCAAGTACAAACTTAAAACTCTGTGAAGAGCAATAGAAATTTGATGGTGAATGTTTGGAGGTTATATGTGCTGCAGGTGGAAACATGACAGTGTTGGACTCCACTGACTATATGAGGAGTGGGTAAGGACAGGTTACAGTTGTGAGGCAAGATGAGACGTAGTTATCTCCTACTGAAGATGAGCTCTCAGGCTAGGCAGGTGGCTCTGATGTAGACCATAAAATTGAAATGTTCTTAAGTAGAAAATGGACAGTAATTGGAGTTCAGAGATATAGTGAATGTGGGTCCCACAGCCAACCTTAACTTTAAAAGCCAAGACAGACCAGGTATAACATTCCCTAAGAATTTTTGACAAAAGTAACAGATCTTTAATGTATCCTAATTAGATTCTTGTCTAGGATTTTCCTTGTTGTTTGGAAAGCACTTATATTTTGTGTATCAATGACTTTAACTGTAGAGTGTATGTACTTGAACTATTTTGCTGTATAGATATGTAAGAACCTCTTGTTCAGTCAGAAGATTCACCCACCACTTGCGCATACCACTAGTGCAGAAATGCTCCAGTGGAACTACTAAAGTCTGATAGGCCATTTTCCATTTATGGACGAGATAAATAAACTTTTGTGAGTAACGTGCAGATCTTACACACAACAGGAGTAAATGAATTAAATGTCTGCAACAAAAAGACTTCTGATGCAGGTTTTTACAGAAGTGAACTAGAACCTGCCTTCTAGATCAGAGCCTTTGTCTCCATCTGGTGTTGCTCACTAAGTTAATTCTTTATGGAATTTTTAAAGCCTGCATGGGAACTTGCAGAAGCCTTTAATTTGTAAGATTTTTCTCCCCAACAATTTTATAAAGATCTGTGGACTCCAAAAGAAAAGACTAGCCTTGTGAAGTAATTCTCAATGGAAATTAAGGGTAGGTGGGAATTGAGACCCATAACTAGAAAACAGCATGTTTCAGATTTTCCCAGTAAATTCTCCATTGGTGTAAGCCTAAGCATGCAAAATTTTCAAGCTGAAAGCAGTTCTTTTGTGAAGGGAGGAGTCAAGTAAGTCTCAATATTGGTTCGAATTAATATTTACAACCTGGCCTGTGGAGTTCCTGTGACAGCTTCATAATCGCTGCACTTGATCTACTGTAATTTTAAGGAAATCTGAGTAACTTATTGCCACTACAACTAAGTTACTTTTAGGATATCACAGTGAGGATTTTGCACATAAACAAGCTACCCAAATCATTTTTTCTGAGCTCTGCCCTGGAGACTTGAAAGTTCCTTTAGGCTTGTGCCAACTTTCTCTGGATTTCTCCTTTTGTGTGGATTTCACCACACCCCCCATACCACTTGTTGGTAAAGGGGCGGCCTCCTTATGAAGCCACTGGCCTCAGCTTCTGTCTTGTACAGACTTGGTAATAGTTTTCAATAAGATGCGGCTGCTTACTCCTTACATTCATATTGCATTGCACAAAAATACTGTACCTCAGACAAACTAATTTATAATGTGAGCCAATTTTCAACTCCAAACAGTTGCTTTAGAATACTAGTTTATAATACTGTGCCTTCAAGCCTTGCAAACTCATTTTGAAAATATATCTGTCCAGGCACAAAATCTTTTCACCCTGCCTCTCCCAATTAATCATAATAAAAGTCCCATTTTTGTTGGTCAAAAACCTCAGACCTAACAAGGGAGTGGGGGATGGGGTGGGGACAGATGACAGACCTATGAAAAGCTGCTTTAACTAGACTAGTATCAGGATACCACCAAATTTCTTTGATATGTAAGTTGTTTCTCTGCATAATGTTTAGGGCTTACTACTTTAAGTTGACTTAACAAAAGTGTCTATAAAATGTAAATTAGAGGACTGTTGCCCTGTAGCAAAATGAATATGAATCTCTCTAGTCAAGCTCTTTGAATGTCGGAAGTTCTGTGACTCTCTTGCAGCAGTCCAAGAAGACCTCACTTATTTGTTGAAGGGTGAAATTGTCAACAGTGCCTACATGACTTAGGAGCCTTGGGCGCTTAGATGTTTCCTTGACTTAGGCAGCTCAATCACTTATGTGCTTTTGAAAATTTGATTATAAACCCTTTTATTATCTTACTTGAATGTTACTTTAACATTATAACGTTTGGTGATATTGTTCCTATTTGAGGCGCACTGTTAACTTACTGTACAACAGGCCGTTGAGAGTGCTAGATATATTTGACTTTCATGGTCAGAATAAGAACTAGAATGTGAAGTTGTGATACAAACCTAGTTCCATATCTCTTAGTAAAAAGAGCAACCAGACTGATCAAGCTTGATTTTTCCTTCATGGCCGTACCAGAAGCAATTTCAATAATGTGGAGACTTATGAAGCTTAAATATGGTCAGTAACTAAGACATGTTTCTGGACTACCTCAGGCTAGAGCTGGGCTAGGGCTTGTCTACATGGCAGACATTTTGTAAGTTGTAACAGTAGAATTGTACCTTAATAGTTATACCAGTATAACTCACTGTGTGCCTCCAAAGGAGCATGAGGGCATTGTAAGTGTCTGTCTTCATGGTGAGTTGTCAGTATAATTTATAGTGATTTTAAACTCTTATATACCAGTGCACCTTTCCTAGGTAGCTCTTATTTGTCCTCAGGCAGGATAGTTGGTTAACTGAGGTGTTTTGCCTCTGAATCCTCATGTGACACTTCTCCCTCCACTCCCCAGTCTGTGATCTGTCCTCAGCACGCCTGCTTCACATTGTCTATCTCCTAAGGGGGGTTAGTCAAAATCCAAGATGGCTTGCATGAAAAACACCTGGGGGGGAAAAAACGGTAAAAGAACCATTGCCTGTAGTTCTCCAATGATGTCAAAATGGTGGTGAGCTTTTTGTCAGACCATTTTATCCACAGCCAGGTCCCCTTTTCTTTCTCCTTTATCTCCTTGAAGTGGTAAGTGCTAGTGGTAAGTCATGGCCTTTTCCCTAAAGAAATAAAAGTCACAAGTGGCTTCAATTTTTATTGTGGATTAAGACTTTCTCAGGACCACAGTTCTGCTAGTCAGGCTGGGCTCACATAGAGCACTCATCATCATCTCCATAAAGAATGGTACATACCTGTTCGTCTGAAGTCACAGCTTTCCTCCAAAATGAACTTGGCTTTGGCTCCACTTCAAAAAAGTAAATAAGGTTGAAGTTAAAAGTATGGGTTGGGGGTGGCAGGTAAAAGTGGGAACTGAAGAATTCCAATTAGTAGAGTTCATCTGTTTTTTTTCTTCTTTTTAAGAAAAAAGTAGTTTGGAGTTATCTGACTCCTAATGGTTTTTCCATTTCGCATTTGCATTTTTGCACATTGAGCCACTTTAGAAGTGACTGTATGGTCATGTCTCACTCAAAGGTGGCTCCTCTATTTTAGAAGGGTTTATGGCTTTGCATCTGTTGTCCAAAAGGTAATTGTCTGTTGGTTCCACTGTTCCAGATCTCATGGCAGACCCAAGTCACAACAGCCTCTCCTGTTAGCTCTGAAACAGCCTCTGGCGAGATGGCAGAGAATGTGGAATTGTAACCACTGCTGTTAGTTCACCCTGTGCCCCTCAGAGGGGTTTATTTGTTAGCTTATTAGCAAGAGGTTGAGATTTATAGGGATGTCATGACACTTTATCCTGTTATGCATTTTTTCTACATTATATGGAATTAGACTGTGGATTAAAGGGGTTTTAATATGAAAGCTTGGTCTCATTATCATTCCCTTCAAAGAGTGTATACTCTACCTCACTAAAATTACTCTCTTCCAAAGAAGGAAAAGAGTGAAGAAGGCCTTCCCTCTCCAGAAAAATTTTCAAAAGAGAACTAACCCAGTTTGAGGCTTTTTAGATACTGTCATTCCCAGAGAGGTACAAAGCATAGCTATTCCAAACCCTATTAAACTGGGCTTTTGTCCCTTAAATGGGCTTTCCATTAATATGTTATAGAAAAAGGCTTTAATCCTTTTGTTTTAGGGCTCTGAAAGGACCTTATGATCAAAAGATAGACACTCATGAGCTGAAACTTTTTTTTAAAGTTTTACTGTTGTATATGCAGCCTGTGCTTTCAAGCCTGTGATAAGTGGGGGTTTAATTTAAGAGCCTTTGGATTACATTGTGGTCCAGTGATTTTGATTCAAGAATGAATCTTTTATATTAAATATACAAAGGAAGAGATCATCACTATAGGCACTTACTCCCCCCCCCCCCCTTCCTGAACAGTGGGTGTTTGTACACACCGACACACACCCTCCGTTCAGGAACTGTTGAAAATATAATTACTTATGTTGGGTAATCTAGTCAAAATCAAAGAAACATTCCAGTTTTTATTCAAGCTTGAGAACTTATCTGTACATATAGTGAAGTGGGCTTATATTTTATCATTCTGTGGTTTGGCTACCAGATCAAGTGAAGTAGAGCAGATGATCTCTGCAAAGGTTTATTCCAGAATCAGCTGAAATATTTTACAATAACAAAACAAAGTTCTCTCTTAACAGGGACTTTCATTTAAGAAAATGCATTGTTCAAGTGGAAGTCTATTTAGATATTGTCCATACAAGACTGTAGATCCCAAGAGGGAGAAACTTGCAAAAATGTGTCTGGACTTAGGTCAGTGTTTGTGACTTTACCTTGAAAATTTCAGCATTAAAACAGCTCTAAATAAACTACAATTACTGTCATGTTATGTAAACAAGGGGGAAGAGACCAGGAGTGATCTACTAAATAATTCCAGAAATTCTTTCTAGGGCAGAAAAGCATCTAATAATGCTAGCCAGAAAGAAAGAGAGAACTAAAACCAACAATTTGGATGATAAAAACAGCTGGGCTCAACTGTCAAATAATTCACCAAGACAGTATTTCATTCCAGGTGCTTTATCGTAGGGATTCCTACAACAGCCTTGTTTGCATCTGCTAAGAATCATTATTTTAAGGGACAGCACAAAGGATCAGCATGTTTTTCTTGCACTTCCTTTGATCCTTCAAGTACTGATGCCTGCCCTGCTCACATAGACTCATACATCATGATTCAGACTTGATTAAAGTCTGGTCTCAGAGGTGTAAACACAAATTATGTTTGGAGGGGGCTGGGGCACCAGAGTTGCTACTGTCTTTCCTGATCAGGTTTAAAAACCTGAAAATAAAACAATTCTCTGTTCTAAAGGTGGAACAGTTCCTTTCAACATGCCTCAGCACAGGACTGCTGTCTGCTATAGTGACCACCCATCCTGTGTCCTACATACCCATAGGGGCGGTGCCTGAATAGTGAGATTGTTTGGCATAGTGAGGACCAGGGTTACACTCTACAAGGCACCAGCTGTATGTAGGATTGACTGCTTTTAAAACAACTGTAAAGTAAAATATAGTCAGTCACTCACCTGGAATTAATTATATCAATACAGTTACTAATGCAAAGCAAATGTGCTATTAAGTGGTTTGATATTAATGATCTGACATTCTAGCTCTCCATTTCCAAAAGCAACGAGCTTTGAATTTACACTTTTTTGAATGAGTTCCTTTGCTATTGAAAGATTATCAGTATGATCCACTTTGTACCTATAAAGCAGACAGATAATTCAGGCCCTTCTTTTTCAGCGAAGGTAAGTGCACTAGCCAAGGAACAAGTAGGAAAGCAGGATGGATGTTTTCTAGAAATAACAGGTTCTGCTCCATTGTACAGTCATCTTCTCAGATTCCAATGGCAGATTCAGGTGAAGTGCCTTCTGCACCGTATGTGGCATTACTTGTCCCACGTTACTGCTTGATATGTGATGGGAAAAGCATTTTTAAATTAAACTTTGTTAGCATTTATTAGCATACGGGGAAGAGGGAAAGACTGTAAATTCCATCCCGTACTTCAACCTGAGATTGGGTCCTTTAAATGAGAATAGACTTTGACAAACATGGGGAGACCAAAAGTAAGGCCCAACATCATGAGGACACCTACCTGTTACAGCCAGACCCCGGGGACTCTAAAGCTGAAGGCCTGGATAGTGTATAAGGCAAACTAGAATTGTTCATTTTTTCCCCAAAATAGTATAACGACCTGCACTATGCTAAAGAGTTTCCTGTCTAATCTAAGCCAGTAAATTAAAGAAAAGTGGTGAGCTCTGGGTATTCTAAAGTTACAAGTCTGCTGTAACATCAAGAGATGCATGATGGAACTTCAGTCTATTTTCAGAATTACACTCCTATATTGTTTCAGAGACATAAACTATAGTAAACTTGTGCGTCTCCTTTAGAATCTTAATTTAATTTTTTGGGAAAAGTTGACATAATCCACGTTTTGAACCACCACTAAATGCTTTCTTACACTACAATCTGGAGCTAGTTATTATAGATTACAAGTTTAATTATTCTAAGACTGTCCCACTGGAAAAGATGATGTGGCACTATATTTCTAAAACCAAGTTGTTAATCACACTCAGATTTATACTATCCCAATCTGACTTCTGAAAAATGGCTCCTCAGGTATTCTCAGGATTATTAGTGATCACATGTAAGGTCAGAGCCATGTAACAGTTGAGGAAGTCTGACTTCTTTAGGCATTTTTTTTTTATACAAACTCTTATGGCTCTGTGTCCCCTAAAGGATATTACTGTTGACTACATAAGAGCTTGCATCCAACGTGCTTGTAGTACAGAAGGAATTTCATCTCAACTTTAATTCAAAGATTGTTCCATAGGATCACAGCTTCTTGAGCAGAACGCTCATTTACTTAATTTGTGGAGATTGACCCCATGAAAAGCTCCCTCCATGGAATCTCTAACTACAGGTAGATGATGTGAATCAGTCAGTGCAGTGCTTAGCTGCAGGGCTTCTTCAGTGTTATTGTTCTTGGGAGACAATTGGTAATTACAGTGTTTTATTCAGGGATTTGTTCAGCATGACATCGGAGCTCTGCTGCCTGGACCCAAGTTAGTACAGAAATGGAAATTGCTTATCTATAAACTGGATCCTCTATACATTGATCCTGTCTGGAAGCCCCAGCCTCTTGTGGAGCTCTCTCTCATAAGATAACGAGGCCACGAACTTACTTGGAGTCAAAAAAAAGAACTGGACATTTAGCCACATAAATAGCAAGGACTTCTTTTACCTGATTTAAATGTTTTTGGAAGTAAGAAACCCAGTTACATCAGGGCATAAAGTAGCCTCTCACTGAGGGGAGTAAGAAGAAAATTCCTTGGTGGGAGGGAGATGTGAGTTATTCCATACTTGTCAACTTAGACTGAAGTTGCCTCTTCCACTGAAGCATCTAGTACTGGCTTGTGCTAAAGAGTAGATGGATCACTAGTCTGCTCCACCATGGTAATTCCTATGTTCTGAATGGGTGGCTTGAATGTTGCTGGGGGAGGAGCCAAGGGAGGCAGTATTGAGCAGCAGGGGAAGGGAAGAGGAGGAGAATCCTCACATTGAGCTGAGCAGGCTGCTGCTACCATCTTGACTGGAGAAGATGCTGCTTGTAAGAGGAGCCAGGAAGGGGGGTGGGGAAGAACTGACTGATGTATTTGTGTGGGACTAGTTAATGGATCTGGGGAAATTGTGTAGCAGGGCACCCATTTAGTATAGTACACAAGCGTTAGGAAAATGGTACATACACTTCCTCTGTTTGCCAAGCCTTGGAAGGCAGGTCTGTATAGCATGCCAATGTGTGTGGTGTAGCAGCGCAGCAGGGAGTTTGTGAAGACGTGTGTGCCCAAAAGAATGAGGGACATAGTAGGCTTATAAGGGGAGAGAGAAAGAATTAAAGGAACAAACCAGGAAAAGAATGATTGAGGAGAGTCTTATTAAACATAGTAAAATTAATTGCGGACAGACAGAAAAATGAGTGGGAGAGGAGAAACATCAAGATTCAGAGCAAATGGGAAAGTAAAAAGTTAAAGAACAGAAAAGGAAGGGGAAGTATCAAAGCAAGAGAGAGTAAGTGCATTTTATTTAATACAAAGTTTAATGGGAATACATTACATAAAAATACTAAATTCTCTCTTAACCCCCCTCAGATAGGTGGTATTGGATGGGCTAAAGTTTTCAAAATGTTCAAATAAACCATGCACTCCTTTATGTTTCTGGTAAAGTGACGGGAAAATGACTTTTCTGGGAAGTTTAAAATATATTGCTTGGGCCTACTGAGCCTGCCAGTTGGGCTTCTGAGGGAGACCTGGATGGGCCAGTTGAGTGATTTCAGCTCGTTAGCCATTGGAAGGGGGTCTGATTTGAGTGAAGAATGCATGTGGAGTAGGAGCTGGCATGGATATACATTCAGGAGCAGGTGTAGTATCTGAAAATACATAACACCTTTTTTTTAATTGACTAGATTTCCCACTGGCTGTCCCGTTTCAGTAACTGTTGATTGGAAAACAACAATCTGCCATAATTACCATGGGAGTGTTTGTTTTTAAAGTACTAAAAGGTGCTAGTCTAAGCATAATCATTTATGAGAGAGTAACTTATTTGGATCAATGATTTTTTTTCAGCAGCGTCTCTTGGTGTACACTGTACTAGAGCCACTCGCAGTGAATTTTCAGGGACAGAGTAGGCAAACTCTCTTTGCTGACCTTTGGGGAGGCTGGAGTCAATCCACAGACGTGTGGAGAACTGTTAAACCATTTTAGACAAACACTTAGTCTCTCATCTGTTTCTAATAAAGTCTATTCAATGTAACCATGGAAGATGCACTGTACAAAACAATTTTAACACCAGATCTCTTTCTAGTACTCAGAAGCAAAGCATGATAACATCCAGCTTTTGCGATGCTGCTGAGAAACGGAAGAACAGTTCATTTTGATAGCAGGGCTTTGGTTTGTAAGTTCAGTAACTTTTGTCAGCTGCTCCAATGTCCTTTTCACTAATGCTGTTGAGTGCGATGATTACATGTCATCAATTCCTTTATGCTACTTCCATCTTGTGTTCACCCAGCTTAATGTGTAACAGCTACTTGCATTGAAGGCTTCCTTCTTCAGAAACATCTGTGGTTTCAATAAGTCTTTGTAAGTGTGAAAAAGCCTGAAATCCTTCAGTTCTAATTCTTTGAGAAGACTGTACCAGTATCGGACCACTGTGCTGTCATTGCCACTGACCTCAAATCCAGGCCAATGAATGTGGACTTCAAAGACCAATTGTCCTATCTGTTCAACAATGTCTTCCAGAATCAGGTTTTCCAAAATTTTCCACTCCGCACTTTCCATATCTGCCTTGAGGACATCAATCTGAAACAAAAAACTAATTACTTTATGAAAAAGACAGACTTCGCAATTGCTGTTGATAACCATCTGAAGTGCCAGGTTTTTCAATGTCATTCAATTTTACTTAATTACTCTTGAGTATGGCTGTTTTTATTTAGAAATCCCGGCACCTCCTGGGGATAATTGAACCAGTTTTGAAGTTTCATAATCGCTTGTTCATAACTTCCCCTCCCCAACCCCCTGTTTTAAATGTTTTGTAGTCTGAGGCTTCTAATGAGGGTACTAATGTGGTCATTAAACCACTATATTTTATTATTCCTTTACAAATCCTGTGAGTGTCTCAGAGGGGTGAGGAACACCCATTGATATGCAAAGATACTCAGATCATGCTTTTCTTAACCTTGGCTGAAGGAAGTGCTATTTGTCCATTACTTTCTTTAGTGTCAGAGAAAAACTCAGTTCTCACTTTTTGTTTGGGTGCATCAAAATCAAATACTTTATTATTTCTCCAGCAATTGCAGTAGAGGGGGAGGGAGTGCCCTAGGACACTGGGTCGCCCCAGTCCCAGACAGGTCTCTCAACAGGTAAACAATTACAGCAGCATTTATACCTTCGTTACAGACAATAACAGGCAATAATACAGACAATAATGAGCAACAGCTGCATTTTGTTACATAGGCCATCCTGCTGTCTTATTTTCCTCACTTCTGGGCGCCAGTCTATGTATTTGATTATCAGTGCAAGGTCGTGATAACTTCTCACACAGTTCTTTCCTACTCGCCTCGCACTGTCCTCACTTCCACAAATCTCATGTCATTAGGGTTACAGCTGGCCTAACTCTTGCTAACAGACTGACATGCATTAAGATCCCCTACAAATCCTTGTCAATTCTTTCGCTTCTTCCACATTTAGTATTACAAAATCCAGTGAGCCCCTGTAACAAGTTATGTTTGTTTGTACAGCAATAACACTGGGGGCACTCAATCAATACTATTATGTTAGGACACACACACACACACACAGTCTCTCTCTCTCTCTCTTCTCTCTCCCCGCCCTCCACTCCAAAGACCTTCCAATCTAAGTATATGAGGATAAAAAACTGCATGCAGCAGAGAGTAACAGAGACATTGTATTGGTTCTTATTCCCGAGGGCGTTCTGTGCCAACAATTCTGTACACAATATTTAAAAATTCTGCAAATTTTATTTGTCGAATAAATGTGTAGGCTTCAGTATGGCATTGCAGAGCACGGTCCACTGCCAGGGCCGGCCCACAACATTTTGGCACGTGAGGCGGGGAGCTCAAATGATGCCTCATGCCCCTCGGTTGGCCAAGACTTTGAAAGGTCTCAATTCTGCCTTACCCCAATCAAGGAGAACTAACAAACTTGAAATTTTTGAACAAGGCATTTTAAGAACACTTACATTTGCTGTTCAGTCATTTTTGAAAGTTAACTTTTCTTGTCTGCATAGTAAACACTGGCATTTTTATCTGTTTGAATAATCAAGGTGGTGCTTTCCATGCCTTCTTGGTTGCAAATATTTGATCTGCTTCCTGAAGGTCTACGGTCTGGGCCAGCTCATGCTCTATTGAGATGGTTGCAAGGCTGACCAGCCTCTCCTGTGTCACTGTGGGGAGGTAGATTTGTTTTTATTAACTTCAGCTTGGAGAAGCTGCATTCTTCACTGGCAGCTGTTACAGGAAGTGTTAGAAATATGTGCAGAGCAACAAAAGCATTTGGAAAGAGGGTGGTCATCTTATTTGTGCACATATATTCCAGAACAGCCTTTGGAGTTGATCCTGCTGAAATGTATTTTAAAAGGGCTTTCAGTCTGTCACCTAAATCACTTGCATCAATATTGCGCATGTCATCATGTGTCAACACTGTCTCTAGTGCCCTGCATTGCTGGTGTAGATCTTCTTCAGGTGAGGAATTTTGGAATATCATACAATATCCGAAATATACTGCTATGTTCCCTGAGCTGCATGAAATGTTCTTCAACTGACTGTATTGCACAATCTAGCACCTGGTTAAAGAATTTAACTTTGAATTGTTCTTTGGGTCTCTTATGGGATTATTCCATGCCTCTTAATCAAAATATCTTCTTCAGTGACTCTTGTATTCTTGAATGGGTGGGAAAATAGCTTCAGTGTGAAGTTCCTCTGCCAAATTCTGTGCACTCTTCAGAATGTTTTGAAAACCCTCATCTGACCAGTAAGACTGTAGGTACAGCTTTGCTTTGTCCAGTTGTTCCATTGCTCCAGATATATCAAGGTCAACACCTTGGAGTCTCTTGCTTACGACATTTATTTCAAACAGTATGTCATGCCACAACACTAAGCCACACAGAAATTTGAAGTTGTTTCTGGTGATTCCATTTCCCTCTGCCACTGTTCTCCCATAAACAGTTCCTGTCATAGCATTATCCTCCATAATAGCAACTATGACATCATCTATCTTCCCAATTTGGTGTTTGATAGGCTTTATCGCCACCACTCAACTTTCCCGTCGTGTGGCACTCAGTGATTTCAGTGTAAAAGAGGATGTTCCCAGATGTTGTTTCAAAATTTGCCGTTGATGAGTTGATGCAGAGAAAAATACACAGATGCGTTGAATTACATTAAAAAATTCAGAAGCCTCACTAGAAGCTGATGCTGCCTCACTGACCACCAAGTTCAGTGAATGAGAACTGCATAGGACAAAAAAAGCTCGCGGGTTTAACTCTCGGATCTATGTCTGCATTCCTTTGTTCTTTCCTCTCATGTTGGCACCATTATTGTAGCCCTGACCTCTCATGTCAGCTACCGCAATTCCCGTATCTTCCAGCTTTTTTAGAAGCACATATGTCATACCAGCTCCTCTAGTATCATAGAATCATAGAATATCAGGGTTGGAAGGGACCTCAGGAGGTCATCTAGTCCAATTCCCTGCTCGAAGCAGGACCAATTCCCAACTAAATCATCAATGTCAATAAATTCTAGAAAATACTCTCTGACGGTCACCATTGCAGGGACATTTTCACTAGGTTCTATTGTTACAAAATGCATCATTAAAGTCATTTGTTCCATATGGCTGATGTCAGGTGTGCAATACAGAATAACAGAGTGATATCTTGCATCCGATGAAGTGAGCTGTAGGCCACGAAACCTTATGCTCAAATAAATTTGTTAGTCTCTAAGGTGCCACAAGTACTCCTGTTCTCAGAGTAATATCTTGCTGACTTCAGATCTGCCACAATCTTCTGTTTGACTTTTGTTGCCAGTAACTCTTTGATCTCATTTTGAATTGTTTTTCCAAGGTAGTGGTGTATGTACATTTTGTGTGTGGAGACTCTTCTTAGATGCTCCTGGAGTACAGCATCAAACTCAGCCATCAGCTCCACAATTTTAAAGAAGTTTCCATTGTTTGGCACATACAGCTGATCTGAGGAGCCATGCAGTGCTAGATTTTGGGTAGCAAGCATTCTCACAATGGCAATGAGCCTTTTCAGAACATTTTGCCAGTAAAGAGACTGTGATGCAACCTTCACTTGCTGCTGATCATCTATGGTGGCCTTTAACCTTAGTCTCATCTCAAGCTCTTTCCACCTATGGAATGCTCTCTGGTAATTTGCTGCCTTCTCATGGCATGCCAGATTTCTAGCCAGATTTCTTGAGTCCTTTTTTTCCTGTAGAACCCAATGTGGCTTGAACGTTAGACTGGAAGAGTTTGCAACAAAAACAGTATGCAGCATTCTGGGTTTTTTAGTACATAAGCCGTGGTCTCACCACTTTGTCACCATTGGGGATTTCATGCCAGTAATGTGTTGGATGGAAACTTCTATTTTCATTGTCTTTGGGGAACATGAAGTTTTTTACTTGCTGTGGCCCATGCAGTACAAGGGAGTCCCTCAGGCTACTGCTCAAGTGGGTCCACAGTCCTGGATCATCTATACTTAAGGAACTAAACTCAGCAGCAGCTGTTTCTTCTGCCTCCACCACACTCTTCTCTGATTTGCACTTTTCTTCAGGAATGTGCATGGTTACATCCGTTTGAGATGGAGCTATGGATGCTGCCATAGCTGCCAGGTCACCTGCACTCTGACTAACTGGAAGATCAGGCACCTCCTCAACACTCTCATCCTCACTGGGGCCGGAAGGCTCACCCTGAGCTTTTGCTATGTATCTCGGGAGAGCTTCTTCCTGCTTAGATGGAAAAGCTTCCTTTGCTTGCTTTCTTTTTCTGAATGCTGCCCCAGAGGGACGTTTTCTTCTTTCACTCATGACTGCTGTTGTGTGCCAGTTATAGTGGCTCTCAATACTCAGTTGAAGGGGACAAATAATCAGGCTGGTAGCAGGGCCTGAGTGAGGGAAGATATCAGCGTCTTAAGGGCCTAACTGGTTCCTACTACTTCAGTTGACTGCCTGTTCTCCTCAAGTGGGTTCAGGAAAGCAGCGGGAAACAGAAAGCTCCCTGAGAAGCTGATGTTAATCAGTCCAGGCTCCTGGGGGTGCTAGAGAGCTACATAAGAGTCTCCTCCTCTCTGTACCTGCAGCTCCTGTTCCTTTCTGTTATTCCCGCTCACCTTTTCTCCTGCCTGCCTGTAATGTCTCTTGTGCCCTCCTTCCTCCAGCACAGCACTCTGTGCATCTAGAGCAGAGAGAATACATATGCACCAGCAGCAGACACAATTTTCTACACTCTGGGTCCTAGTGGTGCCCCCTTCCTCCCCAGCCTGGCACCTGAGGTGGCTGCCTCAGTTCGCCTCATGGTAAGGTCAGCCCTGGCCACTGCCTGCACAGAGGTGGGAGATCACTCTGCAGCTCCACCCCCTGCCCCCCAGGAGACACTCAGTGGTGAGGCTGCACCAAACCCTGAGACAGTGCAAGGACCAGGCCTGCCCCAGAAACACCCTACAGCCCTGCCCCTCTGTGCCAGGTGCACCAGGTATAGGCAGGCAAGCTCAGCCTGGCAGGCTCCAAGTGTGGAGGAGCTTTAGGGTACGTCCACACTACACGCTGGATTGGCGGGTAGCGATTGATCTATCGGGGTTCAATTTATCGCATCTCGTCTAGATGTGATAAATCAATCCCCGAATGCTCTGCCGTCGACTCTGGAACTCCACCAGGGCAAGAGGCGGAAGCGGAGTTGACGGGGGAGCTGTGGACATTGATCCCATGCCGTGAGGACAGAAGGTAAGTCAATCTAAGATATGTCGACTTCAGCTACGCTATTCTCATAGCTGAAGTTGCGTAGCTTAGATCAATTCTCCTCCCCCCCAGCCAGTGTAGACTAGGCCTTAGTGTGGGAGGATCCAGGTGTGCATTGAGAGGGTTCTGTGGGGTGCAAGCTGAGTGCAGGGAGGCTCTAGATGCACAGCGGTTTGTTGGCGGCGGTTCTGGGTGCAAAGGTAATGGGACTCTGCAGGGGGATCCAGGTGAAGGTGGTTGGAGCTCAGTGGTGTGGGGGTTGGGTGTGAATAGAGCTCATTGGGGGCTCTGGATGTTTTAGTGGGGGGGGTCCAGATGCTGGGGGAGTGGGGCTCAACGGGGTGGGGATAAGTGGGGTGAGGCTCCAGGTGCAGCTGGTTGGGTCTGGGTGGAGTGGGGATCCAGACAAGTTGTCGGGGTGGTCCAGGTGCAAGGTCCTGGCAGGTGGGGTTCTGGGTGAGTGGGAGTGAGGGTTGGCAGGAAGGTCTGGGTATGAAGGGGTCTGGATGCACAGGGATTAGGCAGATGCCAGAGCAGCTCCCGTACAGTGATCCCTTCCCCTGCAGCTGAGGAGTGATGGGTGCAGGAAGCAGGGAGGAGGAGAGTTTGCAGAGCTTCCTGCAGCCTGGGGAGAAATCTGGGGGTGAGTCTGACCCAGCTCTGGATGCTGTGCAGGGGAAGAGGAAGTCCCATCCTCCTCAACCCAGATGAGACAAGAAGCTGAGCCCGGCACATGATAGGAGCCACCAGCTAGGTCTTCCCCAGTCTCACCCTCTGCCCCACAGTGATTTACCTCTCTGCCGGCTGCCCTGGGCACCCAAAACATACTGCTGAGGATAGTCACATGACCGCTTTTGTGGCTTCCCTGTCAGAAAGTCATTTTTCTGGGGGGAAGCAAAGAAATCTGCAGGAGACACGAATTCTACGCATGTGCAGTGGTGCAGAATTCCCCCAGGAGTATAGTGGTTTAATGGGACTGTTCCCCAAACTTAAAAATGATTGTGGCTAGTCTATGCAGTGTTGTTCTAGCTGTGTTGGTCCTAGGATATTAGAAAGACGAGGTGGGTGAGGTAATAGCTTTTATTGGGCCAACTGCTGTTGGTGAGAGTCAAGCTTGCACGGTAACCTGTTGTTCAGAATGCCTTCCCAACCCCCACGTTGCAACACACATGCTTGCTTTTGCCGGAGATTATGGGATTCACGTATTTAGTATTCAATTAGCTTTACTCTTACTAGCAGAAAGAGCTTTCCTTCTCTGGCATAACTGAAGTCTGCTCAAGAGAGGCCCCAGCCTAGAGTAGCAGGGAGTGCTGCAAGACAGGAGTGAGCCACGCTGGCAAAATGGTTGTGAGGGAGCTTTTACATCTGGTGTTGTGCCTTGGCTGTAGGAAGTGCTGTTCGTCCCTAGTTTTCTTAAGCATTAAATTCACTCACGCATGCTAGGAGACAGAACGGTGGCAGCCTCTTGGTGAAGCTCACTCCATCCCCATCTTTCAGTCAGTCAGCAAATAAATTCCTAGTAACTTTCTAAAGTCTGGAGAGCAGTGCAAGGGTTGTAAATAACTTCAGTGGCCTTCAGTGTCTAAAGGAGAATGTGAGTGTGTGCAAACCGAGGGAAAGGAAATATTGCTTTACATGCTGGACTTTTGATTGCTGCCTCTCCTCACCTTTTCCCTTACCAAAGACTGTCAGACAATGAGCTCTGCTGAATGAGGCCAAAAATATACAACTTGACAAAAAGACACTGGAACAGGAAGTATCAAGAGGCTCCCAAATTATTTCAGGAACAATACCTTGGTGTTGCTACCTTAAATACTGGATTTTTCAACTGCCTTTTCCTATATATTCTACCTATTAATGGGGACAATTGAGTTAAGCAAATTAATACACTTGCAATTTGCAAATTCAATATTAATCAGAATCATTACAATAAATGATATGAATGAAAGTAAAATCACAACAGAGTAGAAGTTGATGACTATAATAATCCACTAGTGTTGTGTTGCTGTTACTTGTTCCATTACGGCAGGAATTTTGTCTCCATCCTAAATACTGTTCCCATATGCCTGAATGTGCAATACGTTTACAGATTACAGTCTGAACATTGCTGGACCAAACCCTTGAGAGACCTATCAACACCACAGTAAAACATCTCTTTGGTGCATGATAAAGTAGATATGGTCTCTAAAGATTGTTGTCTAGATTCTTATTAAAATGTTAATTACTAGTGTATTTTTACTGTAGGCTTCTTAGCATCACTGAAAGCATTTAAATTGCTTTTCAGGAGTAACTTTAAAGCTATTTTTTCATTTTTGGCAAAGGAGAGTTTGAGTGGGTTTTTTTATCATTTTTGTTGGAAGTTAAATGTCTTCACTGAAACAAACAGCTATGGATTTGTCTTTCCAAAAAAAAAAAAAAGTCTTCACAAATGTCCATTTTTTTTCTTTCCTTTCTTTTGCCAACTCAGTTGCTGTGATATTTGGATGATTTTCTTTAAAGTATTAACTTTCTTAACATAAATAATAGTGTGTCCAGAGCTGTTAAACTAGAGCATTAGTTAAACTAGGAATTAACTTCCAGCAGAAAATTCATAACGGCTTTTAATGTGCAGCAGAGGAGGCTGTGTCTTAGCTGCTAAGTTTATTTTGTAAATCTGCACAGGAAGGTATTTCCGAGAGCTCATTTCTGGGTAGTATATCTCCCTTCAATTGAAATCTTTTATAAAACCCCAGGCATACTTGTATGTTCAAATAACGCCAAGCACATAGGTGGATTCCTAGCCCTATTGCAGATGCTGTCCATCAGAGTTTTGCCATTGGCTGCAATAGGGGCAGAATTTCACCCAAGAGGACTTAAAACAAAAAGCGCCCATGCAATTAAGCATGACACTTTACTTCCTTCTTCTTACCTGTTACATACAATTGGTTGGTTTAGTTTTTAGACTAGGCATTTCAGTCAATTTTAAAATTAGTGATGCCAGCACCCCCAGTGCTAATAAGCAACCTTACAATAACAAGGCAGTAAGTGCATGTGATGAATAAAAATAGTTTAGCAGGGAAACATATTTGTTTCAAGCCTTCAAGGGGTTGTTATAAACAAGGAGTTAAGTTATGAAAAATATTTTCTAGTATCGTTTTCAGATTTTGTCCTTTCACCTCCTGTTTTTGCCTGGATATTGCAGCTCATGAGGCATGACACTGCTACTATAATGCTTGCTATAGGGGAAAATAAGATGAGTGAAATGTAGTGTTTCATCTGCGTATGCATTTTCCTGTTTGTGGGCTTAATGTCAGTCAGATAATGTCTCAATTTTTGTGATTTAACTTTTATGTAAATTTCTGTTATGCAAACATACACACACATACATACAAAGGGTTATGACAGAACAAGAGTGTACAGACTCATGTATGCAATGCACACAATCTGACCATTTGAGGAGTGCTTAGTATGCAGCTCTTTGGCTATGGTAGATGGAATCCTGTTTTGACATGTATTTTGCTGTGATCCACTCAGAACTCACAAGCCATGCCCAGTTGGTCTGAGTACTTGGAGGGGAGATCTCCAAGGAACACTGAAGTGCTGTAGGAAGCAGTGTTTGTGATTCATTTGGTGGTGCTATTCCCTTTCAATCAGTTCTGAACTATAGTCCCAGTCTGCTATTGGTGGTGTGCCTTCTAGTGGATGAGGCTTAAAACCAGGACCTTGACCACTTGTGGCTATTAAGATCCCATAATCCTTTTCGTAAGTGTAGGACTCCACCACAGCACTGAATTTAAATTGGGTAAAAATGCTAAATTTGTGCTGAGGCTTGCCAGGGCTGAGTCCCAGCACCTCTTTCATTACAAATTAAGCCCTGCCCCCACTCCCCTCCCTCTGAAATGGGCTAGGTTTGTTCTGAAAGGCAGTGCTGCTTTTTTCTACCTACCTGGGAGTAGGAGCAGGGGGGAAACTGGACCTAGGACAGGGAGTTCAGAAAGGCATGACTAGAACTTGCTGGGAAAGGAAACTGGAGACAGCTGAATGCTAGTCTGAAGAACTGGATTCTATCCCTGCCTCTACCACAGAATTTCCTATGTGAACTTAGGCAGAATATTTACACCAAACTTCCCACAGGTGGTCATTAACTGTATAATCCTCATTTTCAAGGTGCTTGACTTGAGGCACTGGGGTCTGACTTGCAGCTGAAACTATGGGGAGTGGGAACTGTGCTTTGAATATATGAAGTGCTATATAATGTTACTTATAAAAATAATCAGGTCCTAAGTGTATCAAATTCAGCACCCAAAATCAGTGGATACTTTTGACCTTAATCTTTGTGTATCAGTTTTCAATTTGCAAAATTGGGATATAACACTCCTTCACCTCACAGTGGTGTTATGAAAATAAATTAATAAAATGTTTGTGAAGTACTCAGATACTTTAGTGCTAAGTACCATAGAAAAGTCCAAGAAGAAACTAATAAATATGTCTCCAGAGCAGAGCTGGAATAGCGTACAGTAAATAAAGCTTACAGCCACACACTGAACAATGAGGAGAAACTAAAATATTGAATAGCTGTTCATTAAGTCAGTATTGTCCATTCTGTGCTCTGAATGAGGCAGAGTCTCCTGTGGACAAAATAGTATGCAAACATGTAATTAAAGACTATATCATAATGCATAAGCACAAGGGGGCCAAATTAAGGGTGCACAGGTATCCTCAACTCTGGCACTTCCTAACTTCCAGTGCTTGAGTTTGCTACCTTTAATGTAGCTTTTTGTCTATAATAGTTTATATATCAGTTTACTTGTGAAGCATTTTAGATTCCATTGTGTCGACAAGCACTATAAATATAAATTGTATTTCCTTAACTCATTATGACATTTAAGTTGAAAAGTAGTTAAGGGATGAACACAGTAGTTCCTCTTTATAAATTCAAATGGCTGCTGCTTTTCCAAAAAAAAAAAAAAATATATATATATATATATAAAAATTGCACCTTGCTGTATTTTTGTAGCTAATTTACAGTCTAAACAAGTATGCTCATTACAGGACTACATTGCACTGCCTTAGACACCACTGACTTTATCTTCATGGGACTGTTGTAATTTTTAAAAATGGAGATGATGTCTATTTAGAAAACTTTTCAGAAAAATTGCTTGATTCTCTCATTTCCCCACTATTCTTGCCCCATAGTGATATAGTTTGAGGTCACTCTGTCATAATATATTTACAGTTATTTTCTAAAAAAAATTTATAGCCCTGTAGCTGCACTGGCTGAACAGCAGGCAGCCTGCACATTCTGTTCTGCTTTCATAAAACTGACTTGAAATGTGGCTATTAACTCATTTTATCCTGCAGAAAAGTTGGTTGCCAAGCCACAATAATGTCTTCTATTAAAAACACACTGGAAGGATCAGAAAAGAAATATGATGTTGGCAGGGATGTGATATATACCCAAACCAGAATTTCTTAGTTTAACATTCTGCTATTCAGTGCTTTTCATTGCTCAGGCAAAGACACAGAAACATATTTAAATATCTGTTCATTTACCACCTGCTCATGAGCAACTCTGATTGCCCTACTTGCTGTTACGTACCAAGGGCTAAATCCATGAAGGTAC
Source organism: Chelonoidis abingdonii (assembly GCF_003597395.2). Classification (NCBI taxonomy): domain Eukaryota; kingdom Metazoa; phylum Chordata; order Testudines; family Testudinidae; genus Chelonoidis; species Chelonoidis abingdonii. The sequence goes on from NC_133771.1 coordinate 87,844,366, forward strand.
TTAGGCACTGTAGCACTCAGCAATGCAACACCTAACCCTTAGCCATCCTGCCATGAAGTTTGGTATCCAGGCTTTTCGTACAATGCATGGTGAGAGTTAGGCAGCTAAGAAAGGGATTCTCAGAAGCCAGTAAATTGAGCAGGGAGCTGCTTAATCTAGCCAGGAATGAAATGCAGAGGAAAGAGGCCACATACCCAATCCTGCAGTTTGGCACCTAAGCAGTGTGATGGGGCAAGGCCAGATGGCTACAGTAAAGTACTGAGAAACAGCTATGTTAGCCCCAGGCTAAACAAATCCTTAGTACCCTGGTAACCAAATGGCAGTTGCTCCACGTTAATCAAGGCACCTGGAGCCAATTAAGATCTTTCTAGAAGGCAGTAGAGATAGCTACTTTAATTAGAACACTTGTAGCCAATTCAGGCGGCTTCAGGGCACCTGGGTTTAAAGAGCTCACTCCAGTCAGGAGGAGCTAGATGGGGGACGGGTGTGTGTGGGAGTAGGGAGCAAGAAGCTGAGGCATGAGAGGACTTGTATGTGGGGAGGAGGAGGACAAGCATTATCAGACACCAGGAGGAAGGTCCTGTGGTGAGGATAAAGAAGGTGTTTGGAGGAGGCCATGGGGAAGTAGCCCAGGGAGTTGTAGCTGTTCTGCAGGTGTTACAGGAGGCACTATAGACAGCTGTGATCCACAGGGCCCTGGGCTGGAACCCGGAGTAGAGGTTGGGCCTGGGTTCCCCCCAAACGTCCCAACTCCTGATCAGACACAGGAGGAGCTGACCCAGACTGTGGGTTCCATAAGAGGAGAAGATCACTGAGGTGAACAAATCCGCCAATAAGCGCAGGACCCACCAAAGTAGAGGAGGAACTTTCTCACAGCGGTCAGATGTGTGCTCTGGCAGACTAAATCTAGATGAGAAATCTCACCAAAAAACAAGCAAGCATGACCCCAGAATACCCAGTAGTCTGGGGATTCAGGCATTCACTAGGAGCGGGGAGCCACAAATTCAAATGGCTGCTCTGCCTGATTTGGAGCAGGGATACCCAGGTGGGAGGCTGAGCTCGGTAGACCCTTGGTCTAATTTTCTTTTGAAATTGTGTGAGCATGTGAGACAGAGAGAAGTTTGAATGAAAGTACACAGATTACTAATAGAAATGACTCTCTATGGACCATCTCCTAGGATTAAGGCTGTATTTTGAAAAACCTATTGGAAAATCCACCTTCTGACCAATTTCTTCTCTGAGGAGCCGGATGTCTATATACAATGATTCCAGCATGGTGCCACCTAGCAGAGAATTTCTGATTTTGAGATTTGAGTCCTTTGAGAGGGTTAACCCACAAAATAAGCTCTGCAAACGTTAGTATTTGTCCTGATGCCTGCTGTTAGAGCTCTGTTCATATGCCTCAGCTCTATGTGGGAAATCTAGCCATCCACACTATGGGAGATAATTTTGACCTGTATAACTGATAGCTTCTGTGACTTTGTGGCTGGATGGACTGTAGAGGCTTAGGGGCCAGATCTCTGTTTTCAAGCTATTTCCTTTCAGTACTGAATTATACAGACAACGCCAAAGCGGCCACATATTGACTTGCTGAAGAAACACACTGACACTGGAAAAAATTAAAGACCGAAGAGACTTTATTCAAGTGCTGGATTACAAAAAAGCCACTTGAAAACAAAGTACAGGGACCTGCAGAGGAAAGATTTTTAACTCCGTCTCAGATTCTTAATGACATCAAAGAGCTGCCCCTGTTCTTCACTGAGCACACGAGCTCATGCACAGAAGCCCCTGCTTAATGGTGGAAGTATAGCACATTCAGACTTTCACACTGTCAGAACTTGACCATGTCATTCTTTGGAGTTTTCCTCCATACAATGTTGCTTTTGAGAGAGCGCTTTAGCTGCACTGAGCTTGTGATCTCAGACAAGATACTGTGTGGTCCCTGAAACTGCTAAGAGGCTTCCTTTTTTAAATGAAACCTGCCATAGTTGATTCAAGTATTAAAAATTGATGCTTAAAAATTAAATAACAAGAAGTAAATAATAGCCTTGAACAAAATGGTCTCAGGGTTAGATTGTAAGCTTCTGGGGGCACAGAGTACATCTCCTGTGTGCTCTAAAGCAGTTTTTCACAATGTTCGGTCCATAGACCAGTCCCTGGGATCTCCCTGACATGCTTTACGAAGGCAGCAAGCCAGTCCCTGGGATCAAAAAAGATTGAGAAACACTGCTCTAAACTACTGTGTTGTTTATAATGCACCATAAATAATTTAAAAACTTAAAGGGACACCAACTTAAACATCACGTCTAGGTATATTTTACCTACAGCTGTTCCAAGAAACACCAAAGATAAGACTGAGAAATTAGAGATGAATTGGATTCATCACATATATTGAGAACAGGATCCCAGCCTTTTGCAAAACCCGAGCTCGTAAGATGGAAAAGTACACTCCCCTGGCTGACACCCTGAGAGCGAAGGGCTACAAGGTGCAGATGAACACCCTGGTCATCGGAGCCCTGGGTGCCTGGGACTCCTGCAACGAGCATGCGCTGTGGACCTGCGGCATCAGTCAATGCTATGCACAGCTCCTGCGGCGCCTCATGGGTTCAGACACCATCCGATGGTCCACGGATATCTACACTGAACACATCACTGGCCAGCGACAGTACCAGGAGGTGTGAGCCGGAGCAACATCATGCATTGACTACGAGAAAAGGACCAAGAGACTTTGTCCATAGGACCATATGAACTGGAACCATAAACTCACTGAACATTAACTCTCACCAAATGAGGGTCAATCCATCCTCTGCATTGTATCCACTCATTATACTCCACACCTGAACACAGCCATTATATGAACAACATACCCTCATATCTCAATGTCTGTACTCTGCCCTGTTAATCTTTTACCCCCAATCAGGGATATTGCAGATTATGTATTCCTTACACCATCCGATCTTAAACCAAATTTCACACTCCTTGATAATCTGTATGTTATTCCCTGATAACCAGAAACTTCTATGTTTAAACTCTGTACTGTTCACTTTTTTAAACATCATTTTAATCTATTATAAATGACAAGTTTTATATGTTTTCTAAATAGTTTACCCTTCTGAAGATGTACCACCCTCTTGCATCCTTCTTCCCACAATTTAAGAATGTGTGAAAGTCGCACAGACAGTTGGGCTCCAAATAGCCCTGATTATTAACACTCTGCAGCTATGCTGGTCTGGCAAGATTCTGGTAGCTACAGCTACAGGAGACAGGGAGGCTCACTAGAGGGCACCTAAACTATTTAAAGGGATACTACTCAATTTCTATACAGTGCACAGTATTCTACCAGTCAGGGGAAAATGGACCCTTTCCTCACACCCAATGAACCAGCTGAAGAAAGTATGTGAAGAGAGGATTTTAGGTGTCTAATGTTTCACACGATATACTGACTCAATTACTGGTTTAAAGGTAATGACTGGCTGCGACCTTGTGTCATTTCCTACTACAGAAGCAAGAGTTCAGTTTGCCTTGATAATCTTAGAAATAGCAGGGTTAACGGGGATTTAGGATGTTTGGTATCCTCTGAGCACCACTTAGAGCTCCTTGGAGAGAAGAGTCAATTGAGAGTGTATTGCTGGAGGGAGCAATTACTCACCAACCGTGGGACCAGCAGCCCCAAAAGAGAGAGAGAGCAAATTCATTGCAGTTCAGTCAGCCACCATCCCTTCGTTTCCAAAGGATCAGTTTTTCAATGTGGAATGAAGAGGGGAATAAAATATTTTATTGCTAGTTCAAAGCTACGTGGAAGTGCTCATGCTCAAACGTCCCTACAGATTCACATTAAGAATTCATCCAGAAAGTTGATCATTAGACTGATCCGTGCCTGCCCTCCAAAGCCATGATTAACAAATTACAATTTTCATATCAACTGCATGATGAGACAAGCTCTATTCTCCGTCTGTCTTTTGTTACCCCACCCTTAGTTTAAGATGCCCTCAGTAGATAAGAATTTAGACAGTGCTATATGAATGCAATCCACATTTTGGCAGCAATTTTCTTGGGAATAAGCTGTCATGTGTTTTTTAAACTTTTTCTTCACCGTGCTTTTTCTTTCTTCTATGGCTTGCTGTCCTCTTTTCTGCAGTCTTTCCCCATGTTTTCCCTCTTTCCCCTTCCTTCTGTTCATCCCCTTTCAACTTGATTTCTGCCCTCTTCACGAACAGCCTATTGCTTAGTTCCTTTTCATTTCCTTGCCCTGTGCCCTTGTCTCTCTACTACCCAGGGTTGTAACTGATGGCAAATAGACCAGTGGTCATCCTTGGAGCAAAGTGCAGCTGAAGCAGTGCAGGACACGGTCCTGATATCTCTTCAACTCAAAGAGAATGGATGTCATCTCTGAACAATGAGAGGAGGAAGAGCATCTGCTGTGCTGTTTCATGCATGCTACTGGTTACCCTGACCAGGATGGTGAGGGTGCAGGGCTTTGGAGAAAAGATAAAGTGCTCCTATTCTGGCCTGTGTTTCTTACTCAACGTGGATCAAAACTAAAGTTCCTTTTTGTCTCCCAGATGATGGCACTATATAGATGGCTTCATTGCCAAATACTTCATTCTTGGTTCATGAAGTAACAGGATAAACATGTTCTATATCCAAGTACTTATATGGCCTTGACGTTCTAGAGTGTGATCATCCTAGTCTAACCACTTTTAGTCTAGATTCATCCACTAGACATTTCTGAGACATGGTTCTGTGGTAACTGCGCGGTGCAAGCCAATATTGTTTTCTTGCTGTTTACGGTCTGTGGTAGTTTTTGAGGTACTGACTTTGTTTTTTTGTTTTAATTCATATCTTGTTATGAAAGTATTATACCACAGTGAATAGTACTTTCAGAGCTTTTACGTATTGTACTGCACACATTGAAAGTGCAGCAAAGTGGAGTCAAAAAACTTAATTAACTGTCCCTGCTACTCAACCATCAATAATGGGAGTAACAGCTTGTCCAATGCATTAATGTTCCCCTTAGGGACTAGCCTTACAGAAAAGGCTACAGAATAGGAGAGGAAGAATCCATTAATGGCAATTAGAACTAAGCATTGACGATCCCTATGAATACTATATCTATTTATGTCACTTAAGGAAAATTAACATGGGAAAACTATGGTAACGTAAAACCTCTCTTGCACACACACATGCATGCATGCCCAACGGACGGGTCGTGCATAAGGCTGTGATAGTACTTCGCTAATTTCTCCAAAAGTTTTCTCTTAGGCTAAAATTTCTCCTGCATGGTCTTAATCTGACAGTAATTTATTTCTGAAGCTTTCATAGAAGGAAAAAAAAAAAAACCTTATCCAGTCATCCAAGTTTAACTGAATGGGAAGGGTGGGCAAAAGGAGGTATTCTTTAAACTGGTAAGAAACATCACTTTGAATTACCAGAAGACAAAATAATCTTAACCTCCCAGCTGCTGTTGGCTAATCATACTGCTGCAGGGGCCAGACCAGAGTTTCTCCATCCACAGCTGGGCAGAAGGTTGTCACCCTTTCAGTCAAATGTAGGCCTTACTACCGTCATCCATGCCTTTTTTAACCTCACAATTAGAATCCTGCAAAGTGTTCTGCATGGAACTATACCAGAGGTGGGCAAACTACAGCCTGCGGGCCACATCCAGCCCATGGCACCCTCCTGCTCGGCTCCTGGACTGGGAGGCTAGCCCCCGGTGCCTCCCCTGCAGCCTCAGCTCACTGCGCCGCCAGCGCAATGCTATGGGCGGCAGGGCTGTGAGTTCCTGGGGGAGCACAGCTGCAGAGCCATGGCCTGTCCTGGTGATCTAGGCAGTGCGGCTGTTGCACCGCCATCCACTCGTGCTCCAGGTAGCTCGGTAAGGGGACAGGGAGGTTGGATAGAGGGCAGGGACATTTGGGGGGGGCAAAGACACAGAAACATATTTAAATATCTGTTCATTTACCACCTGCTCATGAGNTCTGGGGGCACTCAGGGGCAGAGGTCCCCAGGGGGCAGTCAGGAAGGAGGGGGGGTTGGATGGGGTAGCAGGGGGGCAGGCAGGTCACAGGGAGAAGGGATGGTTGGAGGGGGCAGGAGTCCCAGGAGGCAGTCAGGAATGAGAGGAGGGGTTGAATGAGGTGGCAGGGGGCAATCAGGGATGGAGGTTCCAGGGGCAGGCAGGAGACAGGGGGGTTGGATGGGGCAGGAGTCCGGGGTGGACTGTCAGGGGACGAGAAGCAGCAGGGGTTGGATAGGGGGTGGGGGGCCATGCCTGGCTGTTTGGGGGAGGCACTTTCCCACCAGACCTTCCCACAACTGCTGGCTTGTCACGTCCTGCCTCACTCCTCCATCCCTGCGGGAGAGCCAGGGGAGAGGCAGGACATGGTGAACAGCAGGGACCTTTGGGGAGGGGAGGTGCAGTGGAGGAGAGAAAGCCGACTTACTTATCAGGTGGTGGCGAGCCTTAGGGAAGGGGCAGAGCAGGGAGGGGAAGAGGCAGGGCCACTATGGCCCAGGTGTCCAGCAGAGTTTGGGGTGGCTGCGCTGGGGAGTCTTAGCCTTCCCTGGACTATTATACCCATGGCTCATGATCCCAAACAGAGAGAGGCATCTTCCTATGTCCTGTCAAATCTGGACCCTCAACCCTGCCCCTTCCACAGCATTTTGCTCCTGGCTAGCTTAGGTGAGGCCCTGTTCAGCTTGCTGGGGTCTGTGAATTCCTTTCTTAGGCCCCTGACTCTCCCCATACCCTGCAACCTCAGGCCTGTGAATTCCACTGGGTGGGAGGGTATCCAGATTTAGGCCTTGACTTTAGCCTTTACTTGCTAATTTAATCTAATGAGAGAACATTCTATTGTCTGACCTCTGAGCAGGGAAAAAAAATCCTCTCGTTTTTGCTTTTTTGATGTTATCTCCCAGACTCTGCTAGATGCTTCTGGGAACGGATGTTTATTCAAGAAAATAAATGCCATTCACTGTCTCCTACGTTCGCTTCATTAAAGGGGAACAAACATTTGTATCTTGTTTATGCTACTGCAGTATTATGCAAGGGTATAAAAGTGGGTTGAAGGCTAACAGAACTGAGGAGGCTAAACGTCATGTTCTCTCTTGTTAGAGATGGAAGTTAATGTCTGACACTGCGTTAGAGAGACAAGGTAGGTGAGGTTTAATAAAACGCTATTATTTCACCAATCTTGCCTCTCTGAGACCCAACACAGCTACAACACTTAATACATTTTCTAATGCATTTTTTTAGTAATAAAACATCTTAGAGAAGAGCATTTGGGGTAGGATATTTTCAGAGTAAAGCAAATAGTTTTAAAAAAAAATTTCACTAGAGTATTTAAAGCTCTTCTTGTGTTTGCTAAACCAACAGTAAACCATAGGAACCGGATGCTCAAAGCAATGTAAATTATACAGAGGAAAATAGATCACTGCATACCTAGGGTCTCTCTAAACATCCTTTGGTATATTTATCAAATTAAGTCAAATTCCCTCTCCTCTTCAAAATGAACTCTTTGCTAGTTGCTGAAATAGCCCCAAGCCTTATATCTCCAGCAGCCTGGGAGGCTCCATCTTCCTGCAAGCCAGCTCTTCAAATATCATCTCTATAAAAGTGATTCACTGAAAGTGAGATGCTCTTAAAGGTATTAAATTAACCCAGTGGAGGTGAGGTGTGTGTAGACATTAATATAACAATTGCTATATATGTGAAAGAAAATCTGCAGCCTCTTGGACATCAGTTGTCATTCAATTATGCACCATACCATGGCTGCATGAACTTTACAGTGACTACAGGAAGAGAACTCTGATAAAACATATTCTATCATCTCTTAAAGGGAATCTCCTTCAGTTATTAGCAGAATGAAGTCTATGATGTAGCTCAGCAGTTCTCATTTCATCCAGTGAAGGATCTGGTGCACATACATGCTAGGCTGATCAATACAATACTTAAAAAAAAAAAATTCCTAGTGTGAGACTGTTGATTTCATTCCACTTTCTATCTGACGTGCTTCCAGGCTGCCCATTTTACCTATGTGGTCCTAGTGTTCATTTGCAATGGCAGCAGAAGGACAGTAGCATGTACAATGCAGAGTTGAGGCACACAACAAAGAATCTCTTGAAGAATTTTTCCCTCTTCTGCTCTTCTCCACAAAGACTGTAATATTGCATCAGGGGAGAGAAAGGCTGTTTGTCAGTCTGATCTATACATTTTTAGATCCAGTTTTTCTTTGAGTGAAATTATTTGGATACCTTGAGTTGATATCAGAATCAAATGGTAACAGCAGAAAGAGCTCCAGCTGCTGTGATTTAAGTGTACAGACCAAAAAGAGTCAAACTCCAAATGGAAAGATTTTGCAAGCTATAAAAGGGGGATGTGCTGGAGGCTCTTTGGCAACAATTTGGAAAACTTGGCGATGAAGAATTTTTTTAAAGGGGTACGGCCATGTTTGCAGAATCTCCCCTTCTTTCCCTCCCCACACTGGATTAGTGAACCTTTATAAAGAATTTGTCAGTCAGTCACTGGCCAGAAGGAGAGCAACTGGGGTAGAGAGGTAGATTTATTTATTTGGAAAATCTGTTTTAATTTTACTAACATACTGAAGAGAGAGACTCAACACCCTTTCCCCTTCAATTAACTGGTGTTACATGCTCACAACATACATCCCACTGGTTCTCCAGCAAAACTAGGGAAGACCAGACTTTATATTCCCAATATTTTTAAGACTAAAAAAACCATACAAAATAACTATTATTTTAGCCCTTTTTATATACCATACACTTAATATAACATACAGAAGCAAAAATGGGAATAAACCACATTTAAAAAAAAAAATCTTCTGCTAGTCACCTTTAAAACTGGTGCCCACATTTTCCCCATTGTAAAGACATTTAGCATTTTTTGTGTCCTTGGGGAGCCACACAGGTTTCAGCTGTGAAACCTCTAACATATATTACTACTGCTATTAACATAGATGCTGTCTGAATGCAAGCTAGCTGCATACTAAACAATGCTTTCAGGTTGTTTCCTGGTAGGTGAACTACTGTTGATAGCACCATAAGTATCCAACCAGGCAACTAGAATGGAGTTTAAAAAAACAGAGAAAGACAAAAGAGGCTGAGAGAAATGCCTTTAAAGAAACATTTGGAAGGGACAGTGGGAGAGGAGGTAAACAGTGGCTCAGTTCATGAGCCTTTCACTCAGCAGTAAAAATGGTTTTGATGATACAGGCGCTCCCCAGGTTACGCAAGACCCGATTTAACGCAAATTTGTCCTTACGCAAAATGCAAAAAGTTCCATAAGCCATAAATAAAATTTTCGAGTTGCGAAAAATATTGTGTAGCTTATGGGAACACAAAGTACTGTAGTGCAGTGTGAGGAGGCATACAGCAGTAGCATCTCCAAGGGGAAGGCTTTGTGCTCTCACAGCTTCCCAGTTTCATGTTATTTCAGTGATACTGAATTTCTGTTATTTCACCCTATTATTTCATTCAAATCATGCCATCCCCTCCTCTCCTTCCTCATCTACAAATTAAGCCCACTGTCATCCACCACCAAAAATGCAGCCTTCAGTGTGCCAGGATAACAATAGGATTAAGGTAAACGCAATATTTTTGGTTTGGGTTTTTTTTTTTTTTTTATGCTTGCACAATATATGTTTCTGACTTACATAAAATTCGGGTTATGCAAGGCTTTCCGGAACGGAACAATTGTGTAAGTTGGGAAGTGTCTGTATCACATTAGAGCCAGGTATGCCATGTATGAGTTTGTTTAGTTTGGTAAAGAGAAGACTGAGAGGGGACATGATAGCAGTTTTCAGGTATCTAAAAGGGTGTCATAAGGAGGAGGGAGAAAACCCTAACTGTCAGGGTGGTTAAACATTGGAATAAACTGCCTAGGGAGACTGTGGACTCTCCATCTCTGGAGCTATTTAAGAGTAGGTTAGATAAATGTCTATCAAGGATGGTCTAGACAGTATTTGGTCCTGCCATGAGGGCAGGGGACTGGACTCAATGACCTCTCAAGGTCCCTTCCGGTATTAGAGTCTATGAATCTATGAAAAAACACTGTACAAAGCTGCAGTCTCTGTTAAAGAGGCATTCAGGAGCAGGATTCTAGGGATGCTGCCAGTCAGCATGGTGATGGCTTGGCAGAACTGTATTGGGGAAGCAGGGCTTGCACAGCATCAATCTGACTCTAGCTAGTGCAGTTGCTGCCTTGATTTCATGACTGTTAAATTCATTAATTTGTTAAAAAAAATGCATCAAGACTTCGTAGTTTACTGATGGCAAAAGGCCATAGAATGCATATTTCCAAACTGCAACTGGAAACATCTGTACCAGTTTGATTTCCACTGAATTTGCAGTAACTGGAGTAATACCACCTATTTGATGCTAAAGCTATGGGAAGCTCACACATGGAAACAGTTAGTGCTCAGAATGCATCCTGGAGTAATTTACAAGACACCAGTGGAGTTACAGCAAGGATGAACTTGGCCCAGCATGCACAAGTATAACCTCAGAGGAACTGAATATGTGTCATGGACAATAAGTCTTGCATGAATGCATAAATCAAATTACAGAGCTGGAGACAAATGCTTATTGTTGAACCACACACACTCCACTATCTGGGGATTATTGCTTTAATGTGGACACTTTAAAAAAATTAGCTTTACATTTTCTAGGTGGCTTGCCAAAATGTAGTTTTTGCTGGTGATCTCCATTTCAGCAACAGCCAGCATGGAAATCAGACATGTGAGAAACAGGTTTGCAAGAGCTATAGTAGTTCACAATGCAAAATTTAGCTGGAGTACAGTTAGTATCTCAAGAGAACATTCAGACAGGAACTGATAACCAAACATTCTTCTTTGAGTGATGGTCCCTATGTCAATTCCAGATGTGGATGTGCATGCATGCCATGCACCAGGAGGTTTTTGAAGCAGTGTATGTTGACCTGCACGTGCATCCCCTCATGCTCGCAGCCTAGGGTATAATAGGCCATGTGGGCCAATGCTTTTCAAGTTCCCTCTGACTGCCACTTGGCTGGAATCAGAACCCCTGTTCCTTCATGCTCTTAACTCTGCTAAGAGTGATTTCCTGCCTGTTTTCTTTTTATAGTTGTATACAGTTGTTGGTAGTGTTATATAGCTGTAGTTACTAGTAGATAGTGTCGTTTTTTGCCACATTTGAGGGAAACACCCCCCTCCTCCAGAGACTATGCCCTGAGTTCATGGCTTCAAGAACTGTGCCTCTTTTCCTTGCTCATTTTCAGTGAACAACAAGCATGAGCGCTGCCTATATCACCTCAGTGAGGCCTACATTGCCACCTGTTGAGCTATCTGTAAGTCATTCCTGCCACAGGAAGCGGAGGCATTCAGATCCAGGACTGGTGGAACCAGTGGTGCACCACCCGTCACCGGCACTCCTCAGAGCTCCCCAGGCACTGCTCCGACAGTACCGAGACTGTCAGCCAAGCCCCACCATGAGGGAAAGAAGCATGGACATAGGCATAAGAGCAGACCCCCATCCAGGACTTCCCAAAACAGCAGTGTTTCCTCCCCAAGCCACGCCAGAAGTTGTGCCTCAATCTGCCCGCCAGACCAGCTCCCAAGTTACCCTGGGTGAAGGGTAAGGAGAAACAGAAGTGGGATCCACTGGTGCCTGCCCCAGTGACTGCATTGGTTCCCTTCACCAGCGCATTTCCTGCTGCCTGCATCCCCAGCACTCTGGACTTTATCTTGTGCAATCTTGCACACTCCTGGCTGCCTGGAACCACTGCTCTCAGCGGAGGACCTTTTTTTCCCATACCCACACTCCCCACTGCTCTCTGGCCCTGCACACACCACCGTCTTGCCATCGCCAGAGGATGAACCACTACTGCTGCCCCCAGAGCGGCATGGCCCCTTGCCGTGCCTCACCCCGTTGCTGGAACCATCCTCCGAGTCTGAGGATTTCTCAGAGCCGGAAGTCTCATTCTTGCCTCCCCCTCGCCAGAGTCCGGATTTGTGCTGCAGACCACAATATCCCTGAGCCTACACCTGCTGTGGAATCATGATTCTGTTACCCTCAAGGCCCACCCAGGCACAGAGATCCTTACTACTGGCCAATGTAGGATCCCTATTGGAGGACCACCGGCATCGCTGATGGGCTCTTACCAACATCTCCCATTTGCCCTCCAGCATCATCTGTTTCTGAGGATGGAGAAGGAGAGGAGGAACTGGTACTGCCGGTTCCCACAGAGGCCTCTTCATCCCCAGATGAGGCCCTCATTCCTGCCTCATAATCCCCACTGGACCACCACAAATATCAACTATTACAATGGGTGGCAGCAGATGTGGGGATACTGTTGGAGGTGGTCAAGGACACACAACACCAGCTCCTGGACACCCTCCAACCCCAGGGATCGTTGTGTTCCCCTACCTGGATATCTGGCTCCTAGTTGTGATCTCCTGCCAATGCCTCCTCTCCACCATCCTCACTGTCTACGCTCTTCTCACCTCTCTTGAGATCTGTATCAATGAGGACAAGTCAGTGCTCATACCTACCCAACAATACACTTATTGGGGCATGACTTGACTCCGACACAGCACAGGCTTTTCTTCCAGCGGACCTCTTCACCACCAGCACAAACCAAATCGCAGGCCTGCGCCGCAACCCCATACCACCATTTTGCTGCTGTCTCCCTCTTCTCAGACATATGACAGCGTGTACCTCAGTCAAGGCCGGCTCCAGCTTTTTCGCCGCCCCAAGTGGCAAAGCGGCAGGGTGGGAAGGTGGCACTTTGGCAGCTCAAACAGGAGGAGAGGGACTGAGGGACCCACCGCCAAATTGCTGCTGAAGACCCAGACGTGCTGCCCACATTTCTATTGGCCACCCCAAGCATTTGCTTGGTTCGCTGTTCCCTGGAGCTGGCCCTGACCTCAGTGACACAACAGATCTGTCTTCATATGCATTGCCTCCAGCTCTGGCTCCTGTCTACAGACCACATTGTGACTGCCTGCACAGCAAAGTCCTGATCCCCTGGCATGTACTGACGTCTTTCACATCATGGACTGATCCTTCCTAGGTCCTAGTTGGTACTCCCTTCAAACCTCCTGTGCCACAACCCATGCTCACAATGGATGCCTCACTCGCAGCTTGGGGAGCTCACTTAGATCGCCACACAGCACAGGGTATCTGGACCTCTCAGGAAGCCAGGCTGCATATAAATATCCTGGAACTGAGGATGGTCCATCTCACCTGCCAGGCCTTTCTTCCCCTCATATAGGCCAAACACATCCAGAAGCGGCGCCAGGGTTTTTGGCACCCTAGGCGGGAGTCTTCTGCGCTCCCGGTCTTTGGCGGCAATTCTGCGGCGGGGGGGTCCTTCCACGCTCCCGGTCTTTGGGGCACTTCGGTGGCGGGTCCCAGAGCGAGTGAAGGACCCACCGCAGAATTGCCGCCAAAGACCCGGAGTGCGGAAGGACCCTCCGCCACCGAATTGCCACTGAGGGCGGCAAAATGTCGCCCCCCCAAATCCTGGCACCCTAGGCGACCGCTTAGGTCGCCTAAATGGAAACGCCAGACCTGAGCACATCTAATTACTCTCCAACAACATTGCAGCAGTGCTTTACATCAACAAACAGGGTGGTGCCAAGTCTCCCTACCTCTGTTCAGAGTCCATTCACCTTTGGAACTGGTGCATCAAACATCAAGTCACGCTCCACGCCACATAACTCCCAGGCACCCAAAACTCCCTGGCAGACACACTCAGCAAGACACTCTACCTGAACCACAAGTGGGAGCTGCACACCATACTCTGGTGCCTCTTCCATAAGCGAAGCACCCACGTTGGGACCTCTTCACCACTCACAAGAACCTCACACTTCCACTTTACTGCTCCAGAGGAGCCATGGGGGAGGACTCAGGATGATGCTCTTCTCCTCTTGTGGATGGACTCTCTCCACTATGCCTTGCTCCCCTTCCCCCTCCTACCACAAGTACTATGCAAGATTTTTCAGGTAAATACAGGCAGGCAAGCCGTCTGCATCAGGTGAAAGTCAGAAGGAACCTTGAGGATAAATATGGGATGCCATCTCAGGGATACTTTGTCTCTGTGAGAGATCATATAAGGCAAGTCTGGCATAAGGGCCCTGAACTCACCCACCCTCCTGGCCGAGGTGACAGCTGTGAGGAAGCCCACCTCCATCAATAAGTGTAAGAGGAAGCAGGAGTCCAAGAGTACTAATGGTGGGTTCATAAACGCCAATAGCACCATGTCCATATCCCGAGCAGGCGTAGGTCTTGATGCTGGCTGGAATATTCTTACAATGCCTGTTAAGAATATTACTGCTGTGGGGTGAGTGAAAACTGATCAGTTTTTCACTAGAGGAAGAAAGGCATTAATAGCTGCTAAATACCCACATTGTGAACTGATGGATAGGCCTGGTGCCTTCAGGAACAGTAGATAATCCAGGATAAGAAGAATCCTGGACTCCTACAAAGGCAAATGATGCTTTTGGTACCACAGGAAGAACTGCTTCTATTTGGCAGCATAGCACTTTCTCATATACGGTTTTCTGCTATTGTGAAGGATGGATTGAACTTCCTGTGAGCAAGATCTCTCTAAGTGCATTGCCCATCCAAAAAAAAAAAACAGGCTGCCAGATGGAGGAATGCCAGACTGGGATGTTTGGTCATGCCTCCATTCTGTGACAATAGATCTGGAAATGGCTGTAGGTGAATGCACAGGCAAGGAGCCATCTGCAGAGCTAAGATGAACCAGAACTATTGCTGGCACCATGGTCCTATTAAGATCATTGTTTCCTTGTCCAGCTTGATCTGCCAAAGAATACAAGGCAGCAGGGTGATGGGACAGAAAATGTGCTTCAACTGGTCTGACCACTGGATTAGGAAGGCAACCCTTCTGGAGTCATACTCCTGAGCATCTTGTGAGCAATAGGCCAGGCACTTCCTGCTTCCCTGGGTTGCAAAGAGGATCCAAGATGGGAATCCCCACTGATGAAAAATCTATTAGACCAGCACTCAAAGAAGAATGGTAGGAGAGCCACAAAAGACAGGTATGAGGCTTATGTCTGTACAATGTGCCAGCAAGTGAGAAGAACAACTCTGATACAGTTGCAGGCAAGAGTTTCAGTCTGTGCGGTCTACATTTAAAAATGTTGGCTTCCACTAATCTGGGCATGTGGCAAAAATTTACTGAGCACCCACCACTGGCAGCCAATGCTTGAATGAAATAATAATTCAATGACTCTCATCACCCAGTGAGCATCTTTTCTCTATTTCCTTTTCCCATCATTGTTGAATAGCAGAGTACTTGGGTTTAAACTGATGGTCTCATTCATGTTCAGTTTTCTACTGCTGCCAGAGTCTTTCCACAAAGCCATAATTCACTGTTGATGATTATCATATAAATATACAAATATTTATGAATGTTACCAACAGCAGCTGGTGGCATCATGGCTAGAATCTGACAGAGCAATTCCTGGTAAATGAGAGCATGTGTTTACAGACTAATACCTAGAAAATCAGCAATGATGAGTGTGCAGAAAATTTACTTTACCAAAACCACATTTAAATGTCTTTTTAAATTCTGCACAAGTGGCATTGTGTCTCACTGCAAATTATCCTCACCCATTAAACATCCATAGTTTTGTGAGCTTGTGGCTAACTCCTGACATTAATACTTAACACTCACATTATATTTTAAAAGCACTACAGACAGGGACCCAGATCCAAAAAGATACTTAGGCCCCTAAACTCCAGATTTAAGCACCTAAATCTCTGGTTTTAGGCTCCACAGCAATCCACAAAACCCCAGCTTGGCAGCCACCTAACCCTCTAGGCATCTAAACTCACTTGCACTTAAATCTTCAGGGTAAAAGTTCCCTAGACACAAGGGCAGCTCTAGGTATTTTGCCGCCCCAAGCACAGCAGGCAGGCTGCCTTCGGTGGCTTGCCTGTGGGAGGTTCCCGGTCCCACGCCTGCGGGAGGTACGCAGAAGCCGCGGGACCCTCGGACCCTCTGCAGGCATGCCACCAAAGGCAGCCTGCCTTCCGCCCTCATGGCCACCGGCAGAACGCCCCCCTGTGGCTTGCTGCCCCAGGCACGTGCTTGGCATGCTGGTGCCTGGAGCCTCTCCTGCCTAGACACCTACATTTCTGCCTCTGGGCATGCACACTGCTGCCTCATGCTAGGTGTACTGGTGCCTAATTCCCAGTGCAATCTACTAACTGGGGAAGAAAAACAGAGGAGCTCCTATCTTGCCTGTGAAGCCCAAACACTGGACTGAGCCCCACTGAAAATCCAGATGGAGGAGGAGGTGGAGGTAAAACCACCCACATTATAACTTTTAGCCAATTGATTAGAGCACTCACCCAAGAGATCCAAGTTCAGTTCCCCTCTCTGCCTCAGGGGAGAAAGGATTTGAACAGGGCTTTCCCCACATTTCTCAGGAGAATGTTCTAACCACTAGGCTATGGGATATTCTGATATGAGCTTCCTCACTATCTCCTATTGATGCTATTCCACTTGGGCTAAATAATTAAATAGTCCTTGGAGCCAAGGGACAAGACCCTGGGTCTCCCACCTCCCAGGTGAGTGAACTAACCCCACTAGACTACAGAATCATCCTCACTCTCTCGCTCTGCTCCAAAGACTAAGTATTTATACACAATGGAGCAACTTCGGCAGGAGGGACTGAGGGAGCACATAACAGAACATCCCGCCGCCAAGTAGTTAGGGCACTCTCCCAAGAGGTGGGTGACCCTTTCAACTCTCCTAGGAAGAGGGCAGGAAATTAACCACATCCTAGGTGAGTGCTCTAGCTACGGGACTAAAAGTTATCAGGTCATCACTGCAGCCACCTGCTGCTCTAGCTGTTCTGTGTGCAGCAAGACATGCACCTAATTCATTCTCACAAGAAATGATTTAGGCACTTAAACTGTATGACTCTAGGGGAGAGAGTCTCAGCTGTGAATTACAAGCAGAAATAGGTGCCTCCTTGCATCCCAGATGTAAGTGCCTAACTCTGTAAGACAGATGGGACCTAGGACACATCCTTCTCCTCAGCATCTCCCATTAGGCTCCCTGCCTAGTGTGGTGGCTTTTATAGATCCCATTCCTAGGTGCCTCTCTCTCCCCTCTCTCTTACGGGAAGCTTGGGTGCCTAACTCAAGACTTTGTGGAGCTCATCGCTGTTCCAGTGGTTTCCTAGCTGACTAAAAGTTAGGAGTTGCAACGCCCAGCATATAATGCCGAAGGCCCTTTGGAGATCTGGAACACACCGACTAGCTCCAAACATCTCTGTGCAGTAAGTAAGTCAAGCTTAATAGAGGCTAATGAGATACCAAGATTAAATGACTTGCCTAAGTCAGAGGCTATGCTAGAAATCCATAAGACCACATTGTCTCTCACAACATTAACAGCAGCAGCCCTCAGGAAGTAGGGAAGTGTCATTTTATTGCTTTTAAAAATTGAAAGTAGTCTTTCACCAATCTTTATGCATTATTTTTGAATTTTTTTAATCTGATCATCATATGCAACTAAGTCACTATGCAATTTTTGCCTTGTATATTTGCTTTTATATTTATTGGTGCTGCTGCCAACACAAATGGTACCAAAGCAATTTGGGGAATTAATTTTCTGTCATCTTTGATCTTTCTTACCAGCTTTCTCAAAAGTGCAGCATGAAATAGACTTTACATTAACTGCTTTAGGAGATGAAGATGGGTGATAAATTACTTGTCCAGGAGGATATGAGGTTATTAATCAACATTACTGCAGGATATAGTGTTCTGAAGTTGTATCAGGTATTAAATAAGTTAAAAGGGAAATTTTTGGATTTCTATAAGCCTTAAATCTAAGCAAGTTCTATAACAGGGGTAGGCAACCTATGGCACAGGTGCCAAAGGTGGTGCGTGAGCTGATTTTCAGTGGCACTCACACTGCCCAGGTCCTGGCCACTGGTCTGTGGGGGCTCTGCATTTTAATTTAATTTTAAATAAAGCTTCTTAAACATTTTAAAAACCTTATTTAATTTACATACAATAGTTTAGTTATATATTATAGAAAGAGACCTTCTAAAAACATTAAAATGTATTACTGGCAGGCGAAACCTTAAATTAGAGTGAATAAATGAAGACTCGGCACAGCACTTCTGAAAGGTTGCCAACCCTGGTTCTATAAAACAGAATTGACATCTGCTAGCCAGCTTGTCACATGAACAATTCCTAATGCAAAACCCAGCATAAATTAAAATATTAAAATAAAACTTTCATAATTTCTTCTAATAGTAAACTGTGGGCCTGATGCAACTGTATCTTAAAATAATGATTTAAAAAAATATGTAACAGTAATACAGGTAAAAGCAACTCCTTACTGCAGTCTAAAATTATACTCAGTGGTCCTTTGCTGTTAAATGCAAATTCAATTTGCTGTCTCAGTTTCTTGTTTATCTGACATTCCAAGAGGTCATTGTTTACATGGTTCTGGGCTGCTGACCTATCTTTCCTAGGAATGCAACCCCTGGCTCATTGGACTGGGCATAACAGGACACCCTGATAGATCAGAACTGCTGAGCTCCAGGGGAAGGAAAAATACTGCTGAATAAACAGTTTGCATGTGAGAACGTGCATGATTTTTCATGCATATGCATTAAAGTCAGCATGAATTAATTTGCTTCTGCTGCTACGAGCCCTTCTGCCAAAGAGTCTTATTTTTGCTTTTTAGCACAATCTTTATAACAAAAAATATGTAATGGTTGGATTTAGGATTTCCAAGAGTGGCATGGGAGCTTGGATTTATCTTAAGATTTCCTATGTTCTTTGTACTGCACACATTCCTGGGTTACAAAGAAAAAAAATTCACCATTTGGAGAAGATGGAAAAGCTGTATACAAAGCTAATACACACATATATGTACTAAGACTGAGGGAATGTCTACACTACAAAATTAGGTTCATTTTATATAGTCAATTGCCTACGTCCACACTAAGCGCATTCAGTCGCCGGAGTGCATCCTCACTACCGTGTCTAGCATCGACTTACAGAGCAGTGCACTGTGGGTAGCTATCCCACAATTTCCACAGTCTCTGCTGCCCATTGGAATTCTGGGTTAAGCTCCCAATGCCTGATGAAGGAAAAAAACAGTGTCGCAGGTGGTTTTGGGTACGTGTCGTCAGCCACCACCACCCCTCGCCCCATGAAAGAAAAGGCAGACAATCATTTCGTGCCTTTTTTCCTGGGTTACCCGTGCAGATGCCATACCACAGCAAGCATATCGTGGAATATCATGTGAGTTGGAGGCTTCTGCCTCAGGCTGCTCTCCCAGCTGGAAGCACCGTGTGGTCGCACCTACCCCTTACTCCCATTGCTCATGAAGCCTGGACAGTAATAAGGAGCAGTTCAACTATAGCCTGAGCAACTGCAGAATGGTGGTAGAATGTGCCTTTGGATGTTTAAAAGCTTGCTGGTGCTGTCTGATGACTAGGTCAGACCTCAGCGCAACCAACATTCCCACTGTTATTGCTGCTTGCTGTGTGCTTCATAATATCTGTGAGAATAAGGGGAGATGTTTATGGCAGGGTGGGCGGTTGAGGCAAATCACCTGGCATCCGATTTTGAGCAGCCAGACACCAGGGCAATTAGAAGAGCACAGCAAGGTGTACCTGCGCATCAGAGGCTTTGAAAACCAGTTTCATGACTGGCCAGGCTTTGGTGTGACAGTTGTGTCTGTTTCTCCTTGATGCAAACCCGCCCCCTTTGTTGATTTTAATTCCCTGTAAGCCAACCACCCTCCGCCCTTAGAAATAAAGTAATTATTGTTTTAAAATCATGCATTTTTTTTTTTTAAGATTAATAAAGAGAGATAACAGACAAGGTAGCCCAGGTCCGGTGGGGGAGGAGGGAAGGACAAGGCCACATTGTTTATTGTATCCACACTAAAAATCAAACTGTTTGAATGACCAGCCTTCTGTTGCTTGGGCCATCCTCTGGAGGTTGGGTGCCCAGATCCTCTCCCCACATCCCCCGCATTCTTGGGAGTCTGGGTGAGGAGGCTATGGAACATGGGGAGGAGAGTAGGCAGTTATACAGTGGATGCAGCGGGGGTCTGTGCTCTTGTTGGCTTTCCTGCAGCTCCAACAGATTCTTCATCATGTCCATTTGCTCCCCCATTAGCCTCAGCAGCGTGTCCTGCCTCCGCTCTTTGCACTCACTTAATTCTTTCCTGGCCTCTGCCACTGAATGTCTACATGCATTAAGCTGTGCCCTATCAGTGCAGGAGGACTGCATGAGCTCAGAAAACATGTCATCGCAAGTGTGGGTTTTTTTGCCTTCTAATCTGCGATAACCTCAGGGACAGAGATGATAGGGGGAGCGTAGAAACATGCTATGCTCTACAATTCTGGGGGGACTGCACAGGCACCTGTGCTGCTGAGTTTGCCACGTTGACCAAACAGGAAATGAAATACAAAAGTTCCTGGGGCTTTTCCTGTGTACCTGGCTAGTTGCATCAGAATTCAAAGTGCTGTCCAGAGAGGTCACAATGGAGCACTCTGGTATAGCTCCCAGAGGCCAATACCATCGATTTGCGTCCACACTTTCCCAAATTCAACCCAGCACGGTTGATTTTAGCACTACTCCCCTTACCGGGGAGGAGTATAGAAATTGCTTGTAAGAGCCCTTTAAGTCGACAGAATAGAGTTGGTTGTGTGGACACAGTCATTTTAAAAATCGACCTAACCCCGTAGTGTAGACCAACGCTGAGTGAATGATTTGGTTTGAAATCTGAACCAGCTATCTATTGAAATAAAGTCTGAATTTAGGATTAGTAGGTAACTCTTGAGCAACAGAATGAGCTGCTTCTCTGTGCCCAGTCTAAAAAAAACAATGTAATTTACAAAGTCTGCAGTCAGTAATAGAAGTTCTGTGTTCATCTATCCCTAACATGCTGAGAGTCCTAGTTCTGCAATATTTGCGCTCAGATAACTCCTGCCAGAGTCAGGTAAGAGTAGCATGTATAAGAGGACTGCAGCACTTGACTATGTATGGATATTTCAAAAAGTTGAATTGGACTAAACAGAGATTTGCCTAATAACTTCCCTGCCTCTTGAAATGGGTGTAAGTTGTCCAGGTAGCCACAAATTGTTGATACCTACCTATTAGTAGAGAAAACGCAGCATGTTTTAAATAAAAAATGAGCAGGTGACAATGGGTGGAGTAAATGTTTGCATGTGATGAGACTAATGTCACCATAGAAACTTTAAATCCCTGTGAAGTTTATGGCTGATCTAGAAGGATAAAAAATTTTCCCGAAACAATGTAGTATATAATTTTATTGAGCTTCAGTTAAAAACATCTATTAATTATTCTTTTACTTTACACTAATTCCAAGACGCCTTGGCTTTAGTTAGCCAGAAAGGATTTATGGATAATGAAAGATCTCCACACAAGTCAAGGATTGCTGAAAAATTCAATAGGAAACACACACTTCATGCATATGGGCAAGGTAATATTTACATAGAGGAAATGAAACAAGAGTACACTAGGACACCAAAACTGCCCATGAAAGGGGACACAGATGTTGCACACATTTCCTCTTATGTTTCCTAGTTTGTCTAATACTTACTCCAAAGTCTTTTCCCATGGCAATGTCACATCTGTTCCTCATGTATAAATTGGTACACCCTGATGGTCCAGCAGAGGCCAAACATTACAGAGGAGGCACTCACATTATAATGGGAGGATTGCAGATGGCTTTACAGCACCAGTGTGGTTAATGTGTGGACAAAACTTAACATTAGCTCAAGTGGAGTTGCTTGAAATTCCTCACTAGAAGCAGGGGCAACAATAACTTCTAAGGAAAGAGGAGGGATTTTAAAGTTAAAAGAATGAAAGGAGGAGAATATTTTAAATGGCTAATTGAAAAATGTTTTGGAAAGTATGCGTGAAAATGTTTCACATTAGCTTATTTGTACAGTCAAGGAGAACATTCCATTCACATTCAGTAGGAAAATGAAAAACTGAAAGTCAGCATATTTACTTTGAGGTACTCTTAATGAACAGCTGTTTGTTTGAGTCTCTATGCAACATGTAATCCAGAGAAGCAGGGCAGCATTAATCTTCTTAGACTGCCTTTCTAATACAGGGCTGTTGTAGCCATGTTGGTCCAGGATATTAGAGAGACAAGGTGAGTGAGGTAATATATTTTATTGGACCAACTCACTCATCTCTCACCAACAGAAGTTGGTTCAATAAAAGATATTACATCGCACACCTTGTCTCTATAATACAGAAAAAGTTATGTAAATTGAATTGGCTCATTCAAATATTCAGTAAATGGTAGAACACTGAAAAGCATACAATGGTTTTATTCTCATCGGACGAAATTCAATTCCCACCTTCAAACACACTGGCTTCATATGTGGAGTTATATAGAGGTCAGAGTGTGGAAAGTGGTACTTTGCTCACCATATATGCAGACACAACACACACACACACACACACACGCACCCCCGACCAAATCCTATGTGATATATATATGTGGCCAATGGATCCATATAACTACAGACTCAGTAGCCACACTTCCATACTTCCTCTACATTCCAAACTATGCTCCCTGGCTGCCCTCCACTGGCACAGAAGAACTGCTCTGGTTCTCCTGTGCTGGTGCCTCTTCATGGCCCCTCCATCCAAGGGTGACTTTCACCCAATATACACAGAAGTAACAGAGTCCAATCTTCCGATTCATTCAGGGTCTTATTCTAAATTACTACACTAACCAGATGATTATTCTCCAATAAGTTTAGATTCTAACAAATTTCATGGGCTTTTCTTTTATATACATTATAGAATGTATAATTCTTCACAGCACAAATATCAAAGAAAAGTTCTCTCTGTTCAGATACTCTTTTACTAAAGCAGCAGAGAATCCTATGGCACCTTATAGACTAACAGACGTTTTGGAGCTTTCGTGGGTGAATACCCACTTTGTCAGATGCATGTAGTGGAAATTTCCAGGGGATGGATTTCCACTCCATCCGGCTAAATGCAGTGCCTTGCATGGTGTCAAGTATCAGAGGGGTAGCTGTGTTAGTCTGGATCTGTAAAAGCAGCAGAGAATTCTGTGGCACCCTGGCTGCCCTCCACTGGCACAGAAGAGGTGCCACAGGATTCTCTGCTGCTTTTACAGATCCAGACTAACACGGCTACCCCTCTGATATTTTTACTAAAGCATAAGTCTAAAATAGGAACAATCTGACTAAGTGATAGAAAAAATGCTCCGCTTTTTACTTTTAACTTCAGAATGGTTCTGTCAGGATAGCTGAGCCAAAATAAAATACTAAAGGGAAAAAATGTAAAGTATGAGGTGCCCTTTTTCTTACTATGACAAACCTACACATTATGTTACTACTTGCTCTGAAAGTCCTGCAGGAGACTACCTCCGCAGCTAGGTCTGTCCGTTTTTTAAAAAACAAACACAAGCAGAACTAGCTGCAGGCATCAAGGCATATTAACATTTTAATTCATGCCAGTACATTCTCTGAGGGCAATATTCGTTTGAAAGTATAGAGTCTGCATGTCAGAACATCTATGAAATGTACTTTGGCAAAAGTTACTGAAGACCAGAAGAACTCTAGCATCTTTACAATTCCCTAAAAGGAGATCAGTCAAGTTCAAGAAAACAGATTACTGCCAATTTCAAACCAGGATGTTTTTGTTACTGATGTTTCTAATAAAAACGAATGGCCTTGTGAACATATACAATCCTTTTACAATTTCTTCTGTTCTAATTATAGTAGTAAATGTTCTTGTGATCTTATAAACAGTACTGTATTAAGGATTCACCATTCAAACTCAGATTATGGATAGGGTTGAGAAAACAAGTAGCCAAAGTCATCAGTTAGCCTCTATTAAGAGAATCTAAAAGGAGAGAGAGAGAGAGAGATTATTAAATTCCTGGTTAGTGATTTAAAATCAAGGTGTTTGTTGCAAGTGAACTGGAAAAGCACCTTCACGACAGAATGTAATACAACTTTTTAGAAAGAGAGGATATCTATTGGAAGAGGATTTTAGAAATGAAAAAGAGTGCCTCAAGCCCTCGGGCTAACAAGGAGGAAGCTTTGGGAATTCTCTCTGCTCGTTATCCTTGCCTTATAATTCCATCACTTTAATTCTCACCTTCTGATGTCCAAATTCATTCAAGATGGTGCCAAGCTTTTTTCTATGGCTGCGTAGTTTATGAGCAGCAATTGCCGGATTGGGATCTCTCCAGTCAATGGACAGGCGATGGTTCCAGAGGTGTTGTCCCTCCTGAATATGAGCTGATTTGATACTAGGATCAAATCGATGCACCTCACATCCACTGTTGGCCATGCTGATCTCAAACTGGTTATCATCACTGCTCAGTCTACAAAAACAAACAAGATATTATTACTGCAAAAAGAAATTGTACCCAACTGCAGAATGATCCCAGACTTTCATGGATACTCAAGGAGAGAGGATACTCCTATATATTGGCTTTTGAAGCAAAGCAGAGGAACTACTTTTTAGACTGTAAACTTGCTGTATGAATGTACAGCACAATGGGGACCTGATTCTGACTGGATCACTAAAAATAAACAAATGGAATACTATATCTCCTGATAAAGATTAGGAATCAACACCAATAACTTAACAGCAAAAGGAAATTTAAAGAAATATCTATCTTCTTTAGTGCAATATGCTAAGTGATCTTTAAGGTATTTTTAGAGATTTTTTTTCTTTAAATTGTTATAACCCTTTTTATATATTTTAAGGGGATTACATGAACTAAATTAATCAAAATAACTGAGTAGAAATCAAACCACTACATGGCAACGTGTTCACATATACCTTTAGATACATACTCATTTATATAATGTAAATCTGGGATCACTCCCCTGACTTCAGTGACTATCCAATTTTAAAATGTTGGCCGTTACCCAGTACATTATAATACAGTACTAAACCAATACTACAGCAGAGATGCTACTATATTTGATAATTTGAAATGTGAACAATGTCTTCTGTCAACAGGTTTGGAAGAAAGCTCACCAGTTATAATGGAATTTCTATAAAACACTCTTCTCCTTTCAGAAAGTGCAATGATCAAAGAGAGGGAACAAGGATTATAAAATTACTTCTGCTTATTTGTAAGGAGGATTCAGTTTTATGGGATTCCACTTCTGAGTAATTATGTAGGAAGAGAAAACAGAGGCTTCCTTTCAAATGTTTAATGCAATATTCTGAGGTTAGCAGAGTCAATGGGAAATATGTAGTTAAGGTTCACATATGGTGTTGTTCAGCAGGATCATGGATGGAGGAAGGCCAGTGCAGTCACTTAGGAATAAGAAGCTAGATAATAGATGTGAAGATGACAATGAGCAAAAATTTAAATTATTCATAATTAGGGACTAATACTAGAGCTGATGAGCTCCTGATTGAGGAAGACATTTACCTCTGACAGTCTTTTTCAGTACTTTCAAACGGTACATTTCAAAGAGCCAGATGCGCTACATCAGATGCAGGCAATAACTGTACTGCCTTCAAAAGGATTTTTGCCTGTATAAGGACTTCAGGATGAGACCAAGAGAGTGGAAAACAGAACAAGTATATGTGGAAGACAGGAAATTGAAATGTCTTAGGCCATTTGGGACATCAACAACAAACACAAACTGAAAAAAATAAGGTGACATTCAAAAAACAGATCTGCTTACCCTTCTGCAACATTCAAATGTGGCTGTGCTGAAGGTGAGGGTAAGGGATAATGCAGTAGGGGAAACAAAGTAAACAAAAGATGCTTCAGACAGGTCTTCTGTATAAGGAGCTTGAGTTGGAAAAAGAATGGAGACTCCTTCATCCAACCGTGGATAGAACACAGTTTGTCTCCAGTGATAGTAAAGTGAAACAAGTTATTGTCATTGAACTGTAGTCGAAATAGTTAAAATTAATATCAAAAGGCCTCCAGAGGTTTTAGGCATGGCTCACTCACACTGACATTTAACATTTCTCCCCTTTTGGCATAGCCCTCACATATGCAGAATATTTTCTTCAATTGTTAAAGATTACAGATTTAATGCAGGGTTGTCCCTTTTACACTCAAACTGAACTTCTGCATTTTTGTGACATTGTCCCCCACCATGGAAGATGTTCTTCATTTGAAGCAGCTGTTTTTCATTTGCTCTTTATAAAATGGATTAGAGGAGAGGAATGTTTAAAGGAGATTTTTGTCTTACTCAGAACAAAATTACTTTTCTGCCAGTCATAAACCAAAGAATTAAGTGGTAACGAGTCTGAAAGACTATAAATAGAGTCTGAGGGAATTAAAGACTGCTTCTCCATAACCCAAAGTACTTTCTTTTTTTTTTAAACCGCTTTATGGGATGTATTTTGCTTGGGTGTATGATTATACATACACACATCTTATGAGGCTAGCCTAGAAAAAAATCTGTATGGTAACGGTGAAAAACTCAGACATACTCAAACTTCGTTTGGGTATTAAAATTACATAATGTTTGTTCGAAATATGCTGTGTAAATACTGCAGAAAAGAAGATGACAACTGTAGGCAGGAGGAGCTCTCTCTGGGTAAAAACTCAGAACTCACCTGTAATCTTCCCCAATAAGAAAACTTTCTCACCCAACTGTTTTTGGTCACAGACTCTTACTTCCTCAGATCCAAAGCCTACTGAAGTCAATAGAAAGAGTCCCTTTGACTTTGATGAGCTTTCAACTAGCCCATTTACTCTCATCCCTGTCAAAATCACTAATACACAAACACATTTCTCAGTTATTCCAATCTTGAAGGAAATGGATTCATTTCTTTTTGCTCATTATTAAATCCACACTACCAAAATCATAGAAATAAATTGTGTTGGCTCAGGGCAATGGGAGATGGATTCTCTCACTGTCACTGCTTTGAAACTGGCCTAGGAGTAGGACAGTGTAAACAAAGTTTAATTAAATGACAGTTGTTTGATGAACTACATGAACTCCAATCTCAACATTTTGTGAACACTGAACTGGCTAAAACATTTTACAAGAAGGCCACAATTGTGTTTATTATTTGTCACTTCAGCGCAAGTGCTCTGTCACTCCCGATCACATATCATGCTTTCTCACACTGGAAAATCTGATTCTTGGCTGTGGAGGGGTGAAAGATGTTTTACAAATAATTCGTTTGAAGTAACTGGTAATTATATAATAAATTCCTGCTTAGAGAAGGAAGCTCTTGCTTCTCAGTTTACCTCATTAACTTCCATCTTCCTTTAATGGAACCATAAATTATTAGTCACTCTTAAATTATTAGTTCTTTACTTTCCATCATGTGCATCATTGTTATGTTGAATATGAAGCACCTTGAGGTCTTTAAACCACGATTTGAGGACTTCAATAACTCAGACAGAGGTTAGGGGTTTGTTACAGGAGTGGGTGGAGATTCTGTGGCCTGCATTGTGCAGGAGGTCAGACTAGACCAGGGGTAGGTAACCTATGGGACAACTGCCGAAGGCGGCACGCGAGCTGATTTTCAGTGGCACTCACACTGCCTGAGTACTGGCCACCGGTCTGGGGGACTCTGCATTTTAATTTAATTTTAAATGAAGTTTCTTAAACATTTTAAAAACCTTATTTACTTTATATACAACAATAGTTTAGTTATAGACTTTATAGAAAGAGACCTTCTAAAAAGGTTAAAATGTATCACCGGCATATGAAACCTTAAATTAGAGTGAATAAATGAAGAACTCGGCACAGCACTTCTGAAAGGTTGCCGACCCCTGGACTAGATGATCATAATGGTCCCTTTCGACCTTAAAGTTTCTGAGAAAGAAAAGGGAAGGACCTCACAGAGAGAAAAAGTTTTTTTCTAAAATCACATTCCACAACAGGGACCAATAGTTGTCAACAAGTACTAAAGGCAACTGAATAAAACTCAAATTTTTGTTAGATAATACAGTTCCACTTTGCTTTAAGAAAGGATCTTTTCATGCTAAAATGCATTCATGTTAAAATGCTTTACTCTTCCTCCAATAGGAGTACTTACCCAAGTGAATAGAGACGGCATTGCTTGCTTTTGATTCGATGAACTAAACTGAACCTGTCATCAAGACAGATTGACCATGGCTTCTTTATGGTTTTAGAGTTATCTGTCAGGCTGTTCATATTCACATGTTCACATGAAATCTGTTGAAATCAGAAGAAGTTTTGTTTTAACGTGAAGAACACTAATCTTTTTAATTTACTCTTGATTTCCTTTGTGGGGGAAAGGTAGAGGGGAGGAAAATTTAAAATGGTTTAATAATAATCTGAGTTACAATGAGATCCATAGCTATATTGATTGCTTTTTCCTTGTTTGTTTCTTTTGTTGGGTGAAGAATGTCATGGATCAGAAAAATCCCTCCTAACACCAATACAAATATTAAAGGCAAATAACTGAGCTTCAGCATTATATACTGAATCCATTTCCCTAAAAACAATTCACTTGAGCATAAAAGTCAATTTACTTTTCCTTTCAACCATTGGACTGAATTCTGCATTTTGTATCTTTTTGGGAAAAAATCTCGTAACACTTGATTATCTAGACCAGAAGTTCTCAACCTTTTTCTTTCTGTGCCCTTCCTCTACTCCTCCCCCTCCCACACCCCCCCACCACATGCTATAAAAACTTTATGGCCCACCTGTGCCACAACAACTGGTTTTCTGCATATAAAAGTCAGGGTCTGCGTTAGGAGGTAGCAAGCCGGGCAATGCCACAGAGGCCCCTGCAAAGCTACATCGCTCAGGCTTCAGCTTCAGCCCTGGGTGGTGGGGCTCAGAGCCCTGGGCTTCAGTCCCATGCAGTGGACCTTCAGCATTCTAGCCTGGGCCCCAGCAAGTCTAATGCTGCCCCAGGGGACCCTGAACCCCTGGCTGAGAACTACTGATCTAGACTACAGGTCTTTGATTTCGCTGTTATTAGTTATGCAGTGCCATAGGTTTGCTAGGTAATTTACAGGCAAACATAAAGTTGATGTCTTCTGTTTTGTCCAGGTAGAGTCTCAGACAGCTCACTCTTATTCAATTCCCAATCTCAACCAACACTAGAAAGCAAAGACACTGGCCTATCTGGAACTGATAAGCCAGAACAACTAAATAACGGAGCTCAAATGGAAGTTACAATTCAGGCTGAGCTTTAGCAGTCGCTATCCATATCTCTGTTTAAAAATAAACAAAACACTGACTTTTAATGAACCTTAATCTTTAAAATACCATTATCTGGAAAATTACCATTTGTAGGGCTGCATGCTGCATTTTTTCCCTCTTTAGCTCATAATACCTATGGTAAAGTCATGAAAACTTGAACAGTTTTTCTTCATGCTGTCCCCAAGATTCACTAAGTCATAAACAAGAATTTAGGCTTCTCTGCTCCCCAAACCCCACCCAGCCTCCTTTCATTCAGTCATATAAAAATCAGCAAATAAATGGCATTGCAATAACAAGCACATAATATATTGGGGCTCATTTTAAAATATATATAAAAAAAATCTGTACTCAACAGGAAATCAATTCACAGCAAAATAAACAAACTTCAGAATGCTATCAGTTAATTGATTCATGATACTCAAGCAATTACTCTGCTCAGAATTTGGAAAGCTTTTAACAGCTCTTGGCAGCGTGGGCAAGAGGAGAGGACGCTAGACAGGGAGCTAGGAGCCCTGGGTTGCATTCCCAGTTCAGCCACTGGCCTGTTGTATAACCTTGAGCAACTCACTTCACCTCTCTGGGCCTGTTTCCCCTCTCCTCCACCACCCCTGTCTGTATTATCTAATTAGATTGTAAGCTCTTCAGGTAGGGACTGGCTCTTTCAATGTGTTTATACAGAGCCTAGCACTATTGGCTCCAATCTTGGTTGAGGCCCCTAGGTGTTACTTTAATACAAATAATAATGACTAGAACATATTAAGATTCTCATGATAATCTAATCTTAGTATTTAAAGTGCCTTCCCAGGTCCACTCCTTGCTGAGTCCAAGGAATTATGGTAATTTTCTCAATTTGGCAGCACTGGTCTTTCATTTCATTGAAACTTGCTCAGTCCAGAAGAAAAACAAGACCTGATGCCCAACTCTGTAAATATCTTTCATTTCTTGTGGCATTCATGCCTTTTATGGAGCTATCACTGTCAGTTATTAATTCAGTAGCATCTGTTAGATCAGCAATGAGGGTTTCTTTCATTTCTTGATTTCATTTTTGCCTGCCTCGGAGTTCAGTCATCATTCTGGGAACTGAGCCTCTTGATTGCTATGTCAAAAACTATAAACTCTTTACTAATTGATGTTCTTGTAGGTTTTGACCCAACTAGCAGAGTCTGCCACAATTTATAAAGTCACTGAATAAGGACTGTTTTCTGTGCTCTAAGCCTGCTTCAGCCTAAGCATCTCTACTTGACAAGAAGTATAATTAATTTGATTCCATTTAGATCTTTCTGTCTTCATTTGAATCATCTTCATTCCTGCTTTCTCAGTACAGTTCATTCTCCTGAGTGTTTAGGGGCACAGATGTCATCGTAAAAATGATTCATGTACTTCTAAACTTACACTAGGGCACCCATAGGTCTGCAGATAAGCAGGGACAGTGTTAGCCTCACAATTACCAACAAACAGGGACAGTGGTATGTTTCTAGGTATGTTCGAAGACAGATTCTTTCCTGCCATCCTCAGAAACACTGTATAAAGAAAGAATTTCTTATGGGAGTCACACAAACACACATCTTTAAAGTCCTTTGTTATTCCTAGGTGCAAGACACAGCATAGACAAGTTACAAGTCAGATATTCAGGGACTGCCTGTTGGTAGATAAGGATATTAAAATACCCATCCTGTTCTAAACTATGGGCATCTGATCGAGCAGCCCTTCCCATTCTTTCTTGGTTGAAATACACATATAAATGTCATTGTACAAAGTTACATCTTTAATGAGACATCCAGGCCTGATTTTCAGATGTGCTCAGCACCTGCAGCTCTCTTTGACTGCACCTGGAGTTTTAAGTGTTCAGCACCTCAGAAAATTAACCTCTCTTCATCTCCTCCCTCCAATTTCTTGAGTGACTATAAGAATATTTTGCTACAGAGAGATTGGATCTCTATTGACATTACTGGGGAAATCTGTTTACTATATAGGGACCTGCCACTTCTCCTAAACTGGTTGAGTGCCTAGAATCCATATTTTTCAAGAAAATGTGCCTGGCTACCAAATGATTATTTAAAGGTCCTCCAGTGCCCACCACGATACTTTTGGGACCACCCAACCCCTGTGTGTCTATTTCTGAAATTTCAGATGTACCGTACTTTGAGAAGAGGCACAGGTAGCAATGATGGATTTTATAAATAAATGTTCAAAGGAAAGGAGTCTCTTTCTAGACTCTCTTTTAATCATCATATTTAAGTTGATCATCATTTTAAGTTGCACACCTTCAGAAACAATATATATAGTCTAAACAAGATACAACCTTCAACTCCATGAGAAGTGGAAATCACTGTAACTCTTGTTGAAGAATCTTTTTCGGGGGAAGAATCATGTTTTGCAAATTATTTTCAAACTGGATATCGAAATGAAAACCAACCTGAGGCGTAGTGATATACTTCAGGAACCTCAAGGCCTCATAATTCAGGGAAGGAGTTGGACTTGCCCAAGGCTGCAGGTCTACATGCCATCGTATAGTCTGTAAATACAGAAAAAACTCTTGAAGGTACGGCATCTCTCAGTAAAAGCACAAAATATAATATATTAAATGAGATTTAAGTTTAAACATAAAAAAGTTTTCTAAAATTTGTTACTGACGTAGAAAATCAGAATGTGAATGGCTAAAATCCTACAATAGTTCACTATAAAATGTAATGCAGTTGAACATACCATTCCACTTCAGTTTCTGGTAATCTGGGGATCTCACACTGCAAACAGTAATTATCAACAATAAACCTTGACAATCAGTAGCTATTCTTTTTTTAAAGTCTAGCTTTAGAATTCAATATGGTATTCTGTATTATTTTTTTTTTAAAAAAAGGTCCTGTATTCTTTCATGTTAGGCTAAAAAGAGTTATCAGAATTTTTTATTTTCCTGAAAAATGGCAGCATTGTTGCCTACAGTATTAAAACTCCTCATTTTCATCTCCACAGGGAACTAATCAGTGGATACTTTTCATATTCTGTGAGGGGCCCATCAGCTGAAAACCTTGGAGATCCTGTCAGCTTTTCAAACAACACTTCCCACAGAAAGTAGGACAGGAAAGGTCTTTCAGAAATGTGTTTGCATACCAACAGGGTGTTGCACTCCTAGCAGCAATACCTTCCCTAAATGCAACATGCTTTTATCATTTTAGAAATTTTAAACATATAGCTCAGAGGTGGGCAAACTATGGTCCTGCCTGGCCCTTGAACTCCCAGCCAGGGAGAGTAGCCCCCAGCCCCTCCCCTACTGTCCTCCCTCCCCCACAGCCGTTCCCCCCTCCCCCACAGCCATGCCACCATGCGGCAAGTGCTTTGGGTGGTGGGGCTGCATGCTCCCAACATGCTGCTCTGAACGACATGGTAAGGGGGCTGGGGGATTGGATAAGGGGTGGGGAGTTCCAGGGGGCAGTCAGGGGACAGGCAGAAGGGGGCAGTTGGATGGGGTGGAGGTTCGGGGGAGGCAGTCAGGGGACGAGGAATGGGGGGGTTGGATAAGCGTGGGCATCCCAGGGGGCCTGTCAGGGGACGGGGGTGTGGACAGGGCCACTGCTTCCATTAGGCGACCCTAGGCAATCACCTAGGGCGTCAGGATGCAGGGGACGGCATTTTGTGCACTCCCCACGGGGCGCAGGAGCTTTGGGTTCCGCTCCCGTTGTGCTGCTTTAGAAGGACCTCCGCTGACATGCTGCGGAAAACAGCGGCACGCAATCGAGCTACCACCGACATTTCAGCAATGACTGCCGCCGTTGCCTGCGGCATTTCGGCGGAGGGTCCTTCTTCGGTGGCGCAACGGGAGCAGAATCGGAAGCTCCCGCGCGCCCCATGGGATGCGCGCAAAATGCCGCTCCCCCCGCAATTCTGCCTAGGGCGCCAGAAACGCTGGCGCCGCACCTGGGTGTGGATAGGAGTCAGGAGATGTGGAACGGGGGGGTTCGATGGGTGTGGAACGGGGGGATTCGATGGGCATGGAGTCCTGGGGGACCTGTCAGGGGGCAGGTGTGTGGATAGGGAT
>NC_133771.1:87879506-87953536 GCF_003597395.2 Chelonoidis abingdonii
TTTTTTGGCTCTCTTTCACTTTTTGCTGTTAAACAAGAATTCATGTCCCACATGGCATGTCACAGAAGCCAGAATATCAAGAAACCCACTTGTGGCACAGATCATTGATACTCTGATTTCAAAGTGTGATGTTCAAACTGCTGACGTCAGAAACTGTGTTATAATGAACTTAATTTGATCCACTGGAGTGTGCAGACCCGCCCCCCCATTTTTTTTTGGCTCTCTTTCACTTTTTGCTGTTAAACAAGAATTCATGTCCCACATGGCATGTCACAGAAGCCAGAATATCAAGAAACCCACTTGTGGCACAGATCATTGATACTCTGATTTCAAAGTGTGATGTTCAAACTGCTGACGTCAGAAAGTTAAGTGGACATTTTGGGAGGGAAAAAGCATGGAATCTTTCAAAATGATTCAAACATTTCATGTGGCTACACAACATTTGTGATGACAGGAAAGCTGTAGACCTGACATGTTTGAAAGCTGAAATGAGAATGAAGTCTGGCAATAGTTTTCAGGCAAAACCAGGGGCACTCAAACAGCTGAGTCAGCTCTTCTGAAGCACAGAAGACTGCAGGTACTCTACAGCATAGTGGAATTATAGGGTACTCATTCTTGCATTGCACACAAAAATTATCTTTACTGTTAGTTGACAGAGAAAATAAAACTCTGGCATTAATTGTCTGAAATGAGATTCTCTTTCATATGGTGGGATGTTAAAGAATCCCTGTGGCATTCTCTCTCTGTTTTCTGATTTTTTTTCCTCATAGTGGACTAGATTGCGACATTACATTCTGCTCTGAGTAAGCTGCATTGCATCAGGAGCTGATCAAAATTGATCCAGTGGGTCTATACTAATAGCAGATTACTGCCCCCTCCAGATCAGCTTGGCTATGCTGGCTGGCACCCTGGGATGGGAGACGGTGAAGCAAAGACCCAGTCTGTACCCCTGCAAGGGAGGGAGTAACAGCCCCGGTAGATATGTCTACACTGAAATGTAAGCCTAGAATTAGTGGGACTTGAGTCATCTGACCCACGTTAGGGAACCCTGGGCTTGAGCATCTACATTGTATTTTAACCCTACTTTAAGTCTTAACAACACATGCTTGAACATAGGGTGCTGGCATCCACACGGCAGTGCGCAGATCCAAGTCAAAGTAATCATATCCCAGAATCTCAAGAGCCTCCTTTCCTCCAAAATGTGGCTGCTCAAGCCCTAGGACTGTGGTACACTGCGGGGAAATTTTCCTGCCAGCCCTGCATGTTATAGGAAGTTCGAACAGCCTGCCAAACACAGCCTGCCAAGCAGTCATTTTGGTCTGTGCACTCCCAGCTCTCAGAGCCAGCAACCTGGACGAGGTGCCTTTTGATGAACTTCTCTGGCTTGCGCTTTCACTCCTGTCAGAAAACTGGCACAGATGGGTGGGATCACATCATCATGCAGACCTGGGATTACCAGGAGTAGGTCCAGAACTTTCACATGAAGAAAGCTACATTTCTGAAGCTTTGTGAGCAGCTTGTCCCCAGCATAAAGAGACATATCTGAGGTCATCCTTACCAGTCCAGAAGTAGGTTGCATTAACATACTGGAAGCTGGCTACCCTTGGCTGCTACAAGTTCGTTGCCAGTCAGTTTGGGGTTGGAAAGTCGACTGTGGGTAAAGTGGTATGTCACTGAGGCAATCAGGAGTGTGGGTTACCCCAAGGTGGCAGGCATTACAGATATTCCAGAGGTAATTACTGGCTTTGAAAGAATGCGGTTTCCTAACTGTGCCAGGGCCACTGATGGGACTCATGTGCCCATAGTTTGCCCTCCTCAAGGAGCAGATGAGTACACAAACCGCAAAGGGTGCTACTCCATGGTTATACAGGCTCCTGTGGACCACAGAGGCAGATTTATGAATGTTTACATGGGCTGTACTTGAAAAGTTCACAATACTAGAGTTTTTTGCTGCTCAGAAGTCTACATTCATAGACAGGCTGGGACACTATTCCCACCAAAGATATTTATTTAAACAGCGTTACTGTCCTCACTGTTATTGTCGGGGAGCCCATGCATCCCTTTTGCTTTGACTTACAAAACCGTACCCTAATTTCAGAGGCGCTGGCAAAAGAAGGTTTAATTACATTCTCAGCATGTGTAGGGTGGTGGCTAAATGTGCTTTTGGCAGATTAAAATCTCATTGGAGGTTCGTTTGGATTCCAGTGTCATAAGTGCTGATCACAGTACTGTGGCTTGCTGTGCTCTTCACAACCTTTGTGAAGCCAGAGTTGAGCCATTTGAGGGGTTGCTGGATTGGTACCCCCAGCCAGAAACTGCAGCTACCATTGAGGGAGCTGGTTGCACCCAGGCAGCAGAAGTTAGGGGTGCTATGTGTTCTCACACTATGGACTTGCATGGCCCAATGGAAGAGAGGGAATAGTACCCACAGGAATGTGCTTGTGAGGGGGAAGTGGCTTATTAATTTTTTGACAGGGGGCAGTGCTTGGGAGAGATGTGAGTTTGACTGACATGCAATGTCAGTCTGAATGACAAGATGAATAATGAATTTGGTTGTGTGGGGGAGGGGGGAGAAGGTAGAATGGGTGTACAGATGGAATGTACTGAAATGTAAATTCTTGTATGTAGTTAAATAGAGGAATATGGTTTTCTTACTGGTGCTTAATTGCTCCTAAGCACATTTTTAGCTCTGTCATCTCAAATCATGATTGTATTACTATCTCTGCATCACATCATACACTTTCTTGAAAATATAACATCCTTTATTTGTAAACACGTCTTAAAATAGTAAAACACACACAGCATTTGGCAGGCCAGCTGCCATTACAAAACCACACACACAAGAAGAGCAGAAAATAGTTAATACACGATACAATCCCC
The DNA here is from genome assembly GCF_003597395.2 of Chelonoidis abingdonii. Taxonomy (NCBI): domain Eukaryota; kingdom Metazoa; phylum Chordata; order Testudines; family Testudinidae; genus Chelonoidis; species Chelonoidis abingdonii. The sequence continues at coordinate 87,882,387 of NC_133771.1, forward strand.
CTACTGCTACATCACCGCTGGCCCCACATTCTTCTTTCCCTTCTTTACACATTTTCCCCTCACTTAGCAGCGGAAGAAGGGAGGGGAGGTTTGCACCAGACAGGCGTTGATGAAGGAAGGCTGCATGGGGTTTAGTTGCCCTTCCCAAACTCTCATGAGTCCTGAATGCATGGGCCATCCTGACATAGAGCTGTCCAAGCTACTGATGGATTGCACATACATTGCATGTGATCATACCATGGAGTTGAGGAGGCAGCAAGAGATGTGACTATTGCAGCCATTATGGAGATAAGTTGCTGAAACAGTTCTCTGTTGAGCACTGTCCTCCTCCTTTAGTCTCCGTTCCTGTTCCAGGAATTGCTTTGGAAGTCTCTGCTCCCTTGCTGAAACCCTGTTCTCCACTGTGCGGCAAGCCTCAACCTTTCCTCCTGCCTGTCAACATGCTGTCCCTCTTCTTCTGGTACTGGACCTGCTGGTCTGCCCTTGCAAGAACTTCAACCATAACTTCATCACAGAATGCTTTCTTTTGGAACAGTCTGTGGAGATATGCTGGGCCACAGATCAAGTTCCCAAAGAAGAAGTAGGCAGTATAGTTTGAAGGTCCTGAAATAGGACAAGAAACAGAGTTATTGTCCACACCAGCTCAGTGGAGGAGCTCTGAATTAATTTTGGTGGCATCTCAAGGATATAAAATGTAACATTTCTAAAGTGAACCAACACATATTGTAAAGGAGATACCTCAGTCCTCATACTGTCTCTGGACAGCCTTGTTAATCGCAGTTACGTAAGTGCAGAAACAATCGTAAGTTTAAAATAACCTTTTTCTGTTTCAAAAAAATTTCTTAATTGCCATATGAAGCAGGGGCAGGTTGTACAGTGCCCTTATTGCAAAAGGCTTTTTCTGTCTTGTCAAGCCTTTCATATTTTGGAAGACATAACTGTTTGTATGGTGCCTAATGGCAAAGGGAGATGTTATTCCTAGCTGCTGGAGGGAAACCTGCAGCGTATGTAGCAGAAGTATTGAAACATATAGTGACCGAAGAGCACACTAGTCAGAGTGGAGTAGACTATATGGGGGACCTGGAAAATACACCCTTCCCTACAATGTGACTAACTGTCTGGAGGTCCTACTTCAGGAATAGTTTGCAGCTATCAGCAGCCAGGATTGAGTCAGAATCCATGAGGGAATTAACATGATGCTGCGCTAGCTCACACCTGGCTTACCCTGTTATTGCTGCACACAAACACTCTGAAATCTGCAGCGGTGGGGACAAAACTGTCACCCCACCTGTACTTGGGAGAAATGATTTGGTGACCTGCAGACTGCATGGATTACTTCTAACTGAAATGGACTAGGTTTGGGAATAGAATACTGTTTCCCAAACACACCAACTCAGTTCACTGTTTACAGGTGGCTCCATAGACCCTTGCAGAGTGATCAGAGTGGTAAGTTTCTTATTACCGAAAGGATAACATAACTGATCCTGATAAACAGCTGTGATTTAGTTAAAATAACCTTTACAGCTGTTTATGAATGTTTGAAATTCCAAGTTGCCATTTTGAACTTAATGTGTTGGAGGGAGGGGAAGGGAAAGGGGACACCCAGGTGCTGAGATACAATCTGTCACTAGAGGCCACAAGCTGGTAGCCAGGGCTTATCAATGCTTCTTACAGCAGAAATCACCCTCCCCATTATCGTAATAATAAACTGTACATTTGAGTCATACACTTACTGGGCTCTGGGGCAACTTCTGTCTCCACCAGGTTTTCTGCAAGCTCGGCAGTGGGCTGTCCCTCAGGGTGGAAATCAAACAAAAACTCTTCCGAGTAGGGACCAAGAAGTTGCTGCTGTTCTTCATTCACAACCTGCTCTGGGACTGGTTTCATTAAGAGTCACTTCATACTCCTCACTGAGAGCCTGCTGCTGACTCCCATCAGTCCCCATGCTGGATTCAATGGCCAGCAGGGCACCATCCCAGCTGACCAGGTTGTCATGAAGCATGGTTGGCTTTGTGCTGGGCACAGCGCCCAGAATCCAGTCAAAGTCATCAATAAAATGAGCATGTTGTTGGTGAGTTGGCCAAAGTTCTTGTCCCTCGTCTTCCACTACTCACTCTTCAGCCTCTTAATATGCTCCTTGCACTGATCACCTGGAAAATCTGCAGAGCTCCCTTTTTTGAGTTCTCTTGGTACACGTGGTCATTCCTGGAGCTTTTGCTGAAAGCCCATGGTTTTACTTGCCTCTCACTGGAGATTCACCAAAATTTGGCTGTGCTTCTGTGACCAGAAAGTGGCTCACTTTGCAAAAAGCTTGATCGGTTCGCTCTCCATTGTAAAGCTCGGAGGCTCTCCGATATTGTGCTTGGAGATGGGTTAACGCTGACCCAAGCTGCTGCCATTCACCAAGAGCAATGGCTTCTGTTTTCAGTAAAGTGGATTGCAGATTATTGCGATAACGAGAACTAAGGAAGTTGTTTCATGGGATTGTGGAATACTTCTGGCTGACTCCTGGGACCCACGTCACGAAGGGCTGCATCTACACTGCAAAACAATAGGGCTCAAACCCAGGGTCCCAGCTTGACTCATGCTTGGACCTTCCAGCCCTGCAGGGTCCTGGAACCCTGGGTTCAAGACCTGTTTTAGTGCCACTGCAGTATAGACACAAAGGGGGTTAGATTTGAGCTCCACCATGGGCTTACGCCGCAGTACATACCCAGAGGCTATCTTCCATGCACTGTGACTTGCAATGTATGAGCTGTGACCTCCTATCTGTTGTAAGGGGAGGCAACAATCCTGTTCTTTGTTCTATTATTTTCCTATTGCAAATAATTAGATTTAGAAGATTGTAATTGATCACTTTTCTTTCCCTGGTTTGAAAATCAGTACATCTGCATCCTCCCCCTCCCCCCCACTTGGCTCAATACTGCCTCCTACGGTCTATGAGTTTTTAAAAATAACCATTAGTTATTGGTACAACATCCCTTTTTTCCCTCTTTTAACTCCCTCACAGTCTAGAACAGGTGATCTGTAAATATTAACATTGGCCCAGTATTCCCCTTTTCACTCATTAAAAACAGGATTTTTCTTCCTTTCCAATTGTTCATCTTTACTTTTCTTGTTAAAGCCGATCAATATTTTACTCATGTTTGGTGACCCCACATGGGAGGGAGGGGTCCTTCAAATTGTGCAACACAGTTCTGCAGAGGCTCCCTGCATACCACTGTGCAGCGGGCTTTAGGAGCTGAGGATTCACTGCTCTGTGGATCCACTGGCCATTCCTCCTGTGGTGGGAGAGGAATAGGCAAAGGCAGCACAGAGAAAACTCCATCCCTGAGGCTGGAGTAGCATCTGTAGAACAATTTCAAGGGCTGGTGGGAAGGATTCCTGCCCTTCTGGTCCCAAGGACATCTCCAATATACAGTCTAGCTGCTTCAGTTGTCTACCAAGGAGAGTATTTGATGTCATTATTGTCATAACTGTTTGTGGTAGCCTCACGAGGCACCAACTGAAACTGGTGTCCCATTCATTGAATCATAAACTATTAGGGCTGGAAGAGACCTCAGGAGGTCATCTAGTCCAATCCCCTGCTCAAAGCAGGACCAACCCCAACTAAATCATCCCAGCCAGGGCTTTGTCAAGCCAGGCCTTAAAAACCTCTAAAGATGGAGATTCCACCACCTCCCTAGGTAACCCATTCCAGCGCTTTACCACCGTCCTAGTGAAATAGTGTTTCCTAGTATCCAACCTAGACCTCCCCCACTGCAACTTGAGACCGTTGCTTCTTGTTCTGTCATCTGCCACCACTAACAACAGCCTAGCTCCATCCTCTTTGGAATCCCTCTTCAGGTAGTTGAAGGTTGCTATCAAATCCCCTCTCATTCTTCTCTTCTGCAGACTAAACAATCCTAATTCCCTCAGCCTCTCCTCATAAGTCATGTGCTCCAGCCTAATCATTTTTGTTGCCGTCTGCTGGACTCTCTCCAATTTGTCCACATCCCTGCTGTAGTGGGAGGGACCAAAACTGGACACAATACTCCAGATGTGGCCTCACCAGTGCCAAATAGAGGGGAATAATCACTTCCCTCAATCTGCTGGCCAAGTATCCTACTAATACAGCCCAATGTGCTGTTGCCTTCTTGGAAGAAGGGCACACTGCTGACTCATATCCAGCTTCTCATCCACTGTAATCCCTAGCCCTTTTCTGCAGAAATGCTGCTTAGCTCGTCAGAACTCAACCTGTAGCGTGCATGGGATTCTTTCTTCCTAAGTGCAGACTCTGCACTTCACCTTGTTGAATCTCATCAGATTTCTTTTGGCCCAATCCTCCAGTTGTCTAAGTCACTCTGGACCCTATCCCTACCCTCAGCATATCTACTTCTACCCCCGGCTTAGTGTCATCTGCAAACTTGCTGAGGCGCAATTGATCCCTCATCCAGATTCTTAATAAAGATGTTGAACAAAACTGGCCCCAGGACCAACTGCTGGAGTACTCCGCTTGATACCAGCTACCAAACTAGACATGGAGGTCATTTTTGATCCCCAACAATCTAGCGAGCTTTCTATCCACCTTATAGTCCATTCATCCAATCCATACCTCTTTAACTTGCTCGCAAGAATACTGTGGGAGACTATATCAAAAGCTTTGCTAAAGTCAAGATATATCACATCCACTGCTTTCCTTATATCCACAGAGCCAGTTATCTCATCATAGAAGGCAATCAGGTTGGTCAGGCATGACTTGCTCTTGGTGAATCCATATTGACTGTTCCTGATCACCTTCCTTTCCTCCAAGTGCTTCAGAATGGATTCCTTGAGGACCTGTTCCATGAGTTTTCCAGGGACTGAGGTGAAGCTGACCGGTCTGTAGTTCCCTGGGTTCTCTTTCTTCCCTTTTTTAAATATAGGCACTATATTTGCCTTTTTCCAAGTGTTCAGAACCTTCCCCGATCGCCACTAATTTTCAAAGATAATGGCCAATGGCTCTGCAATCACATCAGCCAACTCCCTCAGCACCCTTGGATGCATTAGATCTGGACCCATGGACTTGTGCATGTCCAGCTTTTCTAAATACACCTCTACCCTGATAGAACGCAACCCGATATAATATGAATTTGGATATAATGTGGTAAAGCAGCGCTCTGAGGAGGAGTGGGGGGCAGGGCTGCACACTCCGGCGGATCAAAGCAAGTTCGATATAACGCGGTTTCACCTAGAACACAGTAAGATTTTTTTGGCTCCCGAGGACAGCATCATATTGGGGTAGAGGTGTAGTCCTTAACCTGTTTTTTCACCACCTAGGGTGATTCGCCTCTTCCCCATACTATGTTGCCCAGTGCAGAAGTCTAGGACATGACCTTGTCTGTGAAGACTGGTGGGGGCGGGGAACACATTGAGTACTTCAGCTTTTTCCACATCATGTCACTGCACAAACACATACCAAGAGACTGTCCCTGCCCCACAGAGCATACAAACCAAACAGACAAGACAGACAGAGGAAGTATTATTATCTACATTATACAGATAGTGAACCAAAGCAAACAAAAAAGCTTCCCCAATGTAACACAGGAAGTTTGCAGAGCCAGGAAATGAATCCAGATCTCCTGAATTCCAGTCCAATTCCTTAACCACAAGACTGTCCTCTCTCTTCATATTAAGGACAGATCCACTGAGGCACCATGTTTATGTTTCTATAGCATTGATATCTGCTGATTCCATTCCCAACAAATGGGCCAGCTGCTGCAAAGAGACATTCTAGAGGTGATAGCACGTAAAAAATTGAAATGGCAACCTGAGATGTCTGTGTTTTTACATATACCCACTTCACTTACATACACAAGACAACTACTGCCTTGAAATTCTCATAATAAAAATAACTCTTTGGATACATTTTACTATGGTCCCTTTACAAGTTGACTCTTGAAACCCAAGAATTGTAATGGACAGTAATAGAAATGTTATCCTGAGGATATTTTCTAAGACTCACTGCAATACGACCCAGGATGCACTGTAGAGATTCAGTAGATAGAATGACCTTAAAACAAAGAAAGTCTTGTAATATCATTCTTGTTTACTTGAAATAACATGACAGTTCATTTGAAGGTCTCGGGGTGGGGTGGGCTTTCAGATATATGGCCAACTTCTCTTTGGTACTAATCTGACCCACGATGATTTTCCCCTGGAGACCATTTATTTCCACATTTTCTCCATCAACGGCCATCTGTGACAATCTGATAATCTATTAATAATCTGCAGCATACACATGGTGTCGTCATTTGTCCTGCTAAAATTCTGAAGCCATATTATAAAGTTTAACTCAGCATATACAAAGGCCAGGTTAAAGGGCAGGTGCAGGTTTTCTAGCCTGTGCTTAAAAACAAAATTGTAAATCACAGACCTCTTCATGGAGCAACAAATCCAGGTTGTAGTGAGGCAATTCAAACTGCGAGGCAGCCAAAATCACCAAGGAATCATCTTTTCCTATGCTGTAACAAGAGGGTAGAACTTGAATCAGATGTACAATGCTTAATGAAGCATAAATGTGTGTATGTACCTTCAGACTTGAACTTTCTTTTTAGCAATTTCCTCAATTACAGGGTAAAGGACTGCCCAAAATCCAGGAACTTTCAATAAAATTTTAGTCTAAACTATGAGACATACTCATGATCCGTTTCCTGGCTACATTTCAAAAAACGTTTGCTTTTGGTATTTGAATTTTAAAAAGGAGTTAGTTAGGAAGTTTTCCATGATCCCATGTGTTTGATCTTTATAAGCGCTTTTTTTCAACTTTCAAATAATTTTTGTTTGACAGCCTCATGATGTAATGCTTAATTACACTTTTAAATAATTTTTTTTATTTAGCAGTCTCATGACATAATGCTTAATCATCAGCAATGTTTATGAGCAAAACCTTTCCAAAAAAAAAAAAAAATCAATTTGCTGCCAAAATGCCTACTGCTTCCAAGAAAGAAATGGAAGACTCAATCAGCTTATGCACAGGCATCTTAACTGAGAGAAAGTATATAATCCTCTAAGTATGTAATCAGAATTTTTTACATTTAAGCCAGGAGCAAAGAAGAATGCAACACTTGTGTGTTAAGAAATATCAATATCTATAAATATTTGTAAGCCATGGAAACAAATTATTTCCCCACCCTCATCCTACCCTTCTGATTTATTCAGAATATTTCTAGTTTCACCCTGTCTGATTTGAAAGACTCTTACTTGTAATCAGCTGTCATTCAGGTGCAGTTTTACTGAGTTTTATCAATTTAATGATATTGTATCTACTGCATACACAATGCTACCACTGAAACGACTGTGCTCACTTGACATGACTTTGATATGCAATTAACGTTTAACTGGATTTTATAGAAGGAAGGTGATACAAAAGATTAAAAAAAATCTTCAACAGGGATAAATATTACTTAATGCTTTATATCCAGGAGGGGAATACATGGATTAAGCAACACAAATTCCCCCCCTCCCTCAAATGGAGATGTCTATAGAAGACATAAGAGAATACAACAGAAGAACAAACATCTCTCAGTCTTGACAAAGTATTCCTGGCATTGATTCATAGATTCTAAGGCCAGAAGAGAACACTGTGATCATCTCATATGATCTCCTGTATAACACAGGCCATAGAACTTCCCCAAAATAATTCGTACAGTAGATCTTTTAGAAAAAAGATCTGATCTTGATTTAAAAATTGTCAATAATGGAAAATCCACCATGACCTCTGGTAAATCGTCCCAATGGTTAATTACTTTCGCAGTTAAAACTTATACATTATTTCCAGGCTGAATTTGTCTAGCTTCCACTTTCAGCAATTGATTGCAATATACCTTTCTCTGCTAGATTTAAGAGCCCATTGTTAAATATTTGTTCCCTATGTAGGTACTTATAGATTGTAATCAGGTCACAACTTAACTTTCTCTTTATTAAACTACATAGATAGAGCTCCTTGAGTAAATCACTATAAGGCATGTTTTCTAATTCTTTAATCATTCTTGTAGCTCTTCTCTGAATCCTCTCCAATTTATCAGCATCTTTCTTGAATTGTGGGCACCAGAACTGGACACAGTATTCCAGCTGTGGTCGCACCAGTGCTATGTTAGCAACAAGAAAGTGGTCAGGGAAAGTGTGGGACATTTACTGAATGGGGGAGGCAACCTAGTGACAGATGATGTAAAAAAAGCTGGAATACTCAATGCTTTTTTGCCTCTGTCTTCACAGACAAGGTCAGCTCCCAGACTGCTGCACTGGGCAACAAAGTAAGGGGAAGAGGTAAGCAGCCCTCAGTGGTGAAATAATAGGTTAAGGACTATTTAGAAAAGCTTGATATGCACAAGTTCATGGGGCCAGACGCAATGCATCTGAGGGTGCTGAGGGAGTTGGCTGATGTGATTGAAGAGCCGTTTGCCATTATCGTCTGAAACGCGTAGTGATTGGGGAGACCCACGATGACTGGAAAAGGGCAAATATAGTGCCCATCTTTAAAAAAGGGAAGAAAGAGAACCCAGGGAACTACAGACCAGTCAGCCTCACTTCAGTCCCCAGTAAAATCATGGAGCAGGTCCTCAAGGAATCCATTTTGAAGCACTTTGAGGACAGGAAGATGATCAGGAACAGTCAACATGGATTCACGAGCAAGTATGCCTGATCAACCTGATTGCCTTTTATGACGAGAATAATTGGCTCTGTGTGATTACGGAGAAAGGGTGGATGTGATACACCTTGACTTTAGCAAAGCTTTTTGTATGGTCTCCCACAGTATCCTGCCAGCAAGTTAAAGTAGATATGGATTGGATGAATGGACTATAGGTGGATAGAAAGCTGGCTAGAGCATTGGCTCAATGGATAGTGATCATAGCTTGAATGTTTAGTTGGCAGCCGGTATCAAGCGTAGTGCCCAGGAGTTGGTCCTGGCCGGGTTTGTTCAACAATTCATTAATGAATCTGGATGATGCAATGGATTGCACCCTCATCAAGTTCACAGATAACACTAAGCCAGGAGAAGAGGTAGAGATAGGTCCAGAGTGCCTAGACAAACTGGAGGATTGGGCCAAAAAGATCTGATGAGTTCAACAAGGACAATGCAGAGTCCTGCATTTAGGAAGAAAGAATCCAGGTACTGCTACAGGCTAGGGACTCACTGGCTAAGTGGCAGTTCTGAAGAAAAGGACCTGGGGATTACAATGGACAAGAAGTTGGATACAGTTAACATTGTGCCCTTTGCCAAGAGGTCTGAAACGGCATATTGTTGGCTGCTTAGTAGGAGCACTGCCAGCAGATCGAGGGAAGTGATTATTCCCCTCCATTCAGCATTTGGTGAGGCCACATCTGGGAGTATGTTGTCCAGTTTTGGGCCAACACTACAGAAAGGATGTGAACAAATTAAAAGAGTTCAGCGGAGGGCAATGAAATTATTAGGGGCTGGGGCACATGACTTAAGAGAGAAGTGAGGGAACTGGGGGTTATTTAGTCTTGCAGAGAGAAGAGTAAGGGAGTGTGACAGCAGTCTTCAACTACCTGAAGGGGGTTCCAAAGAGGATGGAGCTAGGCTGTTCTCAGTGGTGGCACATGACAGAACAAGGAGCAATGGTCTCAGTTGCAGTGGGGGAGGTCTAGGTTGGATATTAGAAAAACTATTTCACTAGAAGGTGGTAAAGCACTGGAATGGTGTTACCTAGGTGCGGCAAATCTCCATCCTTAGCATAGGTGTGCACACAGGGTGTGCCCAGGTACACTCTAATGCTCATGGGCCAGATCCAGCCCCCAGGACTTTGGATCCGGCCCGCAGGATTTGCCCCCGCCGTGTGCTGGCAGGCCCAGGCCGCTCTCAGTAGTGGCCAGCCTGCACCATCTTCCTGAGGGGGGATGGGGGCAGAGGCTCTTGTGCATTACTCCAGGCACCATCCCACGTTCCCATTAGCTGGGAATGGGGAACCACGGGCATATGGGTTTTGGGGGAGGTACCTGGGGCGTGGCAAAGGCAGCGCACAGCCCTGTGCCACCCCAGGGGCCACGTAGGGACGTGGTAAGCGGCGTGCGCAGGAGCACCACTGCAAGCAAGCAATGCCAGGCCAGAGCCTGAAACCCTCCGCATCCCACCCCCCAACCCCTGCCTGAGCCCCTGCCTGCACCCCAAACCCTCTGCAGCCCAACTCCCTGACCCGAGCCCCCTGCCTGCACCTTGCACCCCAACCCCCTGCCCTGAGCTCCCTCCTGCACCTGCCGCGAGCCCCCTGCTGAACCCACACCCCTCCTGCACCCCAACTTCCTGCCCTAGCCCCCTGATGCACCCTGCACCCATGCCCAGAGCCCCTCCTGCACCCAACCCCCTGCCTGAGCCCTGCCCTGCGCCAGAGCCAGTGCAACCATTTAGGCAAACTAGGCGGCCGCCTAGGGCGCCTAGTGGTTGGGGGCGCCTAAAGCCCCCTCAGGTGAGGAGGTGGAGGTGAGCTGGGTGGGGGCGCGCGCGGGAGGGGTGCCTGCAGTAATGGGGGGGCGCGCAGGGGAACATCCCCGCCCCAGTTCACCTCTCTCTCTACCTCCTCCGCTGAGCACACAGCCAGCTCTAAGTCTCCTCCAATCAGCGCCGCAAGCCTGGGCAGGGAGGAGAATTAGGCAGCACTGATGTGCTCAGCGGAGGGAGGCGGAGCGAGGGGAGCTGGAGGGGCTACTCAGCAGTTTAGTTTGCCAGGAGGTCTCCCCAGGCAGATTAGCTGCCGGGGGAGGGGGGAAGGGGGAAGTCTACGCGGATTAGCTGCCGGGAGGGGAAGTCTCCCAGGCAGGATTAGCTGCCGGGGGAGGGGGGGAGAGGGGTTAGCTTCGTGAGGGGGTAGCTGCTGCCGGGGGGGCTGAGTTACCTGCCGTGGGTGGGGAGCTGGGGGGTGCAAGGTAGAAGTTTCGCCTAGGGCGCGAAACTTCCTTGCACCGGCCCTGCCTGCGCCCCCTCCTGCACTCTGCACTCCAACTCTTTTCCCTGAGCCCCCTCATATACCCCACACCCCTCCTCTGCCCCAATCCCTTGCCCTGAGCCCCTTCCTGCACACAACATCCCCTCCCAGACCCCGCACTCCCTTCCGCATGCCAACCTTTATGATAAATAATTCCCTGGGTGCACACCCTAAGGAAATGTGCTGCTCACGCCTATGATCCTTAGAGGTTTTTAAGGCCCAGCTTGACAAAGCCCTGGTTGGTGTTGGTCCTGCTTTGAGCAGGGGGTTGGACTAGATGACCTCCTGAGGTCTCTTCCAACTCTAATCTCCTATGATAAAGGCAGAGGTAAAATTAACCTCTCTAATCCTACTCAAGATCCCACTGTTTAGTTATCCAAGGATCACATTCGCCCTTTCAACCACAGTGTCACACTGGGAGCTCATATTCAGCTTATTATCAATCACAACCTCCAAAAAATTTTCAGACTCACTGCTTCCCATGACACTGTCCCCCATCTTGTAAGTATGGCCTACGTTGTTTGTTCCTAACTGTAACATTTTCATTTACCACATTAAAACACGTAACGTTTGCTTCCAATCAGTCCAGATCGCTCTGTATCAGTGACCTTTCCTCTTCATTATTTACCACTCCCCTAATTTTTGTGTCATCCGCAAACTTTACCAGTTATGATTGTCTCTCTAATCAGGCCAAGAACCAATTCCTGCAGGACCCCACTCGAAATACACCCATTTGATGATTCCCCATTTACATTTTGAGATCTGTCAGATAGGCAGCTTTTAATCCATGTAAGGTGTGCCATGTTAGTTTTCCCCATACTAATCATCAGCAGTATTACAAGTTTGCATTAGGTATATCCATAAAAACACTTACCCACTACTTGCAAAGTAGCAGCATCATTACAGAACTGGGACATCTACAGCTTCGGTGAGCTTTCGTTTAAACAGATGCTTCGAAAACAAATAGGATTGATTTTTACAGCTCCATATATGCTTTGAGTGAACTACTAAATAGCTAAGTCTTCCTAAAGTGCCTAGTTTTACACGTATCACATCTTTATACGGCTGAACTATTTGCTTTCTAGGCTTAACGTCTTTACATATAAAGTTTTTATCCATGTACAGCATTGCACAACTAGTTAGGGGCATCCTCAGAAGGTGGGGAGGGTGATGGGGAGAGGGAAGGGGTTGCCTGGTCTGAAACATCAGGCAGTTGTAAGGATAAGATTTAGTCATGGAGGTCACAGATTCTGTGACTTTCAGAGACCGTGTGGCATTTTCTTCAGCTTCAGCCCCAAGATGGCAGGACTGGTGCTACCAGCCGCTGGGGGTGGGAGCCTGGGAACTCAACCACTGCAGGCGGCAGGGGCCCTGGAGCTCTGAATGGGTGCAGGCAGTGGGCGCTTGGAGGTGCTGGCCCCAGGGCTCCGAGCCATGCTGGGCAGCGGGGGCCCCAGGGCTCCAAGCCGCAGCAGGAGCCCTGGAGCTGTCAGCTACTGGCCCCAGAGCTCTGAGCTGCCACAGGTGGTGGGGGCTCTGAGCCACCAGCTCCAAGGCTCTGAGCCATCCTGAGCAGAGGGGGCCCCAGGGCTCTGAGCCAGAGGAGGCGCCCTGGAGCTGTCAGCTGCCACTATCAGCCGCCACCATGGCTGGCGGGGGCTGGAGCTGTCATCCCCCACCCCCCCGCAGTCAGCCCTCCTGTTATTTTTAGGCAGAGTCACAGACAGGTCACGAGCTTCCATGAATTTCTGTTTGTTGCTAACTTACTAAAAATAACTATGGCAAAATCTTATCCTTAGGTATTGGCCACAGCAAGACCCAGGATAACACACTTGGGGCCCAATTCTACAAGGCCTCTGAGCACAGCATTCCTGTTGATTAAAGTGGGAGTTCTACTTGCTGGATCAGGCCCATAATGAATCAGTTTACCTAATAATGAAAATCCTGCCTCCCCATTTTTAGCTTTCTAAGAGTTAATCTGAAACAGGATGTTTCCAAAGCCTTTGATGGCAGTGCGCACCTGCACGCTGTCTTCTTTGTATCAAAACCTTGAATAATAGCTTCATTCTCTAGAGGTATTAGTTTCATGCAGTAGAGTAAAAAGACCACATACAGAATCCATCCCACAGGAGGTCTACAGTCTTATAAAAACATAGTGTGTTAGCATAAAACTTGATCATGAAACTTCAGGCTGAAGAACAAAACCTTGTGCCAACATCAACTAGTGATAAAATATATACAAAATCAAGGTCCCTTCATCTGACGAAGTGGGTATTCACCCACGAAAGCTCATGATCCAAAACGTCTGTTAGTCTATAAGGTGCCACAGGATTCTCTGCTGCTTTTACAGATTCAGACTAACACGGCTACCCCTCTGATACTTAAGATCTCTTATGTAATAGCTCTATTTGCCATATTCAAGCTTACGTACAGAAAGAGGTGCAGGGATTAAAGTTCTCCTCGTATTAAGAGTTTATGTACTTAAATAAAAGTTTTTGACGTGTTGTGTAAGAGAAAAAAATTAATAACCAAAAGGTGGTTTACATATGTGTGTATCTCGATTTGTTTGAGAGAGAACTCCCTCCTATTACTCCTTGTTCTCCAGACAGCCAACTCCTTCAAGGTTCTGCATTGCCTCAAACCTCCTTCTGCCTCGAGAGGGCAGGTTGTGACTGCTTCCAGAGCCAATTAATACAGCTCTGAGCAACACCCAGAGCCAAAGGGGCTTGCTTGGCAGCCCTTAAGAGGCATTTGCTCCCCTAGACTGTCATGCACTCTAAGTGAACTGATTGTTGTTGTGTTTTTTGTTTTTTTTAAAACAAACTTTCTGAAAATAGAGGCATAAATCAAACTGAAAAAATAATTTGTTGTTTAATTCTAATTAGAAGTGCTGCAGACTACAACATGGCAACTGAAATTGAAAGAGACTATCTTGGTCAATATACACAACAAAATGGTGGGTCTGTACATGCACAATAATTGCTGAAAGTTTACAAAACAATGAAAGTCCCACTTCCACTCTCTTTTTGTTAACGGCTGTGCTTATTTTCTGCCCCTCCTTTGTTTTTCACTACCTCAGCTGAGTGTCCAGAAAACATATGATGAAATGCATCTGCATACACACAGACTATTGCAGTCATCAAATCTGAGATTTTCGACATCCAAAGCCTCTACCATATGAGAAAGAAAGTAGTGTGTTGACACAAAGTAAATTCCACTAACTTAATGGCACCAGGATTTCATCCATAATCACTGAAACCAATCACTAAAAGGAGACATGATCAACACACTAAGCTGGTGTATCACACATATGTTGAAATTCAAGTCCAGTCTCTCTAAAATTTTTCAGTTTTTTCCACCAGTTAAGCATTTAACACAAAGAACATGCTGGAAGTCAGCGATGCTTAAAATCAAATAGTCTATATTTCAACGTCAAACTTAAGAGTTTTGACAGCCTCCAAGAAAGTCTATCCAAAACAAAGAAGAGAGCTGTTAATGAATAAAAATCCAGGGTTTGCATTTATGCCTCTGGGTCAGAAAACATGTATTCCATGTACAGTTGCCAGATTTTTAATTTTATTTTGTAGTCTTTGATGAGTATGGAGAGCACTGCAGCTAATTTATTAATATTTACACAGTGCCACAAACATACTTCACTGAACATGAAGAGTTTGAAAATAAAACCACCATAATTAAAAACCCTGAGAATCATCTGGGATGTTAGGAAAGCTAAAATGTGGCAATATGAAAATTTCCGCAGACTTCTGAAATAAGACCTTTTTAAGTATATCCAGCTGTCTCTGGAAGACAATGGTTTGTTGTTTTTTAAATTAAAAACAAATTTTAATTGTATTATTTAAATTATAGTAAGCTTTTGGTTTAAAATGAAATCTGAATTTAATACAAAATATAAAGCCTAAGATTATGATCTCTTAAAATGATTAAATAAAAAATAAATATACTAAACCCACAAGGCTCTATCAAAAATTTTGAATTAAAGGCAGCTTGTTTATATAAAGAAAGGATCGGGGGAAAACATTCAACTTTTGAGGTCAAGCTTTATAAATATGGAACAAAAGGTCTAGCATTGTATTAAGGGTTTCATCCTGTGGGGACCCAATAGCTGTGCTACTGAGCACATAGTGACTTGGCTTCTTATTCCAGGAAGCACAATCATGAATTCTATCAGGATCATCCAAATACATGGTCTCATTTGATTTTACAGATTTTACCCTGTCTGAGCTCCGATAGGCTCAGTTCTCAAATTATGAATATTGAGGACTCTAGCTGCAATTTAAACAGTTGTTATATCAATCAGTGAGAATACACCTCTCTTTAGAAAATAACTGAAGTTATCTGTTGGCAGAATAAAAACAACCTCCCCCATTAAAAATATATGTTTTCATGAGATTTGTAACTCTGCCTCAAGAAATCCCAACAATCAGGGTGGATTGATTAAATCTGACAATTTAAATTGAAGTTTTCCACCTAGTAATTTAAATTCACCCCGCTGGAAGCTTGTTGGGGTTCCAGAGGCAGAGTTACCAAACTCATGAAAATATATAGTTAATGAGAGAGATTGTTTGTACATAAAAGGTATAGGGATGGTGAGTCAGGCTTTCTTTGCTATTGTTAAAGATTGAGGAGCTGGTATTTCAGAAGCATAAATTTGAAAAAACAGACTATAATTAATGTTTCAGGAGACTTTTAAACAGGAACTGAAGGTAAAAATAAGCAATGACCAAGATTTTCAAAAAAATGCTTAAAGCAGGAGTAAAACTACATTACGTTAGTTATTCCAAACCTCCACATATTTTTGTCTACATGTAGGGATCAGCACCAAAGCAGCTACACGGATGGCTAGCCACTGTTTGCCAAATCTGGGCTGTATCTGTGCAGAAACAAGACCAATCTGCAACCTTAATTGATTTGTTTATTTTTGTAATGAAGTTATTTGGCAGGGAATATATATATGTGATAGATTAATCTGTCTAGCCAACATTTGATAGAAAAACATTGGAGATTTCTTTAGGTGGATGTCATTGGCCTATTCAAACCATACTGCACACCAAATACTGTTCAACAAATAGTTAAGTAATCAGGTAATTTGAATTTTGCATAAAAATCAGGAACTCTACTAATGAACAACATATATAGTGCCTGATTGAAAGCCCACTGACTTCTACTGGCTTTGGATCAGGCTTACTATGTACATCACGTTAAGGATACTTGAAAACAAATTTTAAAATACTAATTGTACGTGAATAACAGTATTTAACACCTGTATGGAGCTTTAAGTCTTCAAAGCAATGTACAAATGTTATGGGGCAAATCCTCTCTTCAGCAAACTCTGAGTAACTGGGTAGTATGCAATGGAAGCCCCCTCAAGAGTCAAGACTGAACCCTCCCCCTTAGCTCGCAGAATTGTGTTAGCCCAGGCAGCTGCTACTCAGAGGCCACGTCTACACTACGGGATAATATCAAATTAGCTAAAATCGGTTTTATAAAACTGATATTATAAATTCGATTTCATGCGGCCACACTAGGCACAGTAATTCAGCGTTGTGCGTCCATGGTCCGAGGCTAACGTGATTTCTGAAGCGTTGCATTGTGGGTAGCTCTTCCGTAGCTATCCCATAGTTCCTGCAGTCCTCCCCGTCCTTGGAATTCTGGGTTGAATCATTATTGTCGCAGGTGGTTCTGTAAATGTCGTCAGTCATTCCTTCCTCCAGGAAAACGTCAGCTGACAATCCTTTCGCGCCGTTTTTCCCTGATTGCCCTGGCAGATCGCCATAGCACGGGCAACATGGGAGCCCGTTCAGCGTTTTTTTTTCCCGGCACGTATGTGTACTGTGATGCCGGCGGACAGAGAGGCGATACTTCCAGCGCTACAGCAGCAGCATTCACCTTGCTTTGTGCACGATAGCAGAGATGGTTATCAGTCATTCTGTACCGTTCTACTGCCGAGTAACTGGCATGAATGACGGTTATCTCTGCCCCTCTGTACTGTCCGCTGCTATCATGAGTGCCCCGGCTGAAATCGGCCGGGGCGCAACGCAAAAGCAAAATTGGGATTGACTCCCCGAGTCATCCCTCCTTATGGTTTCTAAAATAGAGTCAGTCCTGCCTAGAATAAGGGGCAAGTGTATTAGAGGACCAGTGTATCAGAGAGCACAGTGCCGTTGTCAGTATTCACAGGGGGTGCCCCAGCAACAACCCCACCGTTGCTTCCCTTCCCCCCAACCTTCCTGGGCTACCGTGGCAGTGTGCTGCCCATTTGTGTCATGAAGTAATAAAGAATGCAGGAATAAGAAACACTGATTAGTGACATAAAATGAGGGGGAGGCAGCCTCCCGGCGTGATGATAGTCCAGTCAGGACACTAGCGGTGTGGGGGAGAGGAGCACAGCATGCTGCTGCTATTGACAGTCCGGCAGTACAAGAATCTTTCTTTACACAGGAGGAGGGGTCTTGATGCCCCCCAGTTGCTAGGTGAAGCTAGTTATTAGCCGTTCCTGTCCTTATGCATACTGGAGATTTATATCGACAGCGAATGATGCCCTCATGTCAACATAAGTTTAGATATTTTCATGTAGGACAGTTATTAAGTCCTACTGACATCGTCTACCCCAGGGAAGGGGAGAGGGAGAGAGCGGTATAACTGCTCTTACACTGCTGCAGCTTCGTGATCTCCTATAGCAAGCATTCAGTACACAAGTGGGTGACCATTGAAAGATCAGAAATGAGTTTCTTTCCCTTTTCTTTCACGTGGTGGTGTGGGATGGGGCGGTCATTGGAACAAGTTTGTTTCTGAACTGCGTGGAGGGGACTGAGGTATCACTGAACCAACGCCAGACACTACGTGTTTGGAACCTACAGGAGCAATTAGGACGTTATGCTCAGCCGAGATGCAAATACTTTTCAGAGACTCGCTGTGGACTGTGGGGATAGCTGGAGTCCTGCACGTGACCCCGCGTCGACATCCATGCTTCCTACTTGGTCTCTGGCTTTCCCGTTACACTTGTCACGCAAGCGGCTGTCTGTGTGGTGGGCGAAGAGGTGGTGGGTGGAAGGGAGAGGGGAGGGGGGAGAGCGGGGGGGGGGGGGGAGCGGAGGGGGGAGGGGTGTGAGGGGCAGAGGGTGGGTCGTGCATGTGGTGGGGGGGTGGGGGTGGGGGGGGGTTTCAAATGCTTGGCATTTGTGTTCTGTAACAGAGCTCTGATAGAAACAGATTTGTCTCCCCATTACAGCGATCAGATCCAGTATCTCCCGTACCGGTCCATGCTGGAGCTCTTTTTTGGATTTGAGGACGCCATTCCACACCCATGCTGATCAGAGCCCAATAGCTGGGGCAACAGAAATGTAATTCAAAAGTTCGCGGGGCTCTTTCCTGTTTACCTTGCCCGCTGCAATCGAGTTTCAGATTGCTTGTCACAGAGCAGTCAGTGGGTGCACTGGTTGGGATACCCGCCGGAGGTCCTAATAACGTCGATTTCCGTCCACTCTAACCGTCGGGAGAGTACAGAAATCGATTTAAAGAGCCCTTTATATCGATATAAAGGGCGTTGTAGTGTGGACGGGTACAGCGTTAAATCGATTTAACGCTCTTTAAATCGATTTAAACGCGTAGTGTAGACCAGGCCTCATATTCCCTTTCGCAGTGGTGGAATGGTTAGTCGATACATGCAATTGTGGAATCATGAGCACACCCCCATATTACTGCAAGAAATTTAGAAGGAACCCCCATGAAGTCGTGCCCTGTGGCATACAGAAAATGCTGTCCCTCTGTGCAGGCTCCCTGCAGCCTTGCCCTCCTCCCTGACAAAAAACATAACTGCATGGCAGTGTTGCCAACCCCAAGTATTTATAAAAAAAAAAACCCACCATCACACACCCACACCTCAAGTCACATCCTTTTCCCCCCCTCTCCCAAAACAGGAGGGTTGGGAGGTTTTTGGGGGGAGAGGGAGAAGGGACATTTTGGGTGCTTTTAATTTGCCTTCTGTTTTTGAACCTTTAGAGTGTATTTTAGTGATATGTTCAAGCTTTTCTCCATAGCCATGAGGTCCAGAAACTTAACTTTTAAAAAAATAAATACAGGATCTTTGGCTTCAATAAAAACACCAAACATAGTAAGACTCATGATAAAAATCAGCAGCACTGACAACACTGACTCTGGCACTGCTCCACTGCACACTGGAAGAGGGGGCAGTATTTCTCCCTAACTGTGTAAGCCCCATGATACCTTTGTGAGACAGGTAAGTAAATATTATCTATATTACAGATGGGGAAACAGAGATTGAGTGATTTACTCAGACACTTGGATGCCATGGTGATGAGCACAGTATATAAAAAAAAAACCTAGAAAAATCAGATAAAGAGAGGCTCACAATACATCATAATTTGAACCCCATGAGTCCCTGCTATCTCTCAGAACCATACTCAGTTCACTTGATCAGCACATACGAAGCTGAGCCTCAACTTTTAAGCTCATTGCTATTTTGAATATGTAAAAGTTAGCTAATAAAGAAATCAATGGGGAACCTATCTTGGCAGGATGAAACCTGTGCCATCTCACTCTAAATATCTCAAAACTAACATACTTTCCTCTTCTGTTTTTTAAATAAAAGAATGGAATAGCATTCCTCAGGCAAGAGCAGAAAGCTCAGTCTTCCAAAATAAAAAAATTAGCCGTGCCAGGCAATGATAAACTCTTCAGAGATTATAGGACCAGGAGGGACCATTGAAATCAACTTCTGTGGCCTGTGTTACACAGGAGGTCAGAGGACTTCCTCATATAAATTCCTGTTTGAACTAGAACATATCTGGTAGAAAAACAATGTTCCTCCCTCCCCCTCCACTAGTTTCTTCAGTGTGCTGACAAATAGTTACAGGCAGGTTAAAAGTTATTAGTTTTGGGTTGTTTTTTTTTCCAATTATGACATTTTGTTTGTTTGTTTGTTTGTTTTTTTACACACAGATTAGTAAAGAAGGAACTCAAACTTGCTCCAAAGCATGCAATTTGGTATAGATATAAACAATACAATTGCATGTCAGTAACATCTTCTTTGACTAAAGGCAATTACCAATGTTTTATTGTTAATTATACAAGACATAGCACCCAAAATTCCCCAAGGACTTCAGAATGAATAAAAACTGCACAATCAGGTCATAACATCTAATTAAAATGAAGAGCATAAACTCTAGCAGCATCCAATCAAAACTTAATTGTTTCTTGTTTAATTTTCCACAAACATGTAGGAGAAAGGAAGAGGATGACAGGTTGCTATTAAAGATAAAACAAAGTTTACTAGCTTTGAAAATGTAAGAGACACAAGGAAATGATGAGGGAAAGGTAAATGTTACAACACAGTATCACTTAGATCAGGGGTAGGCAACCTATGGCACGTGTGCCAAAGGCGGCACGCAAGCGGATTTTTCAGCGGCACTCACACTACCTGGGTCCTGGCCACCAGTCTGGGGGGCTCTACATTTTAATTTAATTTTAAATGAAGCTTCTTAAACATTTTAAAAACCTTATTTAATTTACATACAATAGTTTACTTATATATTATAGACTTACAGAAAGAGACCTTCTAAAAACGTTAAAATGTAATACTGGCACATGAAACCATAAATTAGAGCAAATAAATGAAGACTTGGCACACCACTTCCGAAAGGTTGCCGACTCCTGACTTAGTGAACACAATAAAATGTGTTAATCTATCAGTTTATTCATTCATTCATTACCCATTACTTTCTATGCCGCATTGTATGTCTCAGGGGTACATCTCATAGCTTCATCAACTCCTTAGGGGGCAGCCAGGAGGTCAAATTGATTCTTAGAATATATCTTTGCTAGAGCTGAAAATGTAATTTCCAGCTCAGGTAGACATATCTGCACTAGCTGTGACAAGGCTAGCTTGCTAAAAATAGCATGCCCATGGCTGTACAGGCAGCAAGACAAGCTAACCACCACAAGTATGTATCTAGGATCTTGGATGGGATTTTATTTGAGATGACTAACCTGTATCACCACCCATGCAGCCACAGCTACACTGGTATTTTTAGTACGTTAACATGATCAGACCTAATGTGGTTATACCTACCTTGCTCCAGTGTAGGCATACATTTACTTTTCTTAGGCTTATGTAACTGTGCCTTTGTGGGTCACAACTGAGAATACCAACTTCAGGACAAACTGCTGAGAAATAGGGCAGATGCACCCAGCAACAAAAATAAACTTCTGTTTTACCACACTGGCTAACAAGTCATAAAAGCAGTTCTCTTAGGCATTCCAGTCCTTGTACCATCACCAAAAACACTAGACTTAAAGATGAGTGGTTCTTTAAGCCAGTTTCATCAAACAAAGGGTTCTTCTGATCCCAAAGGGCCAGCCATACACCCAGGTCAATATACAACTCAGATCTCCCCCTCCCCCCCCCCAACAAAAAAAAAAAACACACACACAAAAAAACTGTTGTATAATTTATACTAATCCTTTCGTATAAAAAAATCTAAAGGTTTATTCATAAAAAGAAAGGTGAGAGTTAAAATTGGTTAAAGGAATCAAATACATACAGTAATTACAAAGTTTTTGGTTCAGGCTTATAGCAGTGATGGAATAAATTGCTGGTTTAAGTTAAGTCTCTGGTTGCTTCCAAAACATTAGAACAACCTCAGTCTCTTGGTTAGAATGTTCCCATTAGTATAAGTCCATAGTCCAGAGGTTTGAGAAGGAAAGAGGCAAAATGGAGGTGTTTCCAGGGCCTTTTATAGCTTTTGCCATGTGGAGGGAAACCCACTGTTTCGAACAAAGCCCTCAACACAGCTAGTGGAAAAATCACAGGTGACAAGATAGTGCTTGGAGTCACATGTTCATGCATGACTCCACTTAGACATAGTAGGAAATCATTACTGACACCCCAGACAGAACATTCACAGGACAGTCCATTCAGTGTAGATGGGTGTCTTCCATTGTGTGCCAAGTGTTCTTTTGATGGGCCACTTAACTTGAATAGTCCCTTGAAGATGTACAGGCTAAATACCATGTAGGCATTACCCCTAGGAGCAAACATTTGATATCCAGGTATAGAGCCAATACTCATAACTTTAAATACAAAAAGGATACAAACAGCATAACGATATTCAGAAAATCATAACCTTTCCACAGACACCTTACTTGACATCCTTTGTACAAGATTGGAGGGATAGTTCAGTGGTTTGACAGCGGCCTACTAAACCCAGGGTTGTGAGTTCAGTCCTTGAGGGGGCCCATTTAGGGATCTGGGGCACACACAGCACACACAAAAAGCTGTCAGGGACAGTACTTGGTCCTGCTAGTGAAGGCAGGGGACTGGCCTCAAATGACCTTTCAAGGTCCCTTCCAGTTCTATGAGTTAGGTATCTCTCCTTATATTTTATTATTAGAAGATGTGTTGCAAGTATATAACAGTGATTGCAACAATGATCTATATGGTCATATTTTAATTAGATAATGTCACAGCTTGTAAGGGACAAGTAATTTTTAAAATTACATGTCCCCTTAGCAGGCAATTCCCTCTTCTTCCCTCAACATTTCAAACCCTCTCTCTCATGGTATAGTAAAGAGTATGCCACATAACAGGTAACCAGGAGGGAGAGCACTGAATTTAAATTCTTATTTAATTTATCAACTTTGCCAAGTTATTAGGAAAAGGCAGGTTATGGCACTGCTGCATATCTTTAATAGTTTCAATCTCCATTGGTTCTAATAACCAGACTTTTCTAAACAACATGCATTTCCCTAACAATTTTATCTCTTTCTATTTAGTCAATCTTTGTCCTTTATCCCATTTCTACCTATTTTCTTTTTTTCTGGAGCAAAAGTCATTATGATTTTCCCCCTGTTGACCTGTCATAAAAATAACTGATAATCTATCCAAAACCGACAAAGCATAGAGCATCTGCTACTGTAGAAATAACTGTGAGAAGGAGCCTAAAAAGGGAGGGAAATTACATTAATGACTCCTGTCAGAGTGTGATAGGGTTCCTGGAGTGCAACCTGGACTGTGGGACCACGGAGCCCTCTCTTCCACCAACCTGGGGTATCCCTCTCACCTTGTGATGCTGTTGGCAAGCTACAAATCTCTGGCAGGTACTGCACTTAGACATCCAAAGGCAGGGACAGGCCCAATTGAGTGCTTTGCCAGCCATCGATGAACCAACAATAAAGAGGCTCCAGCCAATTCCCCCCAGCTCCTCAGCCTTGCGCTCTAGAACTGTACCATCTTGCCCCAGTCAAAATCCTGTCCAGTGTAAGTTCACTACCCTGTCTGGCCCTCCCTCAAAGTGGAGAGGAGACACACTAGCCTTTGATACTCCTCGGGGAATTCTGCACCACTGTGCATGCACAGAATTGATATCCCCCCAGATTTCTTTTGCTTCCCCGTCAGAGGGTCATTTTCTGTGGGGAAGCAAGGGAGCCACAAGAGCAGTCATGCAACCCTCCCAAGCAGTATGTTTCGAGTGCCCAGGGAGCCGCAGAGAGGTCTATCACTGTGGGGCAGGAGGTGGGACTGAGAAAGGTTTCTATTAGTGTCTCGTACCCTGTGCCAGACTCAGCTGCTAGTCCCAGCTGGGCTAGTGAGGATGAGACTTCCTCTTCCCTTGCACAGCATCCAGGTCTGGGTCAGACCCACCCCCAGATTTCTCCCCCTGCTGCAGGAAGCTCTTCAAATCCCCCCTCCCCTGCTTCCTGCACCCATAACTCCTTAGCTGCAGGGGGAGGGATCCCTGTACAGGGAGCTGCTCTCCCATCTGCCCAGCTCCCGTGCATCAAGACCCCCTCATACCCAGAGCCTCCTGCCATCCATGCCTTTCTTATCTCCAGAAGAACTACAGCAATTTCCTCTTCATGAGGGTACATCTTAAATCTGTCAGTAAATGGAAACTGTGCATATCATGTGTTATGGGGCAAATCTTTCCAGGAGTACATGACACCAGTGCTTTTGGATCTGAAGTACAAGCTAGAATTTAAGATGTTGAATTTGACTTAAAAACCCAAAATGGCCCGAGACCTAGTTATCTGGAAGATCACCTCTCTCCCCATGCCCTAATGTTATAGTTAAGATCAGCACCACTCACAAGAAAAGGAAAAAAAAAAAAAAGTGTCCACCTGGCAGGGCAGTGTCAATTTGGAACTCAGATTTGGAACTCGTGCCCCCCAGTCCAAAACAGTGCTATTCTATCAACCTTCAAAGCATCCTGCAAGAAGGAGCAGCACTAGCCATTTTGCCGGCCTGTGCAGAAAGTGCTTTTGGTGCTGCTGCCCACACACCCCACTTCCCAGTTGCCATGCAAAGAGGGAAGGGGGAAAGGCAGCCAACCAACCATCAGTGGAGCATAAATTGTCAGCCAATCAGAGCAAAGAAGAAGAAAAAGACAAGTGGCACAGTAGTCTGGCACCACCTGGCTATCAGCCCTGCTCACCTCACCCTAGAACTGACCCTGGCTGTGAGGAACTGCGGGGACTCTGGTGGGACACAGTAAGTTTGTATATAGGTTATCAGCTGCTGGTTTATGTGTTAATTATTTGACATGGGAGATTATAGGAATAGTCCATTTTATAAAATGTATGAATGAGCACATAGAACACAGAGTAGGCACTCCTTTTTTACAGCATGAGTCTAGAAATCAAAAGTAATCAATAGTTAAGGGGATCCACCTAACAGAGTCATCCATCTACAGATCTTCTACTGAGGCTCCCTATTCCTCTCTACATTCCATGGCAGTGCACTTCCAGTGGAACCTTGCAACTAGGTCCCACATGATAGTGCAGCCTATAACTGATTATGCTGTAAGGTACTGTGAATGCAACGGGAAATATTTCAACTGTTTCCAATATAAATATGACTGAATTACTGCCACAAGGGGGCAGGAATAGCTCAGTGGTTTGAGCATTGGCCTGCTAAACCCAGGGTTGTGAGTTCAATCCTTGAGGGGACCATTTGGGGATTGGCCCTGCTTTGAGCAGGAGGTTGGACTAGATGATCTCTTGAGGTCCCTTCCAACCCTAATAATCTATGATAAGGGTAGATTCAAAATTACAGATTGTATTAACCTGTTACCCCCAGGGCCTTCAGCTCATTTATGCACCTGTCTTATATTATTCTAATAAATTGTCTTACTCAGAAAAAGGCCAGCAAGTCATCCAATCACATTCTATATAAAGAAACTACCAAAAATGTCAGAACGAATGATTTAATAGATTCTAAGACAATCTACAACACTGTCTCAAAATTATAAATCAAATCCTGTTCTTTTTCAGTTGTTCTACTAAACTTCATTATCTGTTTTACTTCAGATTTTAACTCATTGGGAGGATTCTAGGTGCTTTTATAATAAGTGGCTGCAACATGATGCATATCTACTCAAGTGTTTTACTGCTAGCTGATTATATGATTCACTGTCACCATACACTGGTGTAAAAAATGTAATGACTATGCAGTATGAATGGAATTCCAAGCAGCATGAAGACTAATGTACAAGTAAGAGACTTACAGTACATAGTCTGAAAAATTAGTAATGGGACATAGAGACTCTCTCACCCATATATCAACACTCGGAATCCAAACAAAGCCATTAGAGACAGGTAGTTATTACCATATGATGGTTGTTGGACAGTGTTTGTGAAAAGAAATTGTTGTCCATGTCCACATCACAACTTCAACTTTTTGTGGCAGACTCAACAGTCAGAGGATTTGGGGACTGATTCAACTTCCAATGAGGATATTGGATTTCAGTGGGACTTGGAACTTGCCCTGAATATGCAGGAGGCCTGAACTATCCTGACTCATAAAGGTGATCGCTCTGTAAGCAAGGTTGAGGCGAAGTGGCGTAGGGAAGCTTGGCCTACCATTGACAAAGCTTTACCTATTTTGTGGAAATATCTCACTTCTCAAACTCTGCATTCATTTTATTTTAAATGTGCATAATTTCTTTAGAACAAATTCTGCCCGTCCGCCACCTGTAAACATACAATGTCCATGGAACAGAGCCAGCGTGGTTCCACTGTGCAGGGAGGTTAGACTGCAAGGAGACCACACACTCCACATACCACAAGCCACAGCTCCACGTAGCACAAAAGGGCATTTCAGAGCTAGGATACAGTTGGGGGATTAGTAACTACACAGATCCGTTAGCCAGACCCTGCTATATTCAGGGGAGGTATCTAATGCTGAGGCTAAGTAACTTTGAAGCTGCTGTAACTGCTGTGGAGGTGCCTGTTGGAAGATTCTGTCTACCACCACCACCAGATCCCAATAGAGCACTCCTGTGCACCGGTCACTTAATCTGGCTCTCCAGATTTCAAGATTTGAACATAACCTCTGGACAATGGCATTCGTCAGACTTCATCGACTGCCATGGGTTTCGTATTATTTTAAATATATACATAAATGCTGACATGTAAATGGTTGGGTGAGTAAATGTTGATGGTAAAAAATAGATCAAGCTTCCATGAAAGCCTTAGAATCTGGAAAGTTAAATCCTACTCTACATGTGACAAGATGCTAAGAAAGAGCAAGCACTCTGGAGCTCTGCAGAGATAAAGGATGAGACCAAAAACTCAGAGAGCTTTAAGCCCCTGGGGTGTCATGCAGACTATGCCTACGCTGTCCACATTACAGCACAGCCGAGGCAATGCTGTGACGTGGGCAGTGTAAACACGCTTTATCGCCAGGGGAAGAGTTCTCCCGGCAATAAAAAACCCCACCCCTAATGAGGGATGGTAGTTTTATTGCTGGGAGCATACTGGTGCTTTTCAGTGCTAAAACTTGTTTCTCTCAGGGGTGTGTTTTTTCACACCTCTGAATGACTAAAGTTTTAGCGCTGGAAGTTGCAGTGTAAACACAGCCTTATAAGATGCTTTGCCAGTACAGCTATACTGGTATACTACACCAGCAAAGCACTTCTAGTATGGATGCAGCTTATATAGGCAAAAGTGGGCTTTTGCTGGTGAAGGTTATTCCAGCCCCTCTGAGTGAAATCAGATTGAGGGACATGATCATTCCCCTCTATTCAACATCGGTAAGGCCTCATCTGGAGTACTGTGTCCAGTTTTGGGCCCCACACTACAAGGAGGATGTGGAAAAACTGGAAAGAGTCCAGCAGAGGGCAACAAAAATGATTAGGGGGCTGGAGCACAAGACCTATGAGGAGAGTCCAAGGGAACTGGGATTGTTTAGTCTGCAGAAGAGAAGAATGAGGGGGGATTTGATAGCTGCTTTCAACTATCTGAAAGGGGTTTCCAAAGAGGATGGATCTAAACTGTTCTCAGTGGTACCTGATGACAGAACAAGGAGTAATAGTCTCAAATTGCAGTGGGAGAGGTTTAAGTTGGATATTAGGAAAAACTTTTTCACTCAGAGTGGTGAAGCACTGGAATGGGTTCCCTAGGGAGGTGGTGGAATCTCCTTCCTTAGAGGTTTTTAAGTTCAGGCTTGACAAAGCCCTAGCTGGGATGATTTAGTTGGCGCTGGTCCTGCTTTGAGCAGGGGGTTGGACTAGATGACCACCTGAGGTCCCTTCCAGCCCTGATATTCTATGAAATAAGCTTTTATTGGCACAACTCTGTCAGCCAGGGATGACACCTCTGACCAACAGAGCTATGCTGGCACAAGCCTACAGTGTCAACGTGGCCAAAATCCACGCTTTCCTCCTACTCCCCTCTAGCAAGTTATACAAAGAGAGTTTTTGAGTAGGACTGTAAAATTCAGGAGAGGTGGGATTCTGATCTCAGTGAAGCTGTTTGCAAGCTACTAATGCAACCTGCTGGTGGTGTGTGGTCACTGGAGACAGTGGATGCAGACTTGTGCCATGAAAGTGACACACAAATGTGATAAAAGACTGAAATATAACTTGTAAATATGGGCCATGTAACTGGGCCCAAAAAATAAAGACCAGTCTTTCACCACATTTATGTGTCACTTTCATAACTAATACAGGTCACTATTCATATGAGGAAAATCTTGCCTTTGTGGCAGAGGTGGTGCAGGTCTGCTGTGCAGGGAATCCACATATAAAGCCCTGCTCTCCATAGAGCCCTTGCACAGAAACCTATACTGTAGTGGCTTTTGGAACAAGAAAAAAAAAAAAGAGGTGAGAGCAAAAAATCCATTGCAGCTGGAATCGTCTGGTCCTCCCCTACAGTGGGAATGCCTAGAGGGCACACAGGGCTAGTTCAGCCACTAGCTGTGGAACCATTCTGCAGATGGGAGAAAGGGAGCATTGTTCTCTCCCCACCCCCATGCATCTGCCCAGCTCAGCTTCTTGGGTTATGTGCTGCAACAAAAAATGGGTCATTATGTATTTCTCTCCTAACCTAGACACATAACTGCATTTTGGATCAGACTAGTGGTCCATTCAGCCCACTCTCCTGTCTCTGACAGTGTCCAGAACCAGACACTTCAATAGGAAGGTGAAACAATCACCATAATGAAAAATTATGGAATAACTAAATTTACTCATAGGGGAAGTTTCTATCTAATCCCATCATTCAATGTTTGGTTATGCCCTTAAGCATGATGGCTTACATCTCTTATAAAAATATTTTCATCATCATGGCTACGTAGGACAATTTACTCCACAACCTGTGCATGTTGAAAAGAAATCTGGAGTATGCATTTGGAATAAATATTTATACTATATTGTTGGATATAATTAAATCACAAAACCTTAATGAGTTTCAGAAAGATAATATTCCCCAGCTGCTTCCCAAAACTGTACGAAGGAAGAATCTTTTTTAGCTAAAAGAAAACATTCAAGAATCAGGGTTACTGGGAGAACATTTACCTCATAATTTAACATGTTACATTCACTCTTTATGGTCTATTAAACAAATGTTATTTCCCATTAAAATAGAGAAAGGCCAGTATTTTTCTTGCATAGTTACTCTGAAAAGAATTAGTGTGCTTCAGTTTTGTTTTGTTTTTTACAGGCACAGATGCATCAATTTGGTATCAGATTTGGCTGGTGCTCTTGGGATTTGATTGTTTTCTGTTGAAACATTAATAAAAGTACCTTATTTTATTCCAAACATAATGATCTCCCTCAGCCTGCTCTTTTAGTTTGACAATACAGTATTTGAACAAAAAACATTGGCACTCATAGTTACCTCCCACATACCAATGGCCTGAAACCTATTCTACCTTGCTATGTAATCCTTGTGCACATCTTACATATTAAAGCAAGTTTGGGTTAGATCAGTACTTGGATGGAAGACCCGTTGTGACTATTAAGCCCATACAATTACCCTAACTGTAAGCTCAAAAGTAAAAAGCAAGTGAAAGTTCATAAAATGTTACAATAACCTGTACTTTGAGTACTTAAAAATTAACCATAAAAAATAAGTTGACTTTTTTTCACTAAATCAATATTATAAACAAGTGCAAAAGAACCATACAAAGAAGCTGGATTAGTCCAAACAATTAATTAACCAAAATTGGTGTGACAAATATCAGGCCTAACTACTAGACAAAACAACAAGGAGAAAAAAAACCGTCACCTATTTTTCCCCTCTTTGTGGTTTCTTAAAAAGAGACTAAAAATAAATTAATTTGACTCTCACTCCTATCCCACTTTGCATCCCGGCTCATCTCATCTTGTCTCTTAGACTTTGTGATAAAAAGGGGGGGGGAGTGCAGGGGAAGCTCCCTTTTATAGACACCCAGCCAGTCAGTAGCTATGGAATCCTTCTTAGCAGCTGTACCCTAATTACTTTAACTGTAAAGGGTTAGGAGAACCTTAACCTGAGTTAGCATCTGACCAGGGAACCAACAAGGAGGTTATTCACTTTCAAATTGGAAAAACTGCTGGGTGTAGGGGGCTTTTCTTCCACGCTGGGGCTGGAGAGAGGGGAAGGCAGCAACAAGCTATAAGCTTTAAGCCAGGTATGGGAAATCATAAGCATCATACCTAAAAAACTCCTTATTTGGAACCCCAGATATGCAAGTAGCACAGGAAAAGTTAACACAGCTGTGATTAGGAACCTTTTTGATTATTTTGCTTTGTGGATTCTTCTGTGCTAACCCCAGGTGCTTTTGTTTTGCTTGTAACCTTTAAGCTGAACCCCAAGAAAGTTATTTTTGGTGTTTAATCCCTAAAGCCTGCGTTTTCAGACGTTTCTTTTTTAATAACATTTATTTATTTATTTTTAAAGAATACTTTAATTCCAAAGTCATTAGACAAGGGGTTGGTCCGTGCTCACATTGTTAAGGCAACTGGTTGGTATTTTATTCTCAAGCCTCCGTAGGAAACGGGGTAAAGAGGCTTTGGGGGATATTTTGCAGGGATAGGGATCCAAGTGACCTTTCCCTGAATATTTGTGCAAATCGCTTGGTGATGGCAGCAATATCTGTCCAAGGCAGAAGACTGTGCCTTGGAAGAGTTTTAACCTAAGCAGGTAGAAGATAAGCTTGGGGGTCTTTCATGTAGGGCCCCACGTCTGTACCCCAGAGTTCAGATGGGTGGGTATACCCTGACAGACTTTAAGGTCAGAAGGGACTATCATGATCATTTAGTCTAACCTCCTGCACTGGAGGCCACAGAATCTCACCCACCCACTCCTGCAATAGGCCCATATCCTCAGTGGATATATTTACACAGCCGACGTTAAAGAGCTCGCCCAGCGCTGTAATAAAACCACCTCCGCTGTAGCACTATCCACACTGCCACTTTACAGAGCTGAAACTTGCATAGCTCAGGGGTGTGGAAAAAAACCACAGAAAGTTGCAGCACTGTAAGTGGCAGCGTAGACAAGGCCAGAATTACGGAAGTCCTCAAACCATGGTTTAAAGACTTCAAGTTACAGAGAATCCACTAATTACACTAGTTTAAATCTGCAAGTGATCATTGCCCCATGCTGCAAAAGAAGGCGGAAAACCCCATAGTCTCTGCCAATCTAACCTGAGGGAAGATTCCTTCCTGACAGCAAGATAAAAGGAGAAGACCACACCGAAAGACTTTCTTCCAGGAAGAAGGCCAACTGGCTTTGCTCTTGTTCAAAGAGCTTTGTTTTTCAATTGTAAGTTGTGAAAAATCATCATGACATCCTGTCCTCAGCCCATCAGAAAACTAATTGTCTGTACCACAGAGACACATAAGACCCAGTTTTGCCACGCCTTCCCTGTTGTGTTACAAATAGTGAGGCAGACAGTTTCCTCTTACATTCTCTCTCTCAGCTTTTCATCAAACCCTGAAATCAAATGCACTACATTAGCACAGTGAGATGAGATGGTCTAACGGGGGCGGACTCACCATTGCAGCACCTCCTGCTGTCATCCTGGGAATCAGCTCTTTCACAGTCTTGGAGCACCCTCTGCAGGCCCCTATCTTGCCTTGCCAGGCCCCTGTGTCCCTCCTGGACCCCAGTGCCCCTTTCCACTGGGGTTCTGCCCCTTACAGTATCCCCCCAGTCTCAGTGGGTCTCCCCTCCGCAGGGAACCTCCACCCACCTATCCCCACCTTACCTCAGTCTTGGCTATTGCCAGTCCCATCTAGCCCTGTTCACTGGGACAGACTGCAGTATGATTGCCATTCATCACTGGAAAGAAGGGTTTGGACCTGCTGCTTCTGCCTACCCATAGGCTGCCCTCTGCAACCCCAGTACCTTTTGGCCTTGCACTAGGCCGGGGGGGGGGGGGGGCGGCAGGAATGTGTTCCAGGCCAGAGTTCCCCAGCCCTGCTCCACCCTAGGTACCCAGGTACACTCCCCCTAAAGGCCTGGCTCACAGCCCTTTTATAAGGGCCAGCTGTGTTCTGTTTGGGGCATGGCCCCAGCTGAGGCTGCTTCCCCAATCACAACCCTCTCCTGGGCTGTTCTAAGCCCTTTAAGGCAGGAGTGGGGCAACCACTCCACTACAGATGGCCACAACATTGCCCTGTCTGAGGCATAAAAGACCCAACTAGATGATATCTCTGACTAGAAAGTGAACCAGTGTCCAAGCAACAAATGACCGACCAGCCAAAGAATCCATTTGTGACTAACCAGCCATCCATTGTTCCAAAGACATCAACGAAAGCAGTATTTTTCCTGCCTTGTCTATCCTCCCTTTCCTCCACCTTGTGTCCATTTGTTACAAACAGGAGACATGAATACCCTTTACACATCAAGACTGAAAGTAAAATGAATCCTTTCCTTTTAATCAAAGAGAGGAAGTTCTATAAATGAGAGACTGATATTTTGCCTCCAAAAAGAGAGAGACTTAAAAATTTTAATTGTTCGTTTTGCATAATCACTCAATTTTAGTTTCTTTCTTGTGTTTAATAAATAATCTTTCAAGTTTAAAATCAACGCTTACGAGTGTTTGCCAAAAAATAATCAAGTAAACCAGGGGTCAGCAACCTTTCAGAAGTGCTGTGCCGAGTCTTCATTTATTCACTCTAATTTAAGGTTTCGCGTGCCAGTAATGCATTTTAATGTTTTTTAGAAGGTCTCTCTTTACAAGTCTATATAACTAAACTAGTGTTATATTGTAAAATAAACAAGGTTTTCAAAATGTTTAAGAAGATTCAATTAAATTAAAGTGATCTTACGCTGCTCAGCCCGCTGGTCTAGGGGTCTGTTCACCTAGGCCGGCAGTGGGCTGAGTGGGGCCTGCGGCTGGGAAGGGTCTGGCAGCCAGAACCCCAGACTGGCAGCGGGCTGTGTGGGGCTAGCAGCCGGGACCCCAGACCAGCAGTGGACTGAGTGGCTCAGGTCCCAGCGTGCCATTAAAAATCGACTTGCATGCCGTCTTTGGCACGCGTGCCATAGGTTGCCAATCCCTGGGCTAGACAGACAAATTAGGCTGACTTCAAGAGGATCAAGATTCCTATGTGTTAGCACTGGCTTGAACAAAAGGAGGAGCAGCCCAATAATATGTAATAAATAATAAATAATAATAATAATACCACCCAGCTCTTGTATAGTGCTTTTCCATTAGTAGATCCAAAGTGTTTTACAAAGGAGGTCAGTATCATTATCCCCATTTTAGAGACAGGGAAACTGAGGCACAGAAAGATGTGACGTACAACTAATATCAGATTTAAAAAAACTGCAAGCAATTTAAAACCAATATACACATAAATCAACTACGAAAAATTTTAACATCAAAAACTTGTGTTTAGCAGATTTATAGAATAGCTAAAAAGGATGCTTACCCATACACTCTAGACAGCCTGGGCATAAATTCTATAAAAACAAATCCAAAGGCTGGTAACATCTTTTTAAACAGAAACTTTTAGTTGAGTAATACAATTAAAATGAATGAGAAAAGTCGTTTTAAACTTAGCCTACTACATCATTGCTTTTAACTGATGAACTGTTAACCTATGAATTAGCTGTTTCCATATAATTTTGAAGAGACCATTTCAATTTTATATTGTAATCAAAAATGCACAACTGAGTTCAGATTTAAAAAAAAAAAAGAGAGATTGTCTCTGTTAATTTATAGAAACGAATGACTTCCTACTAGTAGCTCCATAAGCAAAACTGAGCGATCTAATAGACAACAGCAAAAACCAACTTTCTACTACCAAAAAAAGCACAATTTTAATTTAATGACCTTCTCAAAATAAATTAAAAAATTGTGCTTTGTTTGTTTTAAGCAAGGATACTGTACAGCTCAGAACACTATCTACAGGCATCTTTAATTCTAGCCAAAATGCAGATGGACCTATCCAACAAAATCTAATTCTTAGTTCTATTATCATATTGATCTCCTCCCCTTCATTAACATAGCAAAGGTAATTTTTAGCTACTTATTGGATTTAAAATCTTGTATCCCAAAACTGGAGCTAAGAGGGTGAGTAACGTATGGGTGTGTATGTCTTGCCAAAAGTCATTGAAGAGTAAAGGTATATACAGTATATATAAAAATAAAGTCTGTGTTTTTTGTTTTTTAATCTGTACCATATGTTAATTTGTCATTGTTTGGCAATGTTTTTAAACATATTTAGGAACTTTATTTATATTATTTTAATCAACACAAATAGTTTTGTGTGGAAAAATGCAGTGGGGGTTCCAGACTCTTCGTCATACCATAGCACATCACACCACGCCTCCTATTCTTTGGATAACAATTATAGTCTCTAAATGCCAAGTTTGGGAAGATATTACAGCAACATCTGGCCCTTTGGCAGACTCCATGAGCAATTGCACTGGTAACTCTGGAGTTTGGTAGATTGGTAAATCTGTCACATGGTTAAGTTTCTAAAGGGCAGCCTTCCTTTCAGTTGGTATTATCCATGCATGCATCTTACACTCTGGGGAATGTACTTACACTTGTACTCTTATGGTTAGGCTTGGCAGAATTTAATTTTATTTTTTGTATCATTTTGATGCATATCATACAAGTTAAGCTTTTTTTATTTTTATCTATTTAAATTTCCACATTTGCAGGATATTATGGGAGGTCGACAATTAGTTAATGACAGTAGACATTGAGACTCAAAGTTAAAGCTTTATAAAAAAAGCTATCAAAATGCACAAAGTAAATATTCTTTACTCAAATTCTAATAAGTTTTCAAGCAGCATTTTTCTTCTTTAGCCTATCTGTACATTTCAATTATCATAGATGGAAATATTTTTTCAGTGGTTTGTGTATATACAGTAAAATCAATATTTACCGATAAAAATTATCAGAGGGATAGCCGTGTTAGTCTGGATCTGTAAAAGCAGCAGAGAATCCTGTGGCACCTTATAGACTAACAGACGTTTTGCAGCATGAGCTTTCATGGGTGAATACCCACTTCGGAAATTTCCCAGGGGCAGTATATATATGCTAGCAAGCAAGCTAGAGTAACGAGGTTACTTCAATCAGGGAGGATGAGCGCCTGTTCTAGCAGCTGAGGTGTGAAAACCAAGAGGGAGAAACGGTTCTGTAGTTGGCAAGCCATTCACGTCTTTGTTCAATCCTGAGCTGATTGTGTCAAATTTGCAGATGAACTGAAGCTCAGCAGTTCCTCTTTGAAGTCTGGTCCTGAAGTTTTTTTGCTGCAGGATGGCACCTTAAGGTCTGCTATAGTGTGGCCAGGGAGGTTGAAGTGCTCTCCTACAGGTTTTTGTATATTGCCATTCCTAATGTCTGATTTGTGTCCATTTATCCTTTCCGTAGTGACTGTCAGTTTGGCCAATATGCCAGCAATGCACCTCTGCTATGTACAGATGGCTAATTACATTGGTGGATGTGTAGGTGAATGAACCGGTGATGGTGTGGCTGATCTGGTTAGGTCTTCTGATGGTGTTGCGGTGTAGATATGTGGGCAGAGTTGGCATCGAGTTGTTGCATGGGTTGGTTCCTGAGCTGAGTTACTATGGTGCGGTGTGCAGCTGCTGGTGAGAATACGTTTCAGGTTGGCAGGTTGTCTGTGGGCGAGATTGGCCTGCCACCTAAGACCTGTGAAAGCGTGGGATCATTGTCAGGATGGGTTGTAGATCCCTGATGATGCGTTGGAGGGATTTAGGTGGGGGCTGTTGTGATGGCCAGTGGAGTCCTGTTGGTTTCTTCTTGGGTTTGTCTTGCAGTAGGAGGCTTCTGGGTACAACGTCTGGCTCTGTTGATCTGCTTCCTTATTTCCTCGTGCAAGTATTGTAGTTTTGA
The DNA here is from genome assembly GCF_003597395.2 of Chelonoidis abingdonii. Taxonomy (NCBI): domain Eukaryota; kingdom Metazoa; phylum Chordata; order Testudines; family Testudinidae; genus Chelonoidis; species Chelonoidis abingdonii. The sequence continues at coordinate 87,917,967 of NC_133771.1, forward strand.
GAATGCTGGTGGAGATTTGTAGGTGTTGGTCTCCGTCTGTGGGGTTAGAGCAGGTGCGGTTGTACCTTAGTGCTTGGCTGTAGACATGGATCGTGTGATGTGCCCAGGATGGAAGCTGCGGCGTGAAGGTAGGCATAGCGGTCGGTAGTTTCGTAATGGGTGTTGTTAATGTGACATCCCTTATTTGCACCGTGGTGTCTAGGAAAGTGACCTCCTGTGTAGATTGGTCCAGGCTGAGCTGATGGTGGTGTGGAAGCTGTTGAAATCGTGGTGGAATTTTTCCAGAGTCCCTTTCATGGTCTCCTTCCCATGGGTCCAGATGATGAAGATGTCATCAATGTAGCGTAGGTAGAGAAGGGGCGTGAGTGGACGAGAGCTGAGGAAGCGTTGTTCCAGGTCAGCCATAAAAATATTGGCATATTGTGGGGCCATGCGGGTGATAAAAATTAATCCTTCCAAATTTATTTAGGGTATAAACTTTCACACTGTCCTTAGTGTCATTCTCCCCAATCTTACTGTTGTGCCATTGATCACAAAAAGCATGCAATCGCGCAATCTATTTCCTGGAATTGAAAAGATAGGAGTCATGGATGGATGGATCTTAGACCTTCTCATCTTCTTTTGGAATTTTTGTTCATTTGTTTCTAAGTAAAATCCCAGACAAATGCCCTGTAGTTCTGTTTATGAACAAACTCACATTATTATCAAGTACAAATATATGAAGACAACTGTTTGTGAACATGACCCTTAAAAGTACTGATCATGTAAATTATTCTGCAGTGTTTCTGCCTAGGGCAACAAAAATGATGAGGGGGCTGGGAAACATGACTTATAAGGAGACGCTGAGGGAACTGGACTTATTTAGTCTTCAGAAGAGAAGAGTGATGACAAGAGAGAGAGAGCAGCCTTCAATTACCTGAAGGAGGGTTCCAAAGAGGATGGAGCTAGGCTGTTCTTAGTAGTGGCAGCTGACAGAACAAGGAGCAATGGTCTCAAGTTGCAGTGAGGGAGGCCTAGGGTGGATATTAGGAAACACTATTTCACTAAGGGGGCAGTGAAGCACTGGAACGGGTTACCTAGGGAGGTGGTGAAATCTCCATCCTCAAAGGTTATTAAGGCCTGGCATGACAAAGCCCTGGCTAAGATGATTTAGTTGGGATTGGTCCTGCTTTGAGCAGGAGATTGGACTAGATGACTTCCTGAGGTCTCTTCCAACATTATTCTTCTATGAGTCTATGTAAATTGTTTAATAGGCAGCAGTGTAGACTATCCCCCAACGCCTATGGAAAAATTCTATTCAGTAATCTTTTGCTGCACTGCTTGTAGATCATATATTGTAATCTATTCCAAAAGAAATATTTACACAGTACACTATACTGTTAAAGGTCTTAACCTTGCCAAGGATAAGAAGGGGGTTGTAGACATGCAGAGGACACCTGGCATGTGGGCTGGTAAGATCCACAGTGAAATCCATCCATCCTGGTGGTTCCTAGGAGATCTGTATAGAGATCCAGTTCTTCTGCACTGTTCCCTTGCCCTGCCCTCCCCAGAGCACTATGGATGCTCATGAGCCTGACTGCCAGTGCTGGTCTGGCTACTTTCTTTCTCCAAAGGAGCAGGTAGAAGTCATGAAGGATGAATTAAGAGACCTTTTCTTCTTTTAAAACAGTCTGAAAAATCTTTAAATGAAATAAAATGTGAATCATTTTTATTTTTCACCATGTTACTTGTTGTTAGCTCTGCAGTCCAAGCGAATTGACCTGGGCTCCAAGATAAAATGCTGTGGGTTTTTTATTGCTGTGTAGATATATGGTTTCCTGTGTTCCCTTTAAGATTCTGATGGGCTGTCAGTCCCCAGCCTTGCTACACTATACACAGGTGAACAGGGCTTGTTCACCCTATTCTCCTGTGTATAGTGTAAGCCAGTAGTTTTAAAACTGTGGGTCGTGATCCAGTACTGGGTAAGGCACTGGGTCGTAGCAGCTCTGGTCAGCAACGCCGACCAGGCCATTAAAGTCCTGTTGGCGGTGCTGCTCAGCTAACGCAGGCTAGTTCCTACTTTATTTTTTCTTATTAAAATGACAAACGTTTCAGAACTATTTAACATCTGTCTAAGTACTACTTAATTAATAGGCAATGGTTACATGTGTCCCATTAAGGCCTAGTTTACATATACATTTTGTACATGTAACTATAGTATGTATAATTATTTCAGTTAGGGTTGTGATTTTTAACCAAAATAGTTATACTGATACAAATCCCTAGGCCTTGCCTTCACTAGGGACTAAAGATGTGTTCTTTATTTGAACTAGCTATCTGAAGTTAACTAACTCAATGTAAAATCCTAGTGAATACAATGTAATTTGTCATTTCAACATGTGTTAGCAGATCAAGTTAAAGACTAAGCTCCCCTATAGTCTTTAACTCAGCCTATTAACTCACGTAAAGACTACAAACTGCCTTGTCTTCACTAGGATTTTACATTCCTAGTGAAGATATAGCTTGTGTGTTATGCCAATACAAAGATGCCTTATCCCATTTAGTGCTTATTCTCCTTCCCATATAGGAATAAACTATACCAGTATATGAAACAAGTTGAGTGAGGTAATATCTTTTACTGGATCAGCTTCACTTGGTGGAAGAGAGAAGCTTTTGAGATTCATAGAGCTCTTTCTTAGGTCGCCAACACAGGACCAACACAGCTACAATACCACTGCAAAAATGCTTATAATGGAATATCTGTATCCACACTACGGGGATTGTACCCAATTTTGCCAGCATAGATAAAGCAGTACAACTTGTGCATATGTGGACAAGCCCTATGTGATTTTTTTGTTACTATTTTCCCTGAGAGAGCCTCAGTCTTTACCATTCTCTCTCATTAGGTTAACTTGATTTCCTGAGAGTAGTCTCAGCAGAAGGAGTAGCATGATGAAGAGCATCCCAATAAATGAAGCATGCTGTACTTTAGGTAGATAATCATGAGATCATTTCAGTGGATCAATGACAGTGTGGACAAATACCACAAACGTAACAGCACAAACAGTTCAAATAGTCCTCCCACTACTGTGCCACAATGCAGCAAGGGCCTTTAAAAATCTTCCAGAAGACCCTACATCTGGGAGACATGCCAGAAATTGTTAGCCCTGAGAGCAGTGCAATTGTAATGGTTTAGAACAGCACTAGTGTTGATACATGGGGAAACTGCAAAATTTTAAAGTATGCATCCATATTCCTAGAGTGGACATATCAAACTATTTATGCTTAAACCAATTCTATTGCACCAATTCAACTGGAAACAGTTCAGTTCCTTAATGCAGACATGGACCATGAACTTCAGTCACTTCACTTTCAAATGAATTTACAGCAACACAAAATAACAGCACTGTATCCCAAAGTGCTTGTGGTGCGAAGTGTCATCGCAACTCAACACCAACACATACAGTGCCAAACCCAAGTATTCAAAAGTCATGAGTCAGGCCTCCCAAAAATAATGAGACTGACTTAAAAATTATAAATCGGAGCTCTTTTTATTTGTCTACTAACTTGTGAACCTTTTCAGGTACACTTAGGTTTTAAAGTTTTTACCTGAAACCACTAAGGCTAGAAATATACTCTTTTTTTTTTTTTTTTTTTTGGAGGGTGGAGAAGAGAGAGAGAAAAAGAGCTATGGATCTCCCATAATCAGGAGCTGGGGATTTAAGACAACACACCAAATATCACAACACTTGACAATAAAATTGCAAGAGCTGGCAACCATGCATACTGATGTAACATGATGACAACATCACAACACATCAGAAAATCTCACAGTCACTATGTTGTGGCAAAATGTGCTGCTTCCACTTCCTTCCTGGATGTGGTGGGCAGAAGGGAAGAGGGAATTATCCAATTTCTCTATCCTCTTTCCTGGCCTGCTAGAGTAAGAAGAAAAGATCCTGGCGGTTCTACGCTTCCCTCAAAAGGTACCTCTGTCTATACAGCAAACAAACAAACAAAAACCCAAAGCAAGTGTCAGAGCCAAGGTGTAAAGATTTAAGCTCACTATGATGTTAAAAGTCGCTGTGTAGATGCATTCAGGCTCAGGCTCTGAAACCCATTCCACTCTCCAGTCTTCAGAGCCTGGGCCAGAATGTCTGCATGGCTATTGCAGCATCATAGCTACAGAGGTCAGATATGGAGCCAAACTTCCCCTCCAGAGCCCAAGAGGGTTTGGATTTGGCCCAAGGCTTGGAGGTTGTATCTCTAAAGCCCTGAACATTGAGGGCTTGAAGATCCAGACCTGGTGTCCTTGCTGGCCCTGGCTATCAAGCCCAGCTTGAGAAGGTCCCTCCCACATCTTGGCTGCAAGCAGATCAGCATGTGGGGACCATTTTGGCAGGACTACCACACATCACCCGCCAGCTCGGTGCCCGATCTTGTGCATGGCTCTGCCTGGGGTGGCCCATACTCTTAGGGATAGGGTGACCATACATCCTGTTTTGGCCAGGATAGTCCCTTTTTTAAGCCCTGTCCCAGCCATCTCGACTTTTTGGACAAATGTGGGCATTTGTCCCATTTGCTCTTGGCAACTTGATCAGTTGGCAAGAGCAAACGAGACAAATGCCCACTTTTTGCGTATGGTATGAAGGAATGTGTCAGGGGAGGGAGTTCCAGCAGCGATGCCAGCCCGTTGTGGAGAAGGGGAGGCAAGGCTCATGTGGGGGGCGAGCAGTGACCCCAGCCTTGCACAGAGGACAGGCAGGGTTCCAGCGACCCCAGCCGGAGTGGGGGAGACTCAGACAAGCGCCTCTGGCCAGCCCCATGTGGTGTCCCATTTTCCCTTTGGAAAATATGGTCACCCTACTGAGCGCCGCCACTGGGCTCAGCACCAGCAGAGAGACTGGGGAGGTGGAGAGGGTCCCCGCATCAGACGTACGAGCCAAGCCCTGCGGGTACCGACCACCCATGCAGGCAAAACCATTTGCAGGCACCAGCCTTAGAGTAGCTGGATTTTATAGCCCTTCAGCATGGGGAGGGGGTGTCCTGTTGTGATATGGCGATGCCCATGTCACGGCAGTGCCCCCCCCACCCCCCGCCTCACAGGGCCCTACCTTCCTGCGGCTGCTGCCCAGGGATTGCAGGGGGCAGCAGGCGGGCTCCGAGCTCCTTCTGCGGCTGCTTCTCAGGTAGGTCACCCGCCTCCTGCCGGCGATCGCCGCCTCCGGCGCCAGGTGCGCCTCCGCTTGGTCCTTGCGGCTGCTGCGGGCCGGCCCTAGGCGCTGCTCGGTGCCCCGGGCGGGCAGAGCCCTGGCCGCATCTGCTCCCGCCTTCTCCGCCGGGGCGCAGGAGCGCCTCAGCCCCAGCTGCAGGCAGAAGAAGACCGCGGCCGAGAACAGGCAGAGGCGGAACGCGGAGCCCTTCCACAGCGGCTTCTCCTTGGGCATCATCCCCCGCTCACTGGGCTGGCGGGCCCCTGGGAGCCGGAGCCTGCTGCCGCCGGCACAGCCCGTGGGCTGGGCGCCCGGCTGGCGGAGGGGCCCATGCGAGAGTCGGGGCGCTGGGGAAGGCAGGCGGCCAAGCCGCTCATTGACAAGGGGGGGCGCTCCCCCGGGGCCGAGCCGGAGCCCCGCTGCAGCCAGCCAGCACAGGCGAGCTGTGCAAACTTGCGCGGACACCAACCACACCCAGCCTGACGCTCGCCTGGGTGGGGTTTGCTCCCCAGGCTGGGGGTGTGACCTGGCTGAGGGGGCGCTCAGAGAGACCAGCCGCGTGCAGCGGTGGCCCGCCGGGTCTGCTGTGCTCGGCGTGCGCTTCTCCCTGGGGAGCCCCGAAACCCTGCTTCAGTCAACACCCAAATAGTTCGGTGCTCCCTTGTGACAGGAGCCAGCCTGAGCCTCCCTCTCAGCTCGCCGAGAGCCGTATCCGCGGGCAGAGGAGCGGCGTGGCTAGTTTCTCCCCGCTCCGCGTTATTTTGACATTAGACCATCGCTGTGGTTATCTTGGCGCCAAACAGCAATTAGCCGTAATAGTTTTGTCATATGTTTAAAGTGAAAGTAGAATATGTTTTGTCCGGGGCATGTGGAAGAATGAGGGTTTTGGTGGGGAATTGTACTAAACCAGGACGGTATTAAGCTAGGAAGAACATTTACAAGACTGTTTGTGTTGTCACTGATTTTTAAAATGCATGATCCAGCCTCAGTCATATCAGAGATGGCTCGCAAGCAGCCAACGGTGTTAACTGCTGAAATGAAGCAGTGCTTACCAGAGATATTAACTTTCTCTTATTACCACCAAAACTAGCTGAGCAAAACAATTGCTAGTGAAATTCAACAAAATTCCTTTTGTCTTAGGGACAGGGCAAAGCCAATCTAGACAGAAAAGAATGGTGTTGTGTAAAGGAAGGGTAAAGAACAAATGAAAAATATGTACATCTTGTATTACATCTGTCTCAGAAAGTAAAATTCTGAGGAAAAATTTTAATTGCCTCATTTCTATTCCATTTTACATATATTTGAGAATAGCTCGGTTATATATGCCTGTGGCTGAGATCTAGAGGAGGGTTTCAAATTTGGGAAAGGGATAGCTCAGTGGTTTGAGCTTTGATCTGCTTAAACCCAGAGTTGTGAGTTCAATCCTGGAGGGGGCCATTTAGGGATCTGGGGCAAAAATCTGTTTGGGGATTGGTCCTGCTTTGAGCAAGGGGTTAGACTAGATGACCTCCTGAGGTCGCTTCCAACCCTTATATTCTATGATCCAAACAGCCGGCAGGAGGTTCAAGTTATTTGCTAACCATATTGCTTAATGGGAGAGGGGTTCTGGCTAGTTGGGGAGAGAGTCCTGGGGGGTTCCTGGTATGGAAAAAGTTAATTACTATCCTACAGGTAATGTCAGAGTAGCACAGAAATTTTAAATCTAAAGAGTCTTTGTTCTTTTTACTCATTATTAACGTGCCAGTTTTAACTCATAACAATTTGTTTTAAACTTCGGATGTTAACAAAAGAGAATTGCTCTAGAAGAGGCCTTCCTTGTTTTCAAACAAGCTAGGAGTTAACTGCTTGCTTACACCAGTGGTTTTCAAAACATTTTCTGGCAACCCAGTTAAAGAAAATTGTTAAAGGTCGTGACCCAACAGAGCTGAAGATGAGGGGCTCAGGGCTGGGGTACAGGAGTTAGGGCTGCATGGTGGAGCTGGGAATGAGGGGTTAGGGCATGGGAGGGGGCTCTGGGCTGGGGCAGGGAGTTGGGGTGCAGGAGGGGGTCAAGGCTCTGGGCTGGGACCAGGGTTGAGGGGTTTGGGTGCAGGAAGGGGGTCCAGGTTTTGAGGAGGCTCAGGGCTGGGGCAGGGGATTGGGGTGCCAGCTTATCTCAGGCAACTCCCAGTCAGTGGCACTGCAAACTGTGCTGCACCCCGGAAACGGCCAGCAGGAAGTCCAATTCCTAGGCCCAGGCATACAAGCAGCTCTTGCCCACAGGCCCTTCCCACCCAGCTCCCATTGGCTGGGAACCCGCCAATGTGAGTGCAGAGTTGGTGCTCAGGTTGGAGGCAGTGTCCAGAACCCCATGGCCCCCTTGCCTAGGAGCCAGACCTGCTGCTGGCTGCTTCTGGGGCACAGCACGGTGTCAGAACAGGTAGGAACTAACCTGCATTAGCTGAGCAGTACTGCCAACAGGACTTTTAATGGCCCAGTCGGTAGTGCTGACCGGAGCCGCTACGACCTAGTGCCTTACATTCCATGACCCAGTACTGGGTTGCGACCCACAGTTTGAAAACTACTGGCTTACACTATACGCAGGTGAACAGGGCTTATGTAGCAAGGCTGGGGACTGACAGCCCATCAGAATCTTAAGGGAACACAGGAAACTATATATCTACACGGCAATAAAAAACCCACAGCACTGCATCTCGAAGCCCAGATCAATTCACTTGGGCTCCCAGGGCTTGGACTGCAGAGCTAACAACAGAAGTGTAGATGTTCTGGCTTGAGCCGGTGCCCAACCCTTGAGATCCACTCCCCTTGCAAGTTTTTTTGTTTTGTTTTTTAAACCATTGTCTTCGAAAGCCTAGAGCAGAGATAGTCAATAGGCAGATCGCAGGCTAAATCTGGACCGTCAGATGCTTTTGAACAGACCGTGGAAACTTTTTATTTACTTCTAATTTTTAAAATGATTTTTACCTTTCATTCTCTCACAGTGCAATCTCCAGTACATTGTCCTGTGAATTAATGGTTGAGTTGTTCTCCTTATTTTCTTAATTTGCGCTATCATCAGTTTCTACCAATAAAAAACAGAGTATGTTCCTTTTTAAAAAAATTACATTTTTTACTATATGGTCATAGGCTCATTTACACTGTTGAAAGCAGTAGTCCCCCCTCTTGTGCTTTTGATGTTTAACAGCACCGCTTTTAAACATGACAGCCATGGGTGGCAGGTATAATAGGCCAGGGGAGGCTATGTTTCCTCAAACAGTAAGGCCATAGCCCCACCCAACTCCTCCCCAAAACCCCACTCCCACATTCTGCTCTTCCCCTGTGGCCCTGCCCACACTGCTCCTTTTTCCAATCTCATTCCATCTCTTCCCTGAAGCCAGCAGGAGCTTGAGCAGGGTAGCTTGGGCCAGTGGGTGGGCTGTGGGCCGGGGCGGAATATTGGGAACATTCTAGTTGTGACCAACCATTATACGTGATATGTGCAGGCATATCCCACATGTGATCAGAAGGCCACCACTGGCGGTCAATTACTGTGGGAAAAATATTTCTCAGCTTATGGATTCCCAGCCCGGATACACTCGGATCAGGGGCGGGACTTTGAAAGTCACCTTCTGAAGGAGGTACTAAGAATAGCGGGAATTAAAAAGTCTAGAACAATGCCTTATCACTCGCAAGGTGATCTTCAGCCAGAGAGGTTCAACCAAACCCTATTAGATATGTTAGGGACTTTGCGGCCAGAGCAGAAGGCAACCTGGAGCCAACGTGTTGCATTTCTGGTGCATGCCTACAACTCCACAAAGAACAACACTATGGGAGTCATCCCATATCTCTTGATGTTTGGGCGAGAACCAAGATTACCCATAGACCTGTGCTTTGGTGTATCAGAGGATGGAGAGAGCTATGAAACTCATCAGCAATATGTATCCCAACTAAGAGAAAAGCTGTGAGATGCTTATCACTTAGCTACATCTGCAGCTCAGAAGAATTCAAACCGCAACAAACATTGATATGATGCTAGGGTATGTCTGCAAGAGCTCCAGCCAGGGGACAGAGTCCTGCTGCGAAATTTGGGTGTTGCTGGCAAACACAAGATAGCTGACAGATGGAAGGCAATACCTTACTTGGTGATGGAAAAGCTAGGAGACCTGCCAGTCTACAAGATCAAACCTGAAGAGGGTCCAGGGCAGCCAAAGACAGCGCATAGAAACCTTTTGCTCCCTGGGGGGGAATTGGTAGGCACCCCTCCTGAGATGGGCCACAACAGGACAACTAGGCAGAATGAAGGTGCTGGACCAAAGCCACCCTCCAACGTGGACAGGTGGCCCTCTGCAGCGAACCTACCTCCAGGGCTGGAGCACCCATGGAGAAAAAATGGTGGGTACTGTCACCCACTGGCAACCCCCTATCAGTTTTCCCCACCTCTCCAGTGCCTGCCACGATCAGCTGTTTCATGGCATGCAAGCAGGAGGCTCTGAGGGGAGGGAGGAGGAGCAAGGATGCGGCACACTTGGGGGAAGGGGCAGAACTGGGTGGAAAGAGATCAGGTGGAGTGGGGGGGGTGGGGCATAGCCAGGGGAATCGAGCACCACCTGGCACTTTGGAAAGTCAGCGCCTGTGGCAGGAACTGCCTCAGGCTTTGACCTCTTCAGCTGTGTCTCTTCTGTTCACAGCAGAGAACTAAACTGGAGCTGACCTCTGCTGAGAGAGAAATGATTGGGAGGGTGCTGCTGCCAGAAGAAGAGCATGTGCAAGGCAAAGAGTTCAGCCGCTGTCAGGAGCAGGAGGGGAGTGGAAGCAGCTGGATGAAAGATAAGGGGGAAGAAGAGATGGAGCAGCCTGACTTATTTGGAAAACGATTTGTTGTGAAAATGTCCATATGTTAGTAACTATGGGCCTCTATGTCTAGAGAATAAAACCTCAGGGAGTAACATTTAATGGTCCTGTAGGTTTGCTCTGCCAATTTATAATTGCCAACTTTTTTAAGTTAAATGCTCGTTTTAAATCACTGGCTGCCTGCATTTGATAGGATTCTTGTCAGAAAGGCCCAGACTGAAAATACTGATCACATTCACCAGGACAGACACTTGCTTCAAGGAGCACTGCTTTTTGCTAGACATTCCCTTCTCATTTTGAGTATATAAATAAGGCATCTGCATGGAGAAACAAGGTTTAAAAAAAACTAGATGAATACAGTATGGAATAGGAATGGTTCACTGGTCCTGCAGTGTTGCTGATTCTCATGATTTTACCACAAGTCTTGCAATGTTGGTGTTTTTCTTCAAAGTCCCAGTTCCTAGAGTCATGAATGTGAGAATCTCTTCTTTCAGTGAAATAAAATGGTTGTGGCCCTCGTGATGGCGGAGAAAAGTCTTTAAAAAATTAGCCCTAAAGCACAAGAACCAGAAGGCAAATAAAACCCACAAATCTATTTTTATAATGTTGTGATGCTTAAGCCATTAGAAATAGAAGGTTCCCTAAAATACCAAAAATTGGATACTGAAATAAGTTAGGGAGGTTTGATGGAGTGGATGTTGTTAAAAACAATAGAGCTGTTGACTTTATTAGTTCAGATTTGTTATTTCTTTATCAGTACACAAGTAAAATAGGAAGCTCAAGTTCTCAAATCCAGCCATTCTTTCTCTCATCACTCAGCCATAAATACAAACATTGACCTTGTACATAAGAACAACCATACTGGGTCAGACCAAAGGTCCATCCAGCCCAGTATCCTGTCTGCTGACAGTGGCCAATGCCAGGTTCACTCCCTCTGGGGCACCTAACAGGTAATGATAAGTGATCTCTCTCCTGCCATCCATCTCCACCCTCTGACAAACAGAGGCTAGGGACACCATTCCTTACCCATCCTGGCTAACAGCCATTAATGGACTTAACCTTCATGAATTTATCTAGTTCTCTTTTAAACCCTGTTATAGTCCTAGCCTTCACAACCTTCTCAGGCAAGGAGTTCCACAAGTTGACTGTGCGCTGTGTGAAGAACTTCCTTTTATTTGTTTTAAATCTGCTGCCCATTAATTTCATTTGGTGCCCCCTAGTTCTTATATTATGGGAACAAGTAAATAACTTTTCCTTATTCACTTTCTCCACACCACTCATGATTTTATATCTACTTCTATATATCCCACCTTAGTCTCCTCTTTTCTAAGCTGAAAAATCCTAGCCTCTTTAATCTCTCCTCATAGGAGACCCGTTCCAAACCCATAATCATTTTAGTTGCCCTTCTCTGAACCTTTTCTAATGCCAGTATCTCTCTTTTGAGATGAGGAGACCATATCTGTAAGCAGTATTCAAGATGTGGGCATACCGTGGATTTATATAAGGACAATAAGATATTCTCCGTCTTATTCTCTATCCCTTTTCTAAATGATTCCTAACATCCTGTTTGCTTTTTTGACTGCCTCTGCACACTGCATGGATATCTTCAGAGAACTATCCACAATGACTCCAAGATCTCTTTCCTGATTAGTTGTAGCTAAATTAGCCTCCCATCATATTGTATGTATAGTTGGGGTTATTATTTCTAATGGCATTACTTTAGATTTATCCATGTTAAATTTCATCTGCCATTTTGTTGCCTAATCACTTAGTTTTGTGAGAGCTTTTTGAAGTTCTTCACAGTCTGCTTAGGTCTTAACTATCTTCAGCAGTTTAGTATCATATGCAAAAAACTTTGCCACCTCACTGTTTACCCCTTTCTCCAGATCATTTATGAATCAGTTGAATAGGATTGCTCCTATTGTTATTGTAGTACACCACCAGTCATGTCATCTTCAGTGGGACTTCAGTTAGCTTCAATTTAAAGTAGGTTAAGTGTTAGCCAGAAAGGAAAAGTCAAAAACTAATGCTCAACTATTGTTCTAATAAAATAATTTTATTTCTCATACACCAAAACTCACATCTCTCATTTTCTTTGGATATAAATCTTCCTCCCTCACAGAGAGGGAGAGAGAGAGACACTCAGAATAAGGGTAGAAATATTAAACAAGGATAGGGGGAAAACCTGCCTAGACCAAGGTGGAATACAATGGGAATTCATACACAACCTTTAAACACTCTCCGCTCTCTCCCTTCTCTTCCTTGTTGGCCCTCTCTCCACTTTAACAAGAAAACGGTGCTTAATTTATGTCGGAGCTTGCTAGGGATGAGCCCCAGCACCTCCATGCTTGGTAGTTCATAGCCCCAGCATCTCTGGGCTCCCAGCCCGCAGCTGCCACTCTCTGGCCACCCAGCTCTGAGGGCAGCGCTGTTACCAGTAGCAGTGCAGACATGCGGGTGGCAATACACCATACCATTCCACCCTTACGTCTGTGCTGCTGCTGGTGCTGCCTTCAGAGCTGGGCACCTGGCCAATAGTCACCGCTCTCCAGCCAGCCAGCTTGAAACCTTGTACCTTTTTTGTTACAAATTAAGCACTGTAAGGAAATTATGTAGTAAATGAGGGTTAAAAAGAAACTACGTAGAATCTAGAGCAGAGATGGGCACACTATGGCCCGTGGGCCACATCCGGCCTGCGGCACTGTCCTGCCCGGCCCCTGAGCTCCTTGTCCGGGAGGCTAGCCCCCTGCCCCCCCCACTCTTCCCCCTCCTCTGCAGCCTCCGCTTAGTGCACCGCCAGCGCAATGCTCCGGACGGCGGGGCTGCAAGCTCTTGCCGGGCAGCACAGCTGCAGAGCCTGACCTCGGGCTCTGTATTGCGTGGTGGCGTTGCTGGCTCCAGCCAGGCAGCATGACTGCCTGTTCTGGTGCTCTCGGCAGCGCGGCTGTAGTACTGCCACCCACTGGTGCTCTAGGCAGTGCGGTAAGGGGACAGGGGGCATTGAATACAGGGCAGGGGAATTCAGGGTGGTGTTCAGGGAGTGGGGGTGTGGATAGGGGTCAGGGCAGCCAGAGGGAGGGACCGAGGGAGTTGAGTGGAGGCAGGAGTACCAGGGGGGCCCCCCCATCAGGGAACGGGGGGGGGTTGGATGGAGCAGGAGTCCCAAAGAGGCCATCAGTGGGTGAGAAGCGGGGGTGGGGGGGGTCGGATAGAGAGCAAGGACCAGGCCATGCCTGGCTGTTTGGGGAGGCACAGCCTCCCCTAACCAGCCCTCCATACAATTTTGGAAACCCAATGTGGCCCTCAGGCCAAAAAGTTTGCCTACCCCTGATCTAGAATTCTAAAGGCACTGTGTCAAAGCAGGGAGGAGGAATAACCAGAGCATGATGCACTCTGGCTATCCCTAGCTGGTTGATGGTCTTGTGGAGACCATTGCCAGAAGGTGCAGGCTGGAGGAGCTCTAATTTTCGCTCACAGGTAGCAGAGAATAAGGCCTCCCCTTTCTGCTGCGCTTAGAAGAAGCTGTATGGAGCAGAGAATCTGGCCCATCATACTAACTGAGCTAAATGCTACCTTTGAATGTGTGTGAGACACCTCCACTGGAACCAGTGAGCCCATGTAGGAGGAATAACTTCAGCAACTATATAAGTCTTCCAGAAGATTTTTTAAAAGTAAACCCTATCCATACTCGCAAATATTTGTAAACTCTCTGTGGTTATGATCACTCGAGTTCTTAATCCAACCACTAATAATTAATAAGGTTAAAATTGTGAAGGTGTTCATCACTTCAAGATGTTTTGTATAACATATAAATTGGATACCATGCAATATTATGTTGTGTAACAGAATCTCTCCTCAAACTAGTGAGCTTTTCCATTATAAACATGCCAAACTTTAACAAACCACATCCTAATCCAAGGGGTAGTCTGGAAGAGCCAATCTGATGCAATCATAAACCAGGCTGACAACAGTAACATTGAAACCAATAAATTGGTTATCTTCTGGCTAATGCCAAACAAAACAAAGAGGCAGAGAGCTCTATCCAGTCTGTCTAAAGTATTCATGGCTTCCCAAGCCAGGCAGGCTGAAGCAGAATAGACACTGCTCTGGAGTTAGCAGACCTGCTCGGGAGAAAGGTTGGAACTGTGTGGAAAACCAATACTTAAAAAACAAGCAAGCTATTGTCCTGGGAATTTCTGGAGATTACCAAGGGAAAAATAGGGCAAAGGAATGTCTCTACAAATGAGCTCCCTGCCAATATCGCCATGAAGCCTACAGGGCTCTTACAGTCATACACCCAAGAGAGGAGATGACTGGATCTCATCTAGCCTCTTTGTGGCTTTTAAGATAATAACCTGGTGTTATTAGAGCTGGAGGGAGGCTTCTGACCCTAACTGCTGATGTCAGCTGTGCTCCCAAAGGTTCCATGGATTCCAGCAGTGTCACTTTCTTTCCTAGCTGTTATTTCTTTGAAGGATGTGTGGAGTGGTTCATCTAGGTTGCCTGAAAGGAGGTTGTATAAAAATTCTCATAATAGGCCAGAGGTGATTCTGGGGTTGCTGAGAGCCATTGAACCAAACTGTAAACTCTGTATATTATAGAAACCACTTCAAGCCCAGGGGGGTAGAGCAGCACTCCCAGGGCCCCTAGTTCCAGCACCTAAGGATCTCTCTTCTTGAGAGAAACACTTTAAAGGGAGTTCCAAGAAGACCAACATAAATGGTTAAGATGGGAAAACAAGTGTATATATAAAACTTTGCTACGCCATAAGGAAAGGCTTTGTAGAGTATGATAACAGTCTACATATTTAAAGGGTGTAAACAGGAAAAAAAAGTAGGCTAAATATCAGGGAAAATAGACTTCCTGACTGAGCTGTATTAGACAGTCAAATAGCCACCAAAGTAGTGTGTGTGTGTGTGTGTGTGTGTGTGTAGTCTGTCGGTTCAACAATCACGTTTTCATGCTCTCTCTTTTTGTGGATTCTGGAGTGATTGAAGTCCAAAGTGTGACACACATGCTCGTGAGCAGATCGGGCAGACAGTCATTGGTGAACATCTTGGTAGCTATAGCAATAGTATGATGCTTTCCCCTTGCAGCTAACAATCAGTTATTTCTGTCCTCTTCAAAGGCTTGGGAAGTCTTTCTGGGGCGGACTTGATTCCAGTGTCCTTATGCCAATTCTCCATAGAAAATTTTTCTGGTGAGTCAATATTCAGGCATCCCAATGATGTGTCCAACCCAGTGTAGTTGGGCTTTTATCAGCATAGCCTTGATGCTTATGGCATTTTACTTTTGGAGAACCTCCAGGTTGGTAATTCTGTCCTGCCAGCGGATCCCCATAATGGTGCGCAGAGACCGCATATGGAAGGCCTCCAGCTGTTTCATATTCCATTTGTATGGCGTCCAGGTCGCACAGTCAGAATAGATGTGAGCACAAAAGCATTATAAAGTTTTATTTTTGTTGAGAGGGTTATCTTGTAGGATTTCAGGACTTTTCTACATAGCTTTTCAGTCATTAGGAAAAGCTTTCTGTATATTGTTCATGATCTCTTTGTCAAGATCCATCACTGGAGATGTTGCTGCCGAGAGAGGTAAAACTGTCAACTTGCTTTAGTTGGATTCCACTAATGGATATGCTAGGGGATATGGCATGGAGTGGTGAAAATGATTGGTGTAACACCACAGCTTTCTCCAGGCTGATTGTGAAGCCAAAAATTTTGATACTTCAGCAAAGCGATCTACAATGCACTGGAGATCTCCCTGCGTGTGTGCTAGGAGGGCACAATCATCTGAAAGAGTGCTTCTCTTATTAGTAGTTCTGTTACTTTTGTTTTTTCTTTAAGCCTTGTAAGATTGAAGACTGAGCCGTCGTGTCTATATCTGATGTATATGCCTCTGTTGAGCCCATTTGTAGCATAGTTGAGAACTTGGGTGAAGAAGAGGTTGAACAATACAAGGGCAAGGACACAGCCTTGTTTGACTCCATTTGAAATGTGAAAGGAGTCACTGAGATCTCCATTAAAAAGTACCTGACCTTGCATCCCCTCATGCTGAGGATCATCTGACAACAGCTTTTGATAGCATGAATCTGTTCAGTGTTTTCATTGTTTGTTCAATACATTTTTCTTGTATTTGCCCGATACCGTGTGGCAGAAACCCTCTCCCTGCACCATTTCCTTTTTTTTTGGTCCCGCTCCACCCCCCCCACACTTCAACTGGGGCAGCTTGCAGCAGGCGCAGGGCATTCCGGGACTTGTAGTGCAGATGGTGGCACACGTCCAAGGGGCCAGGCGGAATGCCCTGGCATGAGAACTACAACTCCCAGCACACCTCGCAATTCATTGCCAGGCTGTGGCCAGGGATGGATTAACTTTGTGGGACCATATGTAGTCGTTATGGACCCCTTCCAAGTGTGGGCCATGGTGCCATTGTAAATGTGGCACTTCATCCCCTGTATTTTTGAGATCAACCACACAGTTGTCCTGCTCTGCAGATTCAGCTACTCAGTCTTCCCTCGGAACCAGAGATTGTTTTTGATGGCAATACAAGGACTGGGATGCCTGAGGAGACTGCTCTTCTGACTTCTTGTTAGCCAGAAGTTTACTTCTGTTGCTGGTTTGGTATATCTTATGGGAGAATAACCATCAGTTTTGGAGTGGTGTCTGCCCTATTTCTCAGCAGTTTGTCCTGAATTTGGTATTCTCAGTTGTTACCCATGAAGGCACCGTAATACAGGGCTCTCAGCCACAGAGTCATGTTTCCTGACAGTAAGGATCCCTGCTCTAGGGTTAGGGTTCCTATGGGTAGGGCACTTGGAGCTACGGTTAGGGTTCCTACTGGCGAGACCCCTAGCCACAGGAACTCTAACCCTAAAGCTGGACCGCTACCCATGGGAACCCTAACCCTAGCCCAGCTAATCCTGCTTCATAGAATATCAGGGTTGGAAGGGACCTCAGGAGGTCATCTAGTCCAACCCAGGACCAATCCCCAGACAGATTTTTCCCCAGTTCCCTAAATGGCCCCCTCAAGAATTGAACTCACAACCCTGTGTTTAGCAGGCCAAAGCTCAAACCACTGAGCTATCCCTCCCACCCAATAGACCCCCCCATAACCATAGGGATCCTAAACATAACCCCAACTCCCCTACCATTAGGAACCCTTACCCTAGATCATGGATCCCTACCCATAGGAACCCTATACCTAGGGGAGGGACCCCTACCCATAGTAACTCTAACCCTAGGGCTGGGAACACTACACATAGGAGTCCTAACCATTTGACAGGGACCCCTATCCATAGCAACCCTAACGGGAACCCCAAGCCCCCTCTCCACAGGAACCCTACCCTATACCAAGTCCCCTAACTGTAGGAATAGTAAGTCTATTCCTGGGACCCTTACTCATAGACCCCTAGAATCCTAAACCTAGATCAGGGACCCCTAGCCACAGGATCCCTATCCCTAGGGCAGGGACTCCTACCCATAGGAACCCTAACCCTAACCTGAAATCCTGTAGCCATAGGAACCCTAACTCTAGGGCGGGAACCCCTACCCATAGGAACCCTATACTTAGGGCAGGGACCTCTACCTATAGTAATTCTAACCCTAGCCCTGGGACTGCTACCCATAGGATCCCTAACCATTCGGTGGGGGCCCCTCTCCATAGGAACCCTAACCCTATACCCACGTCTCCTACCCATAGACAACCTTATCCTAGGGAAGACCCCTACCCATTGGAACTGTAACCCTAGACCCAAATCCAATACCTACCTTAGTTCTGGGACCCCTACCCATAGGACTCCTAACCCAAGCCCAAAGACCTCTATCTGCAGGTACCCTAAACCTAGACCCAAGTCCCCTATCTGTAGGAGTCCTAGTGCAGGGGCCCCTATTCATAGGAACCTTAAACTTAGGGCTGGAATCTCTACACATAGGAACCCTTACGCTAGCCCCAAATGCCCTACCCATGGCAACCCTAACCCTAGAGCGGAAACCCCTACCCATAGCAACCCTAACCCAAAGTCCGCTATGCATAGGAACCCTAGCCCTAGGGTGGGAACCCCTACCCATAGGAATCCTACTCCTATGGGTAGGGGTCCCTGCACTAGGTAGTCTAACCCTAGGGCTGGGACCACTACCCATAGGAGTTCTAACCATTCAGCAGGGATTCCTACCCATAGGAACCCTATCCCTCGGGGAGACCCCTACTCATAGGAACTCTCTCTCTATCTCCATATGCATAAGAACCCTAATCCAACTCATAGGAACCCAAACCCTAGCCCCCAAGTTCCCTACCATAGGAAACTTTACCCTAAGGGGGGACCCCTACCCATAGAAACCCTAACCCTAATTCCAAGTCTTATAAGCATAGGAACTCTAACAACAGCCTGAAGTCCTCTACCCTTAAGAACTTTAAATCTAGAGCAGGAACCCCTACCCACATGGTCCCTAACCCTAGAGCAGAGGCTTCAACACATATGAACCCTAACTTTAGCCCCAAGTCCCCTACCCATAGGAACCCTAACCCTTGCTCCAAGTGCCTTACCCTTAGGAACCCTAACCCCAGGGCGGGAACCCCTTCCCACAGGAACCCTAACCGTATGGCAAGGACCTAAGACTAGTGGCCTTGCTTTGTGGATTGCAGTTATGATTTTCTAGGTACCTAAAAGTTGGTGTAATTCTCAGCATTGCAACATGTAATCCTTCTGTCTGCTGGTGTGAGGCGCAGTCTGGTTCAGGTTCAATAAGAGTTGCCTCTAAACAATACAAAACTGAAGCATTTCAAACCCCCACTCACTAATCTGGGAAAATTAACCACCACCTGGGGCGCCTCTCAGAGGCAATATTTTCCTACCTTCAAATACTGAGTTTGTGTTTAACAAAGGAAACTTTTATTAAAAAGGAAAGAGAACCCATCATTAATTTGGGAAAACACCACACTCACTAGTCAAAAGGAAGTAACCATAAGCAAATACCCACCCCACAATATCCCTTGCATCAGTTTCCCACTTTGTGGTGTGAAAGTCCAATGAACAAAAGTTCCTTTAACATGCCCCTCTCCTTTCCCTCCACAGCACCCTGCTCACAGTTGGTTGTCTTTGGTTAGTGAAGACCCAGAGTTCAGAGGTGAGTTCATGTGGGGTTCATCTCCCATTCCTAAAAAAGAGAGACAGTCAAGCAATGCTTCTGGTGTTGCTTATGCCATCTCCGCAACTGGCTTACTGCTACTGCTTCTGTTATCTCTGTTCTTGTCTGTTGCTGCCTCAGCCCTATATAAGTACCACTGTTGCCACTACCACCATTAGCTGCTACCTGCCATTCACTACAATCACTCAGCTAGCACTGATACCTCTACTGCTATAATTACTGCTAACTACCACTTCTACAATGGTGCATTCTGAGGTTCCACCACTTAATGCTACTCTTAATAATTGATTTCTCACAGCTGTAGCTTTAAATCCTGGATCAGGGGGGAAAAAGTCAAATTCCCTTCAAGACTCTTAAAGTAGACTCCACACCACTAGCTAGACCAAACAAATATTTCCTGACTTTCACTAGGATTTGGCATCTCTACTGCCTGCTTACCAAGTGAGGTACAGTTTAGAGTGACACCCTACCCCAAATCAGGGCAGGCTAAGTACAGTTCTGCTGGCCTGTACTCATACAAGAAGGATGCCAACGTTTCATTATCCCTGCATTCAATATTAAAGTGAATTGTAACCCAAAACCAGCCAAAATTGATCACTTTGACAAAGCAATTGTTTGCTGAACACCTAGGCAGAATAGGTGTTTCTATGTAAATATGGTCTGCTCCTGAAATCTTTCCCCCCAGTTTGTCACTAGAAGTCTGAGGTAACCTCATTCAGACCCTGCTTACAAATGCTTAAATCCCTACTGCAGGTGACAATTCTTTGCATTATCTTCCATAGAAAGCCCAGTTTCCCTACAGCCTGGCTTCTTCTCACCATCTGTCATAGATCCCACAAACAGAAGTCAGCCAAATTCATGCTTTTTAAATGTTCTAGTAAGCATGATTTTCTGACTGAATTACACTTGATGAAGATCAAGCTGTGACGGGGGAAAAATGGTGCTTTGCAGATATTGATAATACTGTAGTTAACAAAATATATAAATAAGAACCATATGTGCTAATATTTGTTATTGCTTCTAAAATTCCTTCCTACTGTGCAAGCTGCTGCTTTAGTGAGTGATTATTGTTCTAGATTTCTTCAAGTCTAATCAGAAATATGTTGTGTCCCTGCTGTGGAAAGATGGCAAAGAAAGATCTGAGTTATAAATAAAATTGTCTAATGGAGAAATCCTTTGGCAATCTCTTGGGAAGCAAAGTAATCAGGGGCTCAACCGTGAACCCAGCTGTATACCCATGTAGGGGAGGAAGGGGGAGAAAAGAGCCTCTTATTTTCCCGTACAGGCTACCCACATTGAAGTAGTCACTGCCAGGCTGCTGCTACCTTTCCTGTATAGCTGGGTGGGGTAGGAAGTGAGCAGCATCTTTGCTTCCCTCCCTGCAAGATGCCAGCCAGTGCAGCTGAGCTGGCACAGAAGGTTGAGTATGCTGCACCAGGGAAAGAGCTGGTAGTTTATTTCTCCCTTGGAGCAATGGGGAAGCAGTGACCCTTAGAATCACAGTTTGGTCCTTTTTTGTAGCCCGATTGTAAGGTGCTAATCCAGGCTGATAAGGCTGGGTGATTGCTCCTGGGTGAGGGGCTAACTCCTTTTAGTGCAAGATCTTTTCTGGAAGAGGCAAAATTTGCTATATATAACTTCTCATTCATTTCTCAAGTTTAATATGGGTGAAAAGGGAACAAATAACTGCTAAATTCCAAAGGCCTTTAAAAAGTGAAGGCTTTGCTCATTCTTTGTGCTAACGTGCTCGCTCTGTCTTTTACTTCGTATAATACACCCTACAATAAGCCATTAAAACACTTTAGTATATAATTATGTAATATATGCAGGAGTGGGGAAAAAAGAGTGAAAACATCTGTTCACATATTTTTTATTGCCTTTCACTTGAGAAGTCCATTAAATGCTAAAAAAAGCTATAGCCTTCAGTTTGAGGCAATTGCTGTATTACAAATCTGGAAATTTATTCTGTGATTATTACTGGAACGCCAACAATGCTTGGACAGGTACAGAACATGGAGAAAGTTGTGGTCCCTGCCGTACAGAGTTTAGGGAAGAATTTCCAAAATCTATTAGTGATTCAGGGGCACAAGTCCCTTTGAGTTTGAATGTGTGCTCCTACTGAAAAGACGCTCCTGAAAATTCCAGCTTTACAGTATAGAGGAACTTGATCGTCTGAGGTTGTACTCACAGCAGTCAGTATAGAAATGCTATACTGACTATTGGAAATACTGTGCGTACTATGTAGTTTGAGTGAAGCAAAAGCACCTTTCTCCTCTTTCCTATCTGGATGGACATCTTCCCTGCCAGTCCCATTTGCTTAAATTGAAACTATCTGATTGAAAGAGTCACCTCTCATCACAGAGGGAAATATAATGATTTGAGTCAAAAACCCTTGTATTCCGTTATCACTGATGTACTCCCTTTTTTTTTTTTTTTTTTTGTGCTTCAGGAACGTCAACATCTGGCAGTACAACTTTGTGAAAAGAGTGTATTACTTATCTTGGGCTTCCTAGTATGCTTGTACAGTAGTGGCAGGGAAGACTTTTAAATTTATCCCCATAAAACTCTCATAAAATTAAGGAAGTTTCAAATTTAAGCTTTGGATTTCTGCCAATTAATCGATATTTTGCTGTAGTTAAAAACAGAACAGCAAAAATGTGACAATGACAGAAGCATGGAATGTGATGCATGTTACAGGTTTAGAAAACATATTCCCCCAACAACATACAGTTAATGGACAACAGCATGGCGAACACAAATTAATGTTTTAAAGGCTTGAATCTATGCTCACTGAAGCCAATGGCAAAGCTCTCATTGACTTTAATGTTGCAGGATTAAGGCCTAAAGAATGAAGTGATACTGGAAAATACAAAAGCTCGTCAAAAATTTTCTATTGACACTTTAATTTTTCAATGGAAAATGCCTTTTCAAACAAAATGATAATTTTCATGGCAAAATGTATGTTTCATTCAAAAATATTAGTTTTGTTCCCTTTCTCTCTCTTTTTGTACCTTCCTTTAGTGGCAAAATTTAGACCAAAAGTTTTTAGTTTTTGATGAAAAACCAAACATTTTTGGAAATTTCTTTCCAAAGAAGGGGTTAAAAAAAAGTGACCCTTTTTAGCCAGTGGTAAAAATATTGATAGTGATTAACTAAGCCTCTGAAGGCTTGTCTAGACTATAGATCGGGGTGGGAAAACTTTTTGGCCCGAGGGCTGCATCTGGGTATGCAAATTGTATGGTGGGCCATGAATGCTCATGATATTGGGGATTGGGGTATGGAAGGAGGTGAGGGCTCCGGCTGGAGGTGTGGGCTCTGGGGTAAGGCCAGAAATGAGCAGTTCAGGGTGGGAGTGGGCTGCAGGCTGGGGCAGGGATGTGGGGTGGTGGTGAGGGCTCAAGCTAGGGATGTGAGCTCTGGGATGGGGTTGGGATGAGGGGTTGGGGGTGCAGGAGGGTGCTCTGGGCTGGGACCGAGGGGTTCAGAGGGTGGGAAAGGGATTAGGGCTGGGGCAGGAGGTTTGGGTGTGGGAGGGGGATCAGGGGTGCAGGCTCTAGGCAGCACTTACCTCAAGCAGCTCCCGGAAGCAGCAGCATGTCCTCCTTCCAGCTCCTAAGCAGAGGGGTGGCCAGGCAGCTCTGCACGCTGCCCTGTCCACATGTGCTGTCCCTGCAGCTCCCATTGGCTGCAGTTCCCAGCCAATGGGAGCTGCAGAAGTGGCACTTGGGGCGGGGGCAGCGTTCGGAGCCCCTTGGCTGCCCCTATGCATAGGAGCTGGATGGGGGACGTGCTGCTGCTTCCAGGACCAGGGCAAGCCCCCAACCCAGCTCCCCAGCAGGACTCAAGGACTGGATTAAAACATCTGAATGGATGGATGTGGCCCCCCTGGGCCGTAGATTGCCCACCCTGCTATAGATGCTACAGTGGCACAGCTATGGTTCTGCAGCTGTGATATTGTAGCAGACAATTCCTACAGTGATGGAAGAGGTTTTTCCATTGCCCCTGAGAGGCAGTAACTAGGTAAACTGAAGAATTTTTCCATTGACCTAGCAGTGTCTACACCTGCACTTAGATCAGCGTTACTGTGTCACTCAGGAGTGTGAATTTTTTCACACCCTTGAGTGACATAGCTAACTCAGCCAAAGTTACAAGTGCAGACCAGGCTTAGGTTCAGCATGTACAAGCCACCTGGCAACCAATCAGGGGAATTAGATTAATAAAAACCCCACACCATCGGCAGGCTATATGTGTGTGAGAACAGAGTCTGTGGGGTCATTACACCCCACTGTAAGCAAATGGGCAGGATAGATGTGGAGTCCTTCAATCAGGAGAGTTAACTGGACACTAGTGGGAGGGCAGGCATAGTATGCTGTACCCCGTAAAGAGTTGTAGCAAAGTACTCTCCCCACAACAGGAGCAAGTGGGGAAGCAAGGGAGGAATATTTCTCTCCATGACACAAATTCTTCCCAGTCTTCTCCCTGGACAGTGCAGCTATGAGTGACCCTATAACTGTATTTTTGCACGGCTCTTGCAAGCCCCATTTTATCAAAAAGTTTTAAAGTGGTTTCCAAAACTTAGTACAACAGTAGCTGAATGCTGTCATTTCTTAAACTTAACTACAGCACCCAAACCCTCCAAACCATCTGTGCTTTTTAGACATGTAGGAGCCCTGTGGCATGGGAAACTGCCCATATTTCTATTCCTACTCACCACTTAGCTCCACCTATTTTATTTCTTGTGCTGGAGTTCTTGGTTTTCAGTATCTGCTTGATCCAACAGCTCCCTCTGGTGGAAAATGAAAAATGTGCCAATGTAAAAGAAAGAACTAGCCTTTCACAGTGTTTAATTGAGATATCACTGTAGAAAAAATGTTATATCCTGTGGCAAATCATCCCAAAACGTTTAGGCCGTGCTAGTCTCTTTAATTATGATATTAATTCTATTTCTTAGACTACTGTTTATTCCATATTCAATAGTGTTCAACTAAAATATATTGCATGGTTGAACGCTAATTTCAACATACTTGTCAGAAATTTGCCAAATTTACTAAACCGCAGGCAGGAGATTACAGTGAGACAATATATCTTTACTGATTTTGTTTTGGTAAATAAAAAAGCCCAGCTGATTACTTTTCGCCCAGGTTATAAAATCAAACATACAGGCCATCTGCTACCTGTAATTATAAAGATTGATACAAATGTCTCAAATATAATTGTTCCTTTTTTATTCCATAATTATCCCTTTGAAGAACATTATGAGTGTGACAGATTGGGCACCATCTGCCAGGAATTTATATTTGATATAGATTAGAAAGTATGGATTAGATGGACATATTCAAGGCTAATACTTAGTCCTCCCTCAGGGCAGGGGACTGGGATAGATGGCCTGCTGAGGTCCCTTCCAGTCCTACATTTCTATGATCCTATAGTCCCTTTAACTTGTGTCCAGAGAGACATAATGATAAATTCCTTTAGGTAATAAACTGAAGTGAGGTCTGTGCTGAAGCCTAATTAGCATTCACAAGGATTTCAGATAGCATCCTTTCTCCCATGTCTTTCTCTTGCCTATTTTAGGCAGACTAGAAAATTTAACAAATGAACTGTATTTGTAACAGGCATAGGCAAGAGGAAAGGAGAGAAGTAAATAGGAGGGTGGAAAGCCATTCTGCAGATGAGTGGATAGGAGGTGAACCATGGGCAGCGGGTATACTAACCTAGGAGACTCAGCCGCTGCCACCAGACACCGGTTGCGGGTTTGGTAGGGGAAATTGTTGCTTATTATTATGCCCCATGCAAGTTCTGGGGCAGGTGAGGTGAACATGAATCTCCTTCCTTAGGGAAACAACATTCCATATGACAATGAATGAAATTGGAAACAATCTCTGGCTATCTGTGGCATAGAAACAACACAAAAATGACTCCACTTCCTAAAACAGGAAAGCTGGAGGTGAATTGTGTCTTTGTAAATTGTCACCTACTTGGTCATGCTCCCTCTCCTGGATGCTCATGATGTGGCTGTGCTTGAATCTAAACACTGGTCTCTGTGTTTTTCAGCTCCTTTGGGTCTGGGTAGGCTCAAGGACACTGTCTTTTTGGTTTCTAGGCACATTTCCTGGGCATAGACTCACTGTCTAGCATCCCTTCTCAGAAGTAGGACCCCCATAGTCCAGCTGCCATAGGCCCCAAGATCAGTGCTGAATTCTCACAAGACAACTTAATTGCTTAAGCACACCCTCCCCAAACCTCCACATCATGGGCACTTTGGTTTAGAATTTATCCCTTTCAGAACACGTGACAGTTGAAGCAAATAGACACAGACTTTCCAGAGGGATTTCTAAATCAATTCACTCTTCACTTTAGACAGCACAAGAAAAATATAGATCCAAGCAAAACAATAAATACCTGTGGCACTCTGTCCCTGCAAGCAGCACCCTGGAATCCCAATATTCACCACTCTTATATAATTATGATATGTTTTGTACAAAGTATGCCTTGTGAGGTATCATTTTAAAAGTCTTGCTCTGTTGAACATTAATATCCTGTTGGATTGTATGTGCTCTCATTGTATGTTGAGTTATGAAGTTTTGCTGTGTGTGTGTTACTGAAATATGTTATGAAGTTGAGAACACCCAACTTTTCAGATGCAACTGTGGAGGACCCAGACAGGCTAATGGGCCATTAAAGGGAATACACACTCACCAGGACTGTTCCAGGAACTGTATACAATGGAGACTTCTCAGAGATAGCCCATAGACAATGGAGACTGCTTGACCCATGTCATAGCAAAGGATCTTTCCAGCAAGCTGGAAGCAACTATAAAAGAGGAGAAGTGGTGTCATCACTTGGCCTCACTCCACAACTCAACACCTGGAAACACATCTGGAGGACAAAGACTTTGAACTGGGGAGATTGTCCCATACTGAAAAGAAGAACCCCAGCCTGTGTATTAAGGAAGAATACCATGGGGGTGAGACACTGCTTGATTCAAATCCTGTCTAGGTAACCAGCTTTGATCTGTATGCTTATTACTTATAATCACTTAAAAATCTATCTTTCTGTAGTTAATAAGTCTGTTTTCTATTTTACCTAAAACAGTGTGTTTTGGTTGGAGTGCTTGGGAAATCTGCTCAGGTTGCCAGGGCTGGTCCACGTCCACTTTCCTTTATAGAAGTAGTGGACTGGGTAATAAACTTACACTGGTCAGGCTTCTGACCAGGCAAAACTGTACAGCTCTGAAGTGCAAGGCTGGGGAGCCAGAGGGAATTGGCTGGAGCCTCTCTGTTGTTAGATCATGTGTGGCAGGCAAAAGCGTTCATTTAACTCAGCTGGGTGTGTTCCTGCCTGTGAGTGTATGGGAAACGGCAGTACCTGCCAGAAGCTTGTAGCTTGTCACAGCATCACAGTGTGAGAGGGAGCCCAGACTAATGGGAAACAGGACTCAGTGTTTCCCCAGTTCCAGGTTGCACCCTGGGGAACGCATCACAACCCCTCTACGCAATTCCCTGCCCCAGTTTCCTCACTACTCTTCAGTGTTCTTCAGGATTCAGTCAATGTCCCTTCTGGGTTCCAGGTCCCCTCTCCTGGACTTCCCTGGTATACCCATACCTTGAATACAGTGTGCAGTTCTGGTCACCCCATCTCAAAAAAGATATATTAGAATTGGAAAAGGTACAGAGAAGGGCAACAAAAATGATTAAGGGTATAGAATAGTTTCTCTTTGTGGAATAATTTATAAGACTGGGACTTTTCAGCTTGGAAAAGAGACAACCAAGGGGGCATATATGGTAGAGGTGTGTAAAATCATGAATGGTGTGGAGCAAGTGAATGAAGAAGTGTTATTTACTCCTTCACATAACACATGAACCAGGGGGTCGCCTAATGAACTTAATAAGCAACAGGTTTAAAACAAACACAAGGAAGTACTTCTTCATACAACACGCAGTAAATATTAGGAACTCATTGTCAGGGGAGGCTGTGAAGACCAAAACTATAATAGGAAGGTGGGGGATAAAAAATTAGATAAATTCATGGAGGATAGGTCCAAGATGATCAGGGATGCAACCCATGCTTTTGGTGTTCCTAGCCTCTGACTTCCAAAAGCTGGAAGAGGATGACCGGGATGGATCACTTGATGAATGCCCTGTTATGTTCATTCCCCCTGAAGCATCTGGCACTGGCCACTGTCAGAAGACAGGATACTGGGCTTGATGGACTATTGGTCTGACCCAATATGACCATTCTTATGACTTCAGTCACAGGTCTCTCTTTTCGTTTTGGTCAGCTTCTAAGAACAGACTTTGTCTTTTTATATAGGAATGCACATTTAGGGCCATAACACCACTGTGTGGTGGCAGCATGCAAGTATGTTTAGGGCATAGTAACAAAAACAACAAAGTGTCCAGTGATGCCTTAAAGACTAACAGATTTATTTGGACATAAGCTTTTGTGTTTCTAGTTCCAGATTAAGTTAAATTGATGTCTCAAAACCCATCAAGATTTTTTTATTTTGTTTCCTCATGGGTTTTATCTGAGAATTTCCTTGTCTCTATGCTGTCAGGGGCCAACATCTGAGCTTAGCGCAGTTTGGTATCACTCATTTTAGCAACAGTAAGAGGGGATCTTTTCTAAGGGCAGCTATAGGTTCAGTTCCATTGAGAACAATGGGAGGGAAATAGCAGCCATTTTGAGATAGGGCAATTCTTCAGGAAATTCTCTGTAGACTAAATTATTTGTCATCTCATACTGAAACTTTCAGTGATAAAGAATAACAGCAAAAATAAGCTTTAAACATCAAAAAAATCTTTAAAATTAGTGTATACAAAAATTTCAGTTTAAAGAGGCTATGTTGTTTTGTTACTGTGATCATTCCAGACAAAAAATTATCGATGCTGGGTACAACATTTTTTTAATAAACTATTTTAAAACTAATTTTAACTCATAAACTGATTAACAGATTTACTTGTAAAGGTCTCAGAAAAATCATTCTGTACCCAAAGAGCCCTTACTATAATTTTGGGGAGAATATGCTGTGTTCTTCATACATAACTAAACATTTGAATCTTTGTTTCAAGTATAAAACTTAGCTCTACTTTAACTATGGAATGGTGAGCATAAATTCCTTAATTAGCTCATATCCAGGTACAGGTAGATTTCTCTTTATACCATATATCTTGATTTAACCTGATCTTCTCTCCATTGGTAAGAGGGTTTTATTTGCAAATTTTGTGGTCTTTGATTGTTTTTTTTATTATTCCTATCAGCCCAGCCTGAGGAGAGAAACAACAAATCTGAACTCTGAGGAGAGGTAACAAAGGAGAGTCTGGAGCCTACACCCCTTCAGGTTCTTGTTCAGAAGCGCAGAGAGGAAAAAACCTACCCTGTAAAGTACAATCAATGCAGCTGGTGTGACATACTGAAAAATATAAAGACTATGTATAAGAACAAAGTCAAAGGGGCTCAGGTAAAAATGAGATGTTTGCAAATGGCTAAAAGACACGAGTGATCAAAATGCATATCAGTTTCTAGTCCTATGTTGCTCTATATTGTAATTAATGTAAGATTATGCAGCAACCATAGCCTCAGTGTTGCATATAAAACCATGTAATTTACTGCAATAAATAACCTTAAACTGTTTTTGTAGAGTTAATTTACAATATTGTAATGCTGTATTGTGCAGTGTGTTCACTGAATCATAAAATAAATATATAGTGATGAAGTTTATTGGGGAGCCTGCAGGAACAAGGGCAATAGTTAACTAGATTTAGTACAACTGGAAAGAACTCCTACCATATCTAAAATTAGTTAATTTGATACTCTTTGGATGCAGCTGGAAAATTCTATTAAGTTTGTCTTTTATAGATTTATAGCAACGATATATAGCTGGAATAGCTTTGACTCTCATTATAGGAAGGACACCTATGTACCTACTGTCTTTCTCGATGCAAGCTATACCAAATCACCATAGCAACAACCAAATGAAGAAAATGTTCAGCTATAGAAACACTTGGATCAACATACTGGAACATGTCTGTTCTGTTCCAGTCACCTTACTTTGCTCTCATAGGGCAAAAGAGCTATACAGTTGGCAGATCTGGCCCCAAGGATTGCTATACTATTGGGGAATTCCCAAGTGGCAGATACCTTCTATAAGTGGTTCCTACACAATCCCACCTACTGGGCCCTGGCATAAGGGTGTGCCCAGGGAAAAACAGATGAAGAAGTGGGTTTTTTACCCAGAAAATCTTATTCCCAAATAAATCTGTTAGTCTTTAAGGTGCCACCGGACTTCTTGTTTTTGTGGATACAGACTAACATGGCTACCCCTGATACTTGAGATGTGACTATGGCACTGTAGCGGGGTGGTCACCCACTCCTGCCTTAAAAGGCATAAAACGGCCCAGGTAGAGGGCTGTGGCAGGGAAGGAAAAGAAGGGCTGATTGGGGAAAGCAGCCTCAGCTAGGGACCATACCCTAATGAGGCTGAGGCTGGCTTAATGAGGGCCCAGCTGGCCCTTATAAGAGGGCTGGAACCAAAAGCCAGAGACAGACTCTCTAGCTTTGAGAGGGAGGGACCTGGCTGCAAGGAGCTGAGTGAAGGTACCTGGGGTGGAGCAGGGCTGGGGAACTCCAGCCTGGAAACCCCCTAGGCTGCAACCTAGTGGAAGGCCAATTAGGTACTGAGGTTGTAGGGGGTAGCCCACAGATAAGCAGCGGCAGCAGGTCCAAACCCCCCTTGCCTATGATAAGTGGCTTTTACACTGCAGTCTGCCCCAGTGGGGCTAGATGGTGACTGGCAGTAGCCCATGACTGAGGCCAGGTGGGGATAGAGGGTTGGAAGTTCCCCTGGGTGGGGAGACCCTGAGACTGCAGAGGTATTGCCAGGCAGAAGCACCCCAAAGACAAGGGGCACTGGGTCGAGCAGCAGTAGGACACTGGCCTGCAGAGGGCGCTCCAGAGGCTGGAAACACTAATTCCCTGAGACAAGCAGCAGAAGGTGCCTCAGGGGTGAGTCCTGCACTGACAATGGTGGAGAATGCAGGCACATGTGGTCTGCCCCTGATACAAGGGGCCAGGGCAAGGACTGTTGGATGATTGCCCAGATCCAAAATGGAGAAATGAGAGATTATTATTGCAGAGCCTGTGTGACTCGGCTCGCCGAGCAGCAAGCGGCGCTGCTTCAGCTGCTCCGGGGGAGGGCACACTTAGCCCCAACAGGGGCCAGGCACCTTGGACTGGAGGCCAGTGCCAGGGCCTAAAGACTCTTTCACCTATGGGCAACAGGGACACTTGAAAAGTGAGTGCCCCTATCAGGATGGAGCAAAGAGGCTCCGCCCAGGACATGGTGGAGAGACTTGAGTGCTCCCTGTGAAGCTAATGGGGGGCTCCAAACTTGTTGGGCCTGGGGGGAGACGGGGCACAAGAAGAGGGAGTGCCCTTACAGAACTCACAGGGCCAGGCCTAGCCCGGAGGTGACCAAAGGAAGGCACTGGCTGTGCTTCCTGTGCCACAAGGGTGACCATGAAAGATGGCCTTGCCCCAGAGAAGGAGGGGGAGGCCTGAAGATTGGGTTGGGTCTGGAACTGCTGCGAAGGAAGGGGTGGTTAGAACCAGGGCCCTAGAAAGGGGATTGTCTGGGGCAGAAAGGCGCCAGATAAAAAGTGGAACCCATGTGAGAGTGGGACAACCTATAATGGGGACCCAGACTGCAGAAGGGGGAAGCAGTTGGCTCCTCTTGATAGAAAACCTGCAGCAGGAGAGGGACCTCCTGCGGGCCCAGCTGAGAGGGAAGCTGGGGAGATAGGAACAACCCTCCCCCACCCCCGGTGGAGGGGATCTTGAGATGAGGGCATGTAGTGGAGTGATTACTCGCTCCTACCATAAAAGGCTTAAAACAACCTGGGGAGAGAGCTGTGGCAGGGAAGGGAAAGAGGGGCTGATTGGGGAAAGCAGCCTCAGCTGGGGGCCATGCCCCAATCAGGCCAAGGCTGGCTTAATGAGGGCCCAGCTGGCCCTTATAAGAGGGCTGGGGCCAGAAGCCAAAGATGTTCTCTCTAGCTTTGAGAGGGAGGGAGCTGAGAGAAGGTACCAGGGCTGAAGCAGGGTTGCGGGAAGGCCAAGGAAGCTGAGGAGCTCTGGCCTTGAAACCCCCCAGGCTGTGGCCTAGTGGAAGGCCAATTAGGTACTGTGGTTGTAGGGGGCAGCCCACAGGTAGGCAGAGGCAGCAGGTCCAAACCCCCTTTGCCTATGATGAGTGGCTTTTACACTGTAGTCTGCCCCAGTGAGTGGGGGCTAGATGGTGACTGGCAGTAGCCCATGACTGAGGCAAGGTGGGGATAGGGGATTGGGGGTTCCCCTGGGTGAGGAGACCCTGAGACTGTGGGTGTATTGCCAGGAGGCAGTACTCCAAAGACAAGGGGTGCCAGGTCCTGGGAGGGACATGGGGTCAAGTGGCAGCAGGACACTGGCCTGCAGAGGGCGCTCCAGAGGCTGGAAACACTAATTCCCTGAGACGACCAGCAGGAGGCACCGCAGGGGTGAGTCTGGCACTGCGACAGGCACCTATATTCCCCGGTGTTGCCAGCTGATGCCCTTTGCCCTGGGAACTGAAGCTACTAATTCCTTAGTAATAGGACTTCCATCATTTGCACTTCACTCCTCAGATTTCTTCTGCACTGGGACGATGGCTACTGCCTAAAGCCCTGTCTATGTTGTTCTGTTCAGGTATTTTCCCATCAGATTTGCCCCTTGCAGCAAACTAGACTGCAATTGAGCTTTTTGCTTCCTATACTGAGCTCCTGAAGACTTCTTCGGGGGCATCTTTTATTTTCTATAGGAGAAAACAGGGAGCACAATAATCTATGTTCCACAGTCTTAGAAAGTTATCAAACATTATGTGTTATGCATAGCATAGCCACAGGGGACTACAACAGTGGTACCCTTAGCTTACCCAACAATATTGTTAATCTATCCAACCACACACTTAGCCTAGCAGAAGAGTCTGTCCTGTCTCGGGGACTCTCTTTACCCCACCATCTCCAAGCACATAATACAGTTCTTTGATGATCTGGAAGCCTACTTTTGCCATCTCCAACTCAAGGAATATATTCAACACACTGCACTGAACAGTGCACGGACCCACAGGAACCCTCCTACCAACACTACAAGAAGAATAATTCTCCTCCTGATGGTTGAAATGACAGAATGGACTTCTACATAGTGCTTCCACAGACATGCACAGGCTGAAACTGTGAACAAACAGCATCACTTGCCCCATAACCTCAGCCATACAGAACGCAACACCATCCACAGCTTCAGAAACAACTCTGACATTGTAATGAAAGGAGCTGAAAAAAGAGATGCTATAATCATCATGAACAGGTTGGATTATGAACAGGAGGCTGCCAGGCAACTCCCCACACCACATTCTTCAGGCCACTATCCTCCAATACCACTGAGGAGTACCAAAAGAAACTACATCGTCTGCTCAAGAAACTCCCTGCTATAGCACAGGAACAAATCTACACAGACAGACCCCTAGAACCCTGACTGAGGTATTCTATCTGCTACCTAAGATCTATAAACCTGGAAATCCTGGATACCGCATCATCTCAGGCATTGGCACTCTTACAGCAGGGTTATCTGGCTATTTGGACTCTCTCCTCAGACTTTACACTACCAGCACTCCTTGCTAGCTTCAAGACACCACCGACTTCCTGAGGAAACTACAATGCGTCAGTGATCTTCCTGAAAACACCATCCTGGCCACCATGGATGTAGAAGCTCTTTACACCAACATTCCACATGAGGATGGACTACAATCTGTCAGGAACAGTATCCCTGATGAGGCCATGACACACCTGATGGCTGAGCTTTGTGACTTTGTTCTCACCCACAAGCATTTCAGATTTGGGGACAACTTATACCTTCAAGTCAGAGGCACTGTTATGGGTACCCACATGGCCCCACAGTATGTCAACATTTTTATGGCTGACTCGGTTACGCGAGTGATAGATCCACATCAAATGGGCTATTCCATTAGGCTGATGTGCAGGCAGCATAACCCCCCTTCTCCTCACAACCATTATTCCCTACTTAAAATAAGCTTGCTTCTGGGACACCGGATGCTCTTGGCTGCTTCTTACGACAGTTCCAGGCTGCTGTGAACTGGCTGGTCTTCTCCTCCTGGCTGCGAAGAGCTCTGGCTCGCTGCTCTGGGCTCCGGGGTGGTTCCGACCCCTAGTACCCACTTGCGGGTTCCTCCAACACGCTTGCCCGCCTCCTCTCCCGGCTCTGAACTGTTCGATCGTGGTCCTTGGTTTGCACTGGGGTTCACCCAAGTATCGCATTCAACTGGTTTGTACAAACGACGTCGTGGGGGCAGCAGCCTTGCGCGGCTTTCTCACGGGCTTTGCAACGGCACTCGCAGCTCGCTTGTTCCTTGCCGCAGTGCGTCGCCATTCGATGGCCCTTTCCAGCAGTGACTTTGTGATATCTGCCATGATATCTTATTTCTTGGTGGCGCGCAGCTGTGACTGCACAGCTTTCTTACCAGAACCGCTGATGGACGGATCTGCAGCTCGCCATTGTCTTGCTGGGGCTCGTTGGGCGTGGAAGAATGGTACAGTGATTGATTGATTTGATTGGCCATACCCACTGGCTGAGCAACAGGAGGATTTTCGTAGATTCCGGGCTTAGGGGTCAACCTGCGGCCAGGGCATGGCGAGTGTGACTGCAGATGGCGGAAAGTTATGGGATTCTCTATCCGTAGCAATACAGGTGTTGGTGTACCACCCTGTGAGCAGACGCGATGCACGCCGCTGGAATATCTAACACCAGCGACCAGGTTGTAAGCCGGCTGCAGACAGGGGTTGCGCACTGGCTGGGCTTTCCAGTGTGTTACACAGGTGGTGCAGTGCTGTAACCATTCGTCTGCGCTGCATCTTCTTGTGTAGTTCCCAGCCCGAGAGTGTAAAGTTAGCGAACTAATTGTACTAAAAGGAACTAATTTTAATGCGGACCGACAAATTTGATTGAACCCCTAGCAACTCACCATAAGATATTGTTGTTATTTCTTTTGCTATGCATCAGGGTGCGGCATGTGTCTGTATCCACAAACAAGGACTCCAGTGGCACCTGATAACAGATTTTATTTGGGCATACTTTTGAGTTTAAAAAAAGGTTCCTTACTTCTTCAGATGCATGGAGTGAATTATTACAGGACTATTAGGCATAAATTTATACCGCACTTTGAGGACGGTGAGTTCTTACATGTGGACGACCCGTGTTTACAGGCCATCTTCATCGGATAGATTGTTCGGGTTCCACGTCCTTATGATGAGGACGTGTTAATCAGAGGAAATTTGGTTTTTTAGTAAGCCCGTCACTCCATCTCTAATCACCAAATTATATGTGTTTTAAGTTGTGCAAATTTTTGTATTGTAAGCTTTGAGTGTTTTTTGAGTTGTTTTGATTTTTTATTGTTTGAAGGATTGGCTACTTTTAATCTACGTGTTATTTGAGATGGTCCAGGGAGATAAAGACTTGGCGACTTTACTTATATGTAGGATGTCCGTTTGGCAGTGGACTATGGGCAGAGGCACTGCTGGACATGATGGTATTATTGTCACTTAGTAGCTGTGCGAGTGAATGAGCCGTGGATTGGTGTGTGTGTTGGGGGGGATGTGTTTTTGGGTCCATATAGATGGGTCCGGTACTTCTTTGGGACAGAGCTTAGCGAGGGAATTGTTACGGGATGGTTCCTGGGTTAGTGTTTTCTGTGGTGTGGTATAGTGTTGCGGTAGTAATTTGTTCAGGCCGGGGGTGTCTCGCTGGTGGCTTGGCCTGCCTCCCAAGGTTCTCTGAGAGTAGGAAGTCGTTTTCAGATAGGTTAGTGATTCATTGTGATGTGTTAGAGGGTTTTAGTGGGGGCTTATTAACCTGATGGTCGTTGTGGTCTGTTTTTTCTTTGTTGGGCTGTCTGTGTAAGTGAACTTCTGGGTTTACCCATTTCCTCTGTCAAATTGTTTCTTACTTCCCAGGTGGCATATTGTAGTTTTCAGAAATGCTTTGTAAGACGTTAGGTGTTTGCCTCTGTCCTGGGATTTGGCAAATGCTGGTTGTATTCAGGGTTGGTGGTAGAACAATGGAGCTTGGAGGATGATAAAGTCGTGTGATGTGGTCGTAGGTTTCCGATTACAGGGTTGGTGTTTGTGCTCATCTTTTTTCACTTAATGTCCAGGAGTGGATTTTGTTGAGTGCTGGTCGACTGAGGTGGATAGTGGGACTGGAAATGTTGATCCAGGTTGTGATTCTTCAAGGGCCTCCTTTCCGTGCCTCATATGATGGCAGCTGTCATCATGTAGAATAGAGGGTAGGGCATAGAGGCAAGAGTGGGAGCGTTTGTTCT
>NC_133771.1:87953561-88065309 GCF_003597395.2 Chelonoidis abingdonii
GACTATACAGGCTACCCCTAGATACCTGAAATGACATGGCA
This sequence comes from Chelonoidis abingdonii, assembly GCF_003597395.2. Lineage (NCBI taxonomy): Eukaryota > Metazoa > Chordata > Testudines > Testudinidae > Chelonoidis > Chelonoidis abingdonii. The sequence goes on from NC_133771.1 coordinate 87,953,603, forward strand.
CTGAGCGGGGTGGCACCCCACCCTGCCTAAAAGGCATAAAACGGCCCAGGTAGAGGGCGTGCAGGAAAGGAAAAAATGGCTGAGGGAAAGCAGCCTCAGCAGGACAGTACCAAGAGCGAGGCGTGGCTAATGAGGCCCAGCTGCCCTATAAGAGGCGAACCAAAGCCATGAGACAGACCTCACGAGAGAAGGGAGGACCGCTCGCAAGAACTGAGTGAACGACCTGGGGGAGCAGCTGGGAAACCCAGCCTGGAAACCCCCTAGACTGCCAACCTAGTGAAGCCAAATAGTACGGAGTTGAAGGGTACCCACAGAAAGCAACGGCAGCAGTCCAAAGCCCGCGATGCCTATGATAAGTGCTTTTTACACGCCAGTCGCCCATGGGCTAAGTGGACGCAACCCATGACTGAGCCAGGTGGGAGAAGAGGGTTCGAATCCCGGTGGGAGACCCTGAACCAGAGGTATTGCCAAGGCAGAAGCACCCCGAAAGACAAGGGGCACTGGGTCGAGCAGCTATAGGACACATGGCCCGCAGAGACCGCCCAGAGGCTGAAACACTAAATATCCCTGTCAACTAAGCACAAAGCTCAGGGATGCCTGCACGACAAGGGTGGATGAATGCAGGCACATGGGCTCCCTGTACAAGGGCCAGGCAAGGACTGTTGATGAGCCCAGATCCAAAATGAAAGAAGACGTGAGAAGAGATTATTATCAAGAGCCTGTGTGACTCAAGCTCGCCGGCAGCCAAGGCGGCGGCGCGTCACTGCTCCGGGAAGGCACACTATCCCCAACAGGGCCAGCACCTTGGACAGGAGCCAGGCCAGGGCCTAAAGACTCTGTCACCTATGGCAACAGGACATGAAAAAGTGCAGCCCAGCAGGATTGGACAAAGAGCTCCGCCCAGGACATGGGGAGGACTAATGCTCCCTGTACAGCTAAAATGCTCCAATAACTTGTTGGGCCTGGGACGGCGCACAAGAAGAGGAGTGCCCTTAACAGAAACTCACGGCCAGGCCTAGCCCGGAGGTGACCAAAGGAAGCACTGCGTGCGCCGGCACAAGGACCATGAAAGAGCCGTGCCCCAGAGAAGAGGGGGAGCCTGAAGAAGGGTGGGGTCGGAACGCCTGAGCGAAGTGGAAGTGAGAAACACCAGGCCCTAGAAAGGATTGCTGGGCAGAAAGGCGCCCAAAATAAAAAGTGAAACCTGAAGTGGACAACCATAAAGGGACCCAACGCAGAAGGAAGCAGTTGGCCTCCTCTGAAAAAACCTCAGCAGGAGAGGACCCGTCGCGGGCCCAGCGGAGAGGAAGCTGGAGATAGAACAAACCTCTCCCCCACACCCGGTGAGGGGACTGAATGGGCATGTAATGACGTATTACTCCTCCTACCATAAAAGCGTAAAACAAACCTGGGAAGCTGGCAGGGAAGGAAAGAGGGGCTGATGGGGAAAGCAGCCTCACTGGGCCATGCCCAAATCAGCCAAAGGCTGGCTATGGGCCCAGCGGGCCCTTATAAGAGGCTGGGCAAAGTCCAAAGATTCCTATCTACTGAGAGAGGAATGAAGAAGGTACCGAGCAACAGGTGCGGAAGGCCAGGAAGCGGAGGACTCTGCCTGAACCCCCAGCGTGCCAGTGAAGGCCAATAGGTACTGGGAATGTAGTGGCACCCACAAGGTAGGCAGAGCAGCAGGATCCAAACCCCTTTGCCTAATATGAGGCTTTTAACAGCTGTGTCTCGCCCAGTGATGGGGCTAGATGGAAGACTGCAGTAGCCAGAAACGAAGGCAGGGGGAAGGGATGGAGTCCCCGGGTGAGGAGACCGCGAGACGTGGTATGCCAGAGGCAGTAGCGCCAAAGACAAGGGGTCAAGGTCCTGGGAGGACAGGGTGCAATGGCAGCAGGAACACTGGCCCGAGAGGGCGCTCACAGAGGCGGAAACACTAATCCCCTGAGACGACCACAGAGCACGCAGGGGTGATTGCACTGGAGACAGCGACCATATTCCCCGGCCAGAGCTGATCCCGCTTTGCCCTGGAACTGAAGCACAATCCTGTAGGTAAGAGGGACTTCCACAAATTTGCAGCTCACTCCTGCAATTTCTCTTCTGCACTGGGACGAGGCTACGGCCTAAAGCCGCTGCCTATGTTCTGTTCAGGATTGTCCCATCAGATGCCCCATTGCAGACAAAACTAGACTGCAATGAGCTTCTGCTTCCTATACTGACTCCATAAGACGCTTCGGGCATATTTTATTCCTAGAGGAGAAAAACAGGGAGCACAATAACGATGTCACCAGCTAGAAAAGTATGCAAACATATGTTATCATACGCCACAAGGGAAACTACAACGGTGACCCTAGCTACCCAACAAAGAGAGCTATCCAACCACACACTACCTAGAGAAGAGTCGCCTGCTCTCGGGGATCTCTTACCCCACTCCAAGCACAATAATACAGTCGAATGACGGAAGCCTACTGTGCCAGCCTCCAACCTCAAGGCAACATCAGCAACACAGCGCACTGCAACCGTGCACGGACCACAGACCTCCACCAACACACAAGAAAAAAATTCTCCATCCAGGTTGAAAGAACAGAAATGGACTTCTACAGGCTCCACAGACAATTCACAAGCTGAAACGTGAACAAACACGCATCAACTTGGCAAATTCAGCCATACAGAACGCAACACCATCCACACTCAGAAAACAGACGCGGACATTGTAATGAAACGGACGCGAAAAAGAGATGCACTAACAGCGTGAAAGATGATATGAAACCAGGAGCTGCCAGGGCAGCACCCACACACCACATCTCAGGCCACTATCCTCCATACCGAGGAGGATACCAAAAAGAAACAAATCGGCTGCAGAGAAACCCCGCAGAGACATGGAACAAATCACACAAGAACAGACCCTAAAACCCGACCGAGGTATCGATCGGCCTATCCAAGATCTAAACCTGGAAATCCGTGAACCGCATCACTCAGGCAGTGGCACTCTGACAGAAAAAAAGGGGGTACGTCTGCTATCGACTCTCCGCTCAGACGTACACTACCTAGCACTCTGCTAGCGCAAGTACAATCCACAAGACTCGAAGAAATCTACACATGCGTCATGATACGCCTGAAACGACCAACGGGCCACCATGGATGAGGAAGCTCTTACACCATACATTCCACGATGAGGAGACTAACAATCTGTCCAGAACAGTACCGCTGAGAAGAGGCCATGAAACAACTGATGGCGACTGTGACTGTTCTCACCCACAACAAGTTCCAGATTGGGACAACTATCCTTCAAGTCAGAGGTCACGGTTAGGGTATCCCACATGGCCCCAAGAAGGCAAACATTTTGATGGCTGACTCCACTCCCAACAGCGCTGCAATTGCTGCAAATGTGGCCACACTGCAGCACTGGTAGCTGTGAGTGTGGCCACACTGCGGCGCTGTTCCTACACAGCTGTACGACCACAGCTGTAACTCCCAGTGCTGCACATTTCCAAGTGTAGCCAAGGCCTTCAAGTCTTAAAACACAATACACTTTCACAATTACACAAGATTCACAATATCACAGGTAGGCTTTCAGCAAAGGCACTGAGTTCCTGTGTTCCTGGAGGGTGCTTGACCCCCACTCCATCCCAGACCCTGCCTATCCACAAGCCTGCACCCCTGCCATGCCTCTTCCTATCCCTGCCCCCTGTTCCCACCCCTATACCACCCCTTCCCCCAACCCCACCTCCTCCCATCCTCCTGCACGCCGTTAAACTTATCTGCAGAACGTGGTAGGTGCAGGGAGGAAGGGGGACGCACTGATCCATGTGGCCATTGGCAGGAAGGAGCTGCTGGGAGCGAGTGGAAGGAGCTGATAGGGGGGCTGGTGGTGGGTGCTGAGCATCCACCATTTTTTCCCCATGGTTGCTCCAGCACTGGAGCACCTACAGAGTTGGCACTTATGGCTCTCACGTCAGTTTCTTCTTATATCTCACTGACAGACTGGTGATGCCCCACCGCTTGTATACCTGTGAGGGTATGGCTGACAACATTCTAGGAGGTCAGAGAAAAATATAATCTTCAGAAAGTCTGAAAAGTTCCATGTGATTCTACAAAGGGACCACCACAACCATTTAGCCTGAATCCCTGCACACACAGGCTGTGGAATTTCTCCCACAAACTGGATTCAAGCATATCATAATTAGGAACCTATCTAATCTCACTTCACAGATTTAAAGCGATGCTGAGTCCACTGTATTGCTTGCTGCCTGTGCTGAAGTATTCTATAAAGGTAAAGAGGGGACTTTACTATCTAGGCTGAGGCTGGTCAGTCTGGCACTTTTTCGTGAGAACATTTTTGTGCATGCAGGTTTCAGCTCCAAAGAGGAAACAGCCATTTGCAAATGTAATTCAAACCCACTCAACAATGTTTTATTTCCAATATCAAAATCTAGGTCCTGCTGATGTAAAATGTCCTACTGCTGTTTACAGTACAGAAACCCTGTTACTTAACATAGTACCAGCTACCCAGTGATGCGCAAAGTATTAACTCTAGGTATATTAGATAGAAATAATCACAGCTATAGGATTTTCTGTAAAATCCTTGTCCTTAGGGATTTTCTGTGCTGCTCATGCTGGGTACCTGCATGTCTGAATCCAACTGCAGTGACTATCACAGACTGCAGTTATATGCTGGTAAGAGGAAGGATGTTTTGCAATAAAAAAAAAGTGAACAGAGAAGACAATGAAAAGGAAGAGAGTTTGGAACAGCAAATTTATCAGTAGGTGTTTTTCATTATGTATATAGCATCGTGAAGGGTTGTTGTGCTTTGGCCAACCTCTGGATAGGATCTATCAGAGAACGTATCTTTCATCTGACCATATAAAATCACCCATTGTTGTTTTGCAGTGTTGTTATAGCCCTGTTGGTCCCAGGGTATGAAAGAGACAAGGTGGGCGAGAAGACATCTTTTATTGGACCAACTTCTGTTGGTAGAAGAGACAGAGACAAACTTTCAAGCTACGCAGAGAGATTTTATTCAGGTCTGTAAAATGTAATCAGAGTGTCACATCTAAATGGAAGGTGGAACAGATAGTTAAACACAGGAGTTAATGCATGCCATTCAAAATGAAATGGCCCATTAACACTTCCACAGTCACAGGACAAAGGAGGTTTTTGGAGTTACACATTGTTGTAAACAGACATAAAACTGTCTCTATCGAATCTATACCTCCCACAGCACACCTTTCAAGATCCTTGGGTCTTTCACCCAGTGCATCAAATGCCCCAACAACAGCTATGTGGGTGAAACTAGACAATCATTATACTCTTGAATGAACTCTCACAGAAAAATAAAACAAAAACACCCTGTCACCTGTGGGCAAACACTTTTCACAAAACAAGCACTTGGCTACAGTTCAGAATGTGGCACGCAGCTTCTTCCATTGCGTATAGAATAACATTCCAAAGGGACTACTAGTAGATTTATAATAGCCAACCAATAACTGAAAAGGGGGCCCCAGTGATTATAACTTTGCCTTCAAAGAGGAGCCTTCCAGAGCAGCAATGCATTCTCCCACCAGTCGAGCAGCCTCTTTAGCAGTGCCCCTGTGCACTGAAAAGCCACCTGAACCATGTCCATAGTTGTGGACCACGGGCAGTTTTTTCCCATCATGGACCAGTATCTCTTTCTGCAGTCTCACAGCTAACCTGGATGGCCTCAGACCCACCCTCACCTTTATGTCCTGGGCTCTTTGAAGTGAGGGTTCAAGAGCACAACATCTGTCAAATATATCTTTGCTACTTCTAGGATCTGGGGCCAAGCTCCAGTTGTCCTTTTGCCTTGTCCCACCTAATGTTACATTGTGTATTCCTGGATAGATATAGGTTAAACCATCCCCATCCCGGATGAAGTGATTCACCCAAGGAGCATCGACCTTGAGTACTTGGCCTCTGACAGGGTATATCTCCAAGTCACCCATGAGTTCTCTGGATCCAATGCCTGAACAGTTGACAGCTATGTCATATTTGCTATGTAGTTCCCACAGATCTTCAATTCGTCTAGCATACACCTGGCTGCCATTCTCTTTCAACCTAAAAAGAAACACTGGACGTAAAGCATGACAATTAACTATTAATAAATTGCCTTGATTATTTTTATGCAAGTCAAGTAAGTAAGAGACTCTTTAAGAAGCAAAAGAATAGAAAATTGAAGAAAAATCAGAGATAGATAGAACAGGGCTTCTGTTTATGACTTGTCTGATTTGGCTGTTGGAATTAAGACATTGCAAACAAAAGGCTCTTTGTTTATAAGACTGGACAAGGCAAAATATATCAGGTGCACAAATATTACAGAGATGCTGTGGCAAAAAAAGACGAGATAGCGATCTCATGAATTCATTCTTATGATGGCTCCAAAATTGAGCAGTTCATGCAGCCTAAGGATGGGCAAAATGTCACTTTTAGATCAAACAAGTATTAATTATATTATTAGTATTTTACTACATTTCTAAGGTACATTTCTGTTACTTGAAGCCAAATTCATCCCTGATGCCACTCTGTCTTCAGGGCTGCTATAAAATATGATATTATTTATAAATGCATAAGGAAGAAAGGCATCTGGCCTTATCTAGAGCGTCAGATACAGCAGGTATTAACAGAGGCGTGTGCAGCACATTTCATTAGGGTGTGTACCCAAGGAGCCCCACCCTAGCCTTGCCCCCATCCACTCCCTCCCACTTCCTGCTCCATGACTGCCTCCTCCTGAGACCCCCACACTGTAACTGCCCCCTACCTGTTCCCTGACTGCTCTGACCCTTATCCACACCCCTGCCCCCACACAGACCTCTGGAACTCCTATGCCTATCCAACCGCTCCCTGCCCCCTGACAGAACCCCAGAACTCCTGACCCATCCAACTACCCCTGCTCCCTGCCTGCCCCGACCCCTCTCCACACCCCCACCCCAACAGACCCCCACCACCAAATCCTGGCCCATCCAATCCCCCGTCCCCTGACTGCCCTGACCTCTCTCCACACCCTTGCCCCTGACAGGCCCTGTGGGACTCCCATGCCCCATCCAACACCCCCGTCCCTCATCCCTTGTCTGCCCCCGAGACCCTCTGGCCTATATCCAACACCCCCCAGCCCCCGGCCCAGCCTGGTCCTCTTACCATGCCTCTGCTCAGAACAGAGTCCCCACCAAATCCCACCTCTTGGACATCCCCTTGACCAATGACATGATGGCGCTTACGGGGTGGGTGCAGAGAGCGCCAACCAAGCTGGAGTACAGTGGAGGAAGAGCACTATGACTGATGTAAGTCAACAAAGGTCACGTGTATCACTGGGGAGGCGGCGATTGGTTGGGCGGGCCTGGGAGCGCGGGCGTAAGAGGGTTCTGTGTGGGGCAGTCTGGGTGCAGGCAGCTCATTGGGGGATCTGGATATACAGGGATATTCCAGGTGCAGGGGCAGTGGGAGGCTGCAGGGGGAACCAATGAAAGTGGTTGGAAATTAGCGGGGGGTGTCTGAGTCCAAGGGAGGTGGGGTTAATTTGGGTGGGGGTCTAGGTGTAGCTGGTTGGGGCTCAGTGGGGAGGGTGTCTGCAGGGGCTCATCAGGGTGGTACAGATGCAGGGGAGGTGGGGCTTGTCACAGTGAGGGTTTGATGGGTCTGCTTAACAGGGGAGCCTCAGCTACTGCCAAGGGGATCTGCATGCTGGGCCCCCACTTCCCTTATCCCCATCCCATGCCCCTTCCCCACCACTCCATCTCCTCCCCATCCCACCCCCTTCCTTCCCAAACTGCCTCTTTCCCCCTGCCCCTGCTTCACCTATCCCCTTCTCTTCCCTATCCCATGCCCTGTCCCCACCACTCCCTCTCCTCCGCATCCCACCCCTTTCTTTCCCCACTGCCTTTTTCCCCCTGCCCTGCCCCACACCTCACTGTTGTACAAAATGAAGGATGGCTCCCAGCATACAGAAGGGAGTTCAACCAGCACTAGGACCCAGAAGGTGGTGTCCAGCTGCAAAGTCCAGGGAGCTGAGCAGCACCTCCTTTTTTCAGCAGGGCTGCACAGCACCTCTGCATTCACAGAAATGGGGGGGAAGGGAGGGAAGTGGCATGTGACCTTGCACCCCATGTGGCCCCCACCCCTCACCTCTATTTGTGGGGGAAATGCCCCCAAACTATGCCATGAATATTCCCAATCTCACACCCCCATTTCTCCTTCACTTTCTGCAGGGAAGCAAAGAATGCTGCAGGCAAGGGACCTGGGCTGTTTTCATTCCCCCTGGGGCCCAGGAGTGCCCCACACAGACCCCCACTGCCCAGCGCTACCCCCAGAGACCCACTCCTCCCAGCCACACTCACTGGCCTGTTGGGTGGGGGCTATTTGCCTTGCCTGGGCTGAGCCAGCATCACAGCTGGGGTCGGTGGGGGATCAAAGTGAGAGCAGAGGGGCCTGTCTGGGCCGGGCTCCCTCAGAACCATCTTGCCTGAGGCCCCAGATGAGCACCACCCCCCGCATGCTGGCCAAGAATGACCTGGCCCCTGCACTGGTCCCAGGTGGCTCAGCCCCGGGAGGTGGCAGGCTGAGCAAGACAAGCTGGAGCCGCGCTGGGGAGTGGGGCAGGCAGACCCCTGTGGGACATCACTCCCAAGAACCTCCAAGCCAGCGGAGGAGCAAGTGGGTGGAGGGGACGGGGCAGAGATACCTGGGCTAGCCAGACCAGCTGAGCAAAGCACAGGGAACGGGCTGGAGAGGAGCTGGCCTGCGGTGGCCCCTCGGCTGGCAGAGCAAGTGAAGTGCAGCGCCTGGCCAGCTGATGGGCCCCTGTTGAGCATGGGCCCGGCACCAGGGTGCCTGTGGTGCCACTGTAAACCTGCCGGTACTGCTCAGGGCTTTGGGTGTGCCTGGGCACACCCCCTGCGCACGCCTATGGGTATTAACATCAATTCACTCTGGGTGTTTTAAAGTGGCGATCTAACATAGGATGGGATGACTTGACTTAATATCTGTAGAGAGATCTGTTAGACTGCACGTTAGGCATGCATGCCCTTCTCTCAACAAAAACTCATCCTCTTCCTGGGGTTTACGTGTATTGTTAACTTAAAGCTCAACCTAAGTTCCATTTTGAGCATGGCTTAAATGTAAGGTTCTCCCTGCAGGACCAGCTCCTAATCTGTCTAATAGATAGAGATTAACTCTCTCTAGTGGGATCTCACCCATAGCATTTGAGATTCTGCCATATTTTTTGCAAAAACATGTTAATACAAAAACTACTAAACATTCTGCAGAATTCAGATAAGATAGGGGAAGAAAGTTCGTGAACTGTGACATTAAAGAAGATGTGGTAAATGCTTTTGTGCTGCCAAGGCAAGGTACCATAAATATTGTTCAGATCACTTGGGTTTGCAAAATAATTACATATTTACTTTGCTCTCTTTCCTGGTACCCACAAAGGGGGTGGGGGTGGGAGTGGGGCGACTTTATCATCTTATTAGACTACATCCTTTGGGAAATGAGAAAAGTCTGAAACAGGAATAAGGAAGCAGCAGAAGCCTTTGTGGCAAAGCAGCCTGACAGATACTAAATGGAGTCAGCAATTTAGTTGTTCCTCAGTACAATTTTCAGTATCAGTTAAGCAATGAAACATGACAAGGCCTGTGTTCCTGTGAGATAGTAAAGAAGTCAGATAGCACTGGCAGCACAAGAGTACTCCCACTTATGCTTGCTGCTAAAAACATGAAATGTTATTCCATATGGTTCAATGGCATGGAACACAATCAAACAAGCTGATTATCTGGCAATTTGTTCCAAGATGTAGATACACATTTTACTACCTAACATCAAATCACCTTGTATCCAGTCACTATGCCTGTGAAATGACAAACATTATTTGCTCTTTTTAAGTGCATCTAAATGGATTATACATATACATTATAGGATCTGTTTTCTGACTCTGCTAAAATTCTTTGAAATTGATGTGCCTTGAGAGCTGGTCTTCAGAAGGAAAAAAATAAACTAAGACTTTTTTCTGCACAGGTATAAATTTTAAAGCCTTCATTTGTGCCAAGCATTTTGCACATGCAAATATTTCTGTAAGGTTTTCTACAAGATGATAATACAGGAAGATAGTACCTGGATTTTTTTACTCCTTTCTGCTCCTGATTCCAGAATGGTTTGTGAGGTGAGTTGGGCAGAAGGGAGGTTTTTGACCAAATCCGAGATGAACTGGCTCAGCCAATTTTGAAACAGAGATTCGAACAGAAGGCATTTCCCCAGATTTTCAAATTCTCCTGACAGTTTTTGTCATTTCATAGCTCAAAACCAGTGAGACTAGAGGCTTCAAAATATCACCTTTGGTTTGTGGCAAACGGCTTGCAGAGCACTAGCTTCTTTTACCATTTTCAAGAGCTGGTGGGATGTATTTTGGAAGTTACACACTGGCAAATGAGGAACATCTGAATGTTCATTTGACTAGTGGCAGAGAAAAGATAGAAGAAAACACTCTTTCCACTCCACTAGTATCTCTGGAGGATGTTAAACAGAAGCTACTAAAGTTAGAGATTTTTAAATCAACAGGTCCTGATGGCTTGCATCCAAAAGTTTTAAAAGAACTGGCTGAGAAGATGGTTGGGCCATTAATGCTGATTCTCAATAAGTCTTGGAACACTGGGGAAGTTCCAAAAGACTGGAAAAAAGCTAACATTGTGCAGTTTTTAAAAAGGGCAAGTGGGATGATCTGGGTACCTATAGGCTGTACGCCTGACAGTGATCCTGGACAAGATAATGGAGTGGCTGATACCAGATCCAATTATAATGAACTAAAGGAAGTTAAGGTAATTAATGCAAATTAACATGGGTTCAAGAAAACATCCTGTAAGACTAACCTAATAGTATTGATGTAATATACATAGACTTCTGTAAGGTGTTTGTCCTGGTGTCACATGACATTTTTATTAAAAAACTAGAATGATATAAAATTAACATGGCATACATTAAATGGATTAAAAGCTAGCTAACTGATAGGACTATTTAGAAAAGCTGGATATGCACAAGTCCATGGGTCCAGATCTAATGCATCCGAGGGTGCTGAAGGAGTTGGCTGATGTGATTGCAGAGCCATTGTTCATTATCTTTGAAAATTTGTGGCGATCGGGGGAGGTCCCAGATGATTGGAAAAAGGCAAATATAGTGCCCATATTTAAAAAAGTGAAGAAAGAGAACCCAGGGAACTACAGGCCAGTGTGCCTCACTTCAGTCCCCAGCAAAATCATGGAGCAGGTCCTCAAGGAATCCATTTTGAAGCACTTGGAGGAGAGGAAGGTGATCAGGAATAGCCAATATGGATTTACCAAGGGCAAGTCATGCCTGACCAACCTGATTGCCTTCTGTGATGAGATAACTGGCTCTGTGGATATGGGGAAAACAGTGGATGTGATATATCTTGACTTTAGTAAAGCTTTTGATACGGTCTCTCACAGTATTCTTGCCAGGAAGTTAAAGAAATATGGGTTCGATGAATGGACTATAAGGGGGATGGAAAGCTGGCTAGATCATTGGGCTCAGTGAGTAGTGATCAATAGCTTGATGTTTAGTTGGCAGCCAGTATCAAGCGTACTGCTCCAGGAGTTGGTCCTGGGCCCGGGTTTGTTCAACATCTTCATTAATGATCTGGATGATGCAATGGATTGCACCCTCAGCAAATTCACGGATAACACTAAGCCAGGAGGAGAGGTAGAGACGCTGGAGGGTAGGGATAAGGTCCAGAGTGGCCTAGACAAATTGGAGGATTGGGCCAAAAGAAATCTGATGAGGTTCAACAAGGACAAGTCCAGAGTCCTGCACTTAGGACGGAAGAATCCCATGCACCGCTACAGGTTGGGGACTGACAGGCTAAGCAGCAGTTCTGCAGAAAAGGACTTGGGGATTACAGTGGATGAGAAGCTGGATATGAGTCAGCAGTGTGCCCTTGTTGCCAAGAAGGCCAACGGCATATTGGGCTCTATTAGTAGGAGCATTGCCAGCAGATCAAAAGAAGTGATTATTCCCCTCTATTCGGCACTGGTGAGACCACACCTGGAGTATTGTGTCCAGTTTTGGTCCCCCCACTACAGAAAAAGTGGACAAATTGCAGAGAGTCCAGCGGAGGGCAATGAAAATTATTAGGGGACTGGGGCACATGACTTATGAGGAGAGGCTGAGGGAACTGGGCTTATTTAGTCTGCAGAAGAGAAGAGTGAGGGGGGATTTGACAGCAGTCTTCAACTACCTGAAGGGGGGTTCCAAAGAGGATGGAGCTCAGCTGTTCTCCGTGGTGGCAGATGACAGAACAAGAAGCAATGGTCTCAAGTTGAAGTTGGGGAGGTCTAGGTTGGATATTAAGAAACACTATTTCACTAGGAGGGTGGTGAAGCACTGGAATGGGTTACCTAGGGAGGTGGCGAAATCTCCATCTTTAGAGATTTTTAAGGGCCGGCTTGACAAAGCCCTGCCTGGGATGATTTAGTTGGGGACTGGTCCTGCTTTGAGCAGGGGGTTGGACTAGATGACCTCCTGAGGTCTCTTGCAACCCTGATATTCTATGATTCTATGATAGGTGTCAAAATGTAATTGTAACTGGAGAATTGTCATTGAACGGGTCTGTTCACAGTGGGGTCCTGCAGGAATCCATTCTTGGTCCTACATTATTTAACATTTTATCAATATTGGAAGAAAACATAAAATAATCACTAATAAAGTTTGCAGATGACACAAAAATTGGGGGAGTGGTAAATAATGAAGAGAACAGGTCATTTATTCAAAGCAATTGAGATTGTTTGGTAAACTGAGTGCAAACAATATGCATTTTAAGATGGCTAAATGTATACATGCAGGAACAAAGAAAGTAGGTTATACTTTCAGGATGGGTGACGGTATCCTGGGAAGCGGTGACTCTGAAAAAGCCTTAGAAGTCATTGTGGATAATCAGCTGAATATGAGCTCCCAGTGTGATGCTGACGCCAAAAGAGCTAATGCGGTCCTAGGATGCATAAACAGGAAAATCTTGAGTAGGAGTAGAGAGGTTATTTTGCCTCTATATTAGGCTCTGATGCAACCACTGCTGGAATACTTTGTCCAGTTTTGGTGCCCACAATTCAAGGAGGGTGTTGGTAAATTGGACAGGGTTCAGAGAAGAGTGACGCAAATGATGAAAGGATTAGAAAACATGCCTTAAAGTGATAGACTCAAGGAACTCAATCTATTTAGTTTAACAAAGTAAAAACTAACGGGTGACTTGATTCCAGTCTGTAAGTACCTATATGAGGAACAAATATTGAATAATCGGCTCTTGAATCTAAGAGAGAAAGGTTTAACGTGATCCAATGGCTAGAAGTTGAACCTAGACAAATTCAGACTGGAAATAGGGAAAAAAAAATTAATGGTGAAAGTAATTAACCAGTAGAACAATTTACCAAGGCTTGTACTGGTTTCTTCATTGCTGACAATTTTTAAATCAAGAGCAGATGTATTTCTAAAAGATCTTCTGCAGGAATTATCTGGGGACAGTTCTATGGCCTGTGCTACACAGGAGATCAGAGGAGATGATCACAACGGTCCCTTCTGGCCTTACAATCTATGAAAGGACAGGACCAGGAATATGGCTGCTCTCAAGAAATCAGCTTTCCATATCCAAATCCTACAGGATTCCCCATGTAAATCTATGTGGATCATTTCATCCATAAAATAGTTCCCTCAATGCACAGTGAATGCCTCCCTTGAAGAGATTGATTAAGCCATTAAAAACACAGTCCTGCATTGAGGATGATGCTGAATTGCCCCAGCAAGAGCTCCAGAATGTATCATCTACCTGTATGCATTATCTGCAGGGGGACTCTAGCTGCAGTACCTGAGCCAGCCTGGTATAAGGTATATAGGCTCCCTGGTGCACTTAGCCAGCTCTGTTTCACTTACGTAGGAGAAGGACCATGGTACCTTGCCCACTTGGGGAGGCTAATGCTTCTGTGAATATTCACCTGGCTGGAAGTGTCCTTGCACTCAGGACTGAAATTACCCTGTCATTGCATGCAGACACGTGCTTTGTGCACTTTCTGCTCCTCTGTGCACCAACCCAGCAGGGAGCCTCTAAAGCAGTGTTTCCCAAGCTTGGGATGCCACTTGTTTAGGGAAAGCCCCTGGCGGGCTGGGCCAGTTTGTTTACGGGCCCCGTCCACAGGTTGGCTGATCTTGGTCCCACTGGCTGCGGTTCGCTGCTCCAGGCCAACGGGGGCTGCAGGAAGTGGCATGGGCTCAGGGACGTATTGGCCGCCACTTCCAGCAGCTCCCATCGGCCTGGAGCAGCGAACCGTGGCCAGTGAGAGCCGCGATTGGCCAAACCAGTGGACGCAGCAGGTAAACAAACTGGCCCAGCCCACCAGGGGCTTTTCCTATGCAAGCGGCAGCCAAAGTTTGGGAAACACTGCTCTAAGGGATAGTTTTGGAAGATTTTGAAAATGTGGGGCCTTATTCTCATTTACATTAAAGCCACTTCATACCACTCTGTCCATGTAATGGGGTGATAAAATGGTAAATATAACATTCTCCCACTTTAAGATATCTGTACACTACCAGAGTTGTGAAAAACGGCCTTAGGTTTAATGAAACTCATTCCCATGGCCTTTAAATTCTTGCAAAAGAGGATATATGTGTAACCCAGGGGTAACTCACAGAAGATCAGTCTCCATTTCTCCCAGAAAGGAAAGAAAAAATTTAAAATCCATTATATCAGCTACACCCATCAAAACAAACCTTTTCTCCAACCATAGCAGATAGGATGGGCAGTCACATTTCAGTGTAGTAAAAGCCTGACCAAATCTGTGTTGTGGAAATTTCTTCAGCTCCTCTTCAGTCATTGAGCGAAATCCCAGGACAACATCAGACCAGAATGGTAACACTTCATCAGGAATGGTTTTAAAGATCTGCCAGCTAAAGGACATGGAAGAGAAGAGGCTAGACTTAGAACACGCTTACGTTCATGTGACACAATTCATTTTGATCTTAGTTTAAAAATATTAGCAATCATCTTCCATTGGTCAGCAGGATCTCTAGAGTTCAGACAGATAGAAGGTAACAGAGTAAAAGACCTCACAGATGATAATTATTTAATTGACCATAAGGTTTAGGGGAGTCTTAGTAGGACTTGGACCTAGGGGTGAGGGTAGAGTGAGGCTTGGGGTAATTAAGCCAAGTTAAAAATCACTAAAGGGGAGGGGGGCTGCACCAGGGAGAATAACAGGGTAACACAGGATTAAATACATTAAATGCAGTGAGCGGAGGGATGGGGGAAGCAGCAGTCCAATGTGTCCCGTGTCCTCTTATTTTCATGGTTCTCATTTAAAACTAAAACTGCTGGAGAATGACAACACGGGCCATTAAAACCACATCCTTTCTGTGCTCCATTTACTCTCCAGTCTTGAATCTTGTTGCAGAGATTCTAAATTAATCCCCAGGAGAGGGACTGGAGAGCCCAGGGGCAGCTGGGCTCTAGCTGAAGTCCCCCAGGGGTGGCAGCCCGAGCTGTGAGTTCTCAATTTCACAGTTCCAGCACAGAGCTGTGAAATTAATAAGAATGACAGCCAACAGCCGATGTATGTAACCTGCAGTGTCTACACAGACACTGCATTGCTCCAACTACACTGACATAACCCCGTCTCTCATGGACGTGGAGTTATGTCGGTGTAGTAAGGCACTTACATCAGCAGGAGCAAGGTTGTACTGTAGACACTGATATAATTCGGTCAATGTAAGCTGCCTTACGTCGATCTAACTCTGTCCTGTCGTGTAGACCAGGCCTGACTCTGGCTCTCTTTCTAAAGGCTACAAGCTTCTTGTCTGCATCTTCATGCAGTGCCTGATCATACTTTATTCCAAGTGACAGCAAACTGAGTAGACAAATCTTTGTGGGTATGGTGGGAAGCCAACATACTGTGCTTTATATTTAATTACCATTCCTGAAGGATCCTACAACAGGCCCTCTCCCATTACTAAAGAAGGAGGAATGTAGAGAAAATATGGGCTGCAACTTATATTTAAGAGACATGTGCCCAGAGTGTTTTGTTTGTGTGAGCCTTTGAATGATTTTTACTCGAAAACTCACTTCATGTAATCAAATGCTTCTTAACACTGTAGCTCCTTTTGAATATGGGTCACAAGAGAGACTCCAGAGAAAGACTGTCCCTTAAGTACCAGATGGCGCGTCACCCTGGCTATTATAGTATATAGCATAAAAATACTAAAAACCTATTTTGAGTTCCTTTCTTACCCAGACACCAGATTAATGCCAGCATCTGAAGCCTCCGATGAATTATTGATTTCAAAAAGATAGTCGAAGGTCTCCCTAAACCACTGCTTTTGGTGATGAATTGGTATGCCTGTACATTTGAAATAAAGCAAAAAACTGAAAAGGAGGGTGAAGGTAGATCAGCAAAAGACTCCCAAACCCGCATCAGCTGAAAAAGGCAGGCATCAGAGAAACCATGAATAGTAAATTTTCAACACTGTTAAAACTTTGTACGTGACCAGGTAAAAGTATACAATGTACTGAACACACAAAATGCATGGGAATTAAACCTGTATGTTGGTATTTGTAAAGTCCAGTGCTATAAGGTAATGCCTGTCTCGTATAAGGTGCTAATTACCCTCAACAACCAAGGACTGCATTGGTCTTCAAAAGGAGACTACAGCGCTCAGCAGCCTGCAGTTTTGGGCCTTGGCTCCCCTGGACACTCACAGGATTCAGAGATTCACTGCTTCTAAAGAATCAGTGCACCTCAGCTTACCAGTTCCACCTCAGCTCACCATTCCATTTAACACACAGCACAGACTTGGGTACAGTGAAATCAAGTATATGTTTATTTAATAAAGCACAAAGATTCAAGTAGCAGGAAGTGGAAGTATTGGAAACAAATGATTATATATCAAACAACATCATAACATGCATTCTAGAGCCTAGACTTATTAACAAGATACTCTCATGTCTTGTAGAATATTGCTCATCCAAAATCCCTGTACCATTTTACAGCCAAGTTTGGCCTTGACCCTCCTCTCATGAGACAGACAACCTGTCTGCTTGCCTCCTAGGCAAAGGATCTTCTGTGTTTCCTTGTACTCGCAGATATACCCTAACAACCCTTTGTTTTTAGTCTTAAAGCAGACACCCCGGCTGTTTATTTCATCCTGTCAATTTTCTCTCTTTTAGATTTCACAATTTCTTCTTTTGTGCACGGCTCAGTATATAAACAGGGCTACATGGTGAGGCACACAATACACGCTACTCAAATAACCAGAGAGAGAGAGAGGTGTCTGCTGCCTCCTTCCTGAAAGGAACATTTCCAGGGTATGAAACTTCCTGGTGACCTTCCTTAACTCCAAGACCTTGAGAATATAACTTTTAGTCTAGATACACAACTTCTTAAATTTTATCCATACATACATTTCACAACGACTATGAAGACAAGTGGGCTACAGGTTCTTGGTATAGACCTCACATGTCACTCTTTGGTGAACTATTATGCATGTATCCAACCAGGGGATTCCATTAAGTAAGCGGGGAAATGGTCCCGCTATTGTGGGGAACTTTCCTGGCTTCTGCACTACCCCGGTGAAGTGGGCTAGCGAAAGGATCTGAGTCCTTACTCCCACTTCCTTTACCCAGAGGCCTCCCTGGCCTTGAGGGCTCCCCTTCCACTCTCCTGTCTGGCAGAGTCCTCGTAACCCCAAGTAGGCTGGGCCCAGGATTCCTGGGGGGCTCAACCCCCAACCCTGCTGTGGTCACCCAGGACAGGGGCTAGGGTGTCCTCACTCCGGAGTACTCTCTTTGCACTGCGCACCTCCCTGACCCACTGATCACATCATATAATTTAAAGCAAATACAAGTTATTTAATTAACAATTAATTTAAAAAAAAAGAATAAGGAAAAATGGGAAAGGTTAAAGGAAAACATCACCCTGCTCTGTGGCAGGGACCATCACAAACAGTGTCTCTGGACATCAGGGCACTTCACAGTCTGTTCCTTGTAGGTCGCAGGCCTCCTTCTCAGGCCCTGGCTTTGCTGCAGGGACGCTGCGGGTTGGACACTTGCTCTGGCAGTGGCCACACACTCTCAGGCTCTGGGTAGCAGGACCCTTCTCCCCAGTGTCACCCCCGCTCTGTCAGGGTTACGATCCCCCTCCAAGTCTGGCCTGCAGAGCCTCTTGGCTGAGATGTCTCCCTGTGCTGGGCCCACTGCCCAGGGTCCCCAGCTGCTCACCGCACCCAGCTCCTGACTGCTCCAGCTCCACACTGCCTCAGCATAGCTGCTGCTGCTGCTCTGACTTCAGCTCTCTGGGCTGCTTCTCTGTCCTCTCTGGCTCCAGGTGCTACCGCTCTGTTCCCAGGGCAGGGCTGCTCTGCAGGCTGCTTCTGTGACTCTGCTCTGAGCTCTCATCTGCTTCCTGGGCTGCTTGTCTGGCCCCTCTAGCTCTGGTTGCTGCAGCTCCCCTCCCAGGGCAGGTCTCTCTGGGCTATGCTCTGCCTTTTTGGGCTACGGCTCCGCTCTCATCAGCTTAGCTTGGACCCCTCTCCATCTGACTCAGACAATTCCAGCTCACACGGAGGACGGGACCCCCCTGGCCTCCAGACTTCTTGATTAGCCTGTCCGTCCTGTCAATCAGGGTGACCTGAAGCATTGGCCTCTCCACATTGACCCTGGAGACTGTCAGTCTCAGGCTCCTGATTTCTCATCGACCCCTCCCTTTTTAGTGCTGGGAGCTAGCAACCAAACACCCCCACTGAATGTTAGTAAGGGGACAACAGTGCTCTCTGCTGATTGTCACGAAGAGATCCCTGTCTCTCTCTCACACACGCGCGCACACACACACACACACACAAATATGTAGAGTCTTAAAGAGCTGAAAATATCTCCAAACATTTTAGGACTGAAAATGGAACAAGAACAGGTGACTAAGTATCAAAACACTGGGGGTTTCCTCAGCATAATTTATGATTGTTCAGAAAATAAAGACTGCAGACATATATTCTAAACTAATCACATTCAAATACTATCATTAAGTGGAATAATATATCTTCAGTATCATCTGAAGAACAAAGTTTAAACCTGAAAAAAAGTCCTGCTGCAAAAACTTTAATCCACATCATTCAGAAGTTTGAGCTATGAGCTAAGCAGAGGTTTCACTCACCTTGATAAGTGTGTGGAATAAGCATTCCGGCTGCTACATCGCTCGTTGTGTTGGGAGTAAATTTGTCCGAAATTACAGTCACAGAGCACTTGGAAATAGATTCTGAAATGTACACTGCTGTTGAGAGGCCAATCAAGCCAGCACCAACAACTGCGATCTTTTGTTTAGCCATATGCTAGGAGGAGGTGGAGGGGAGAAAAGAATTCCAAAAGGTTATTTAAGGTGCCACATCCAATGCAATTTTTTAAAAATCCTGTCTTATTAGTTCTGTGATCTATTGTAAACAAGAGACAGAAAAGACAATAGGGCTGGATCCCACAAACCTTTACATTTGTGAGTACAGTAACTCCTCACTTAACATCCTCCCGCTTAACGTTGTTTCAAAGTTATGTCACTGCTCCACTAGGGAACATACTCATTTAAAGTCGTGCAATGCTCCCTTGTAATGTCAGCCAAAGAACGTTATATGGGAGCATTGCACAAGTTCCTCTTTTCCGCCTCCTCCCCCTCCCTTCCTCCCAGTGCTTCTTGGAGGCACTTAGGACTTTCTGGGAGGGAGGATGGGGAACGAGCGAGGAAGCAGCCTCCTCCCCTCACGCCTCCAGCAGGCAGGGCCACCTGGAACACAGGGGCTTTAGAGGCTGCAGGGCCCTGGGATAAGGAGGCCCCAGGGCCCTGGCCTGCAGCTCTAAAGCCCCTTTCAGAATGTGGCCCTGTGAGCACAGGCAGGAGGACTCAGGAGGAGCAGGGATAGCCGCGCAGCCAGCGGCAGCAGAGAAGCGGTGCTTTCCCCTTCAAAGCCTGCCGGAGAGAAGCGGCACTTTGAAGAGGAAAGTGCCACTTCTCTCCAGCTGCTGAATTACACAGAAGCTGAATTGACATGAGAAAGGAATTGACATGAGAAAGAGTTACATGAGTATCAGATGTGCTTATGCCTCAAATTCTTAGGGTTTCAGCTGTATCCAGGCCACTTCCAGAACAAAGAATAGAAATTGCATCCACAGAGTCCATAAAGTCATGATTTGTATTATTCACTGGGCACCATCTGTGCGCTCAGCACTGTCAGAATATGCCAGAAAATGTAGTCCCTGGGCCAATGCATGTAAGATGTGTAGCCCTGGATAAGATAGCCCAGATATTCAAATATGAAGTGTATAGTTATTGAGCATGTTATCACATGTTCACTGTGATGAGAATATCTAATGAGTGGAGGTGCTGATGGCAATAAAAGTTTTACTTGATTAAGGACTAGAAGATTTGACACTTCAATTTTCTTTCAAGGGGAAAAGCTGCCCAGAGCTCCTGTGCCTGTTTATTTTCCTATCCTGCCTGCAGAGGCTCTGACATATCTCAGAAGTCTCAATTTTTTTCTCAGCTTTAAAATGTGGAATTTTCTTGATGTTTGATTTTAAATATTCTCCTGTGAGAACTCCAACTCAGTCACTGTAGTGTTGTGTTTAAGAGCCTTCTGGAAAGTAACTAACCTTTAAACAGAAGTGAAAGCAGTGTTGCCAATTCTTATGCTTTTGTCATGAGTCTCATGATAATTATTGTTTTCCTTAAAGCCACAGCTCCTGGAGCCAAGTGGATACGTGATGATTTCAGCCTTCATTCTTAAAGAAAAATGAAGTTGCTAGCCCTTGTGCCTATGGAGAAAGCTTCAAAATGTGACTCCAGTGCACCCTAAAGTCTCAAAAAGTATAAGGCAAATAAAATAAACTCCAAATCTACTATTTTTTACTAATCTCATGATTTTAAAGCCAATCTGATGATTTGTGGTGAGCCTGATTCCTGGTTTTTGAACATTTGGGGTTAGAAATACCATGAAAGTGACTTGAAAGTGTCAGTTTCACTCCTGTTTAAAGTCAGTTTCTAGTCTATTACTTGTAGTGGGGTAAAATCCCTACAGCCTCCAGCAGATGAAGTACAAACTTACAGGGCCTTGCCCTAGTGAGATGTTTCCAAAAGTTAAATGATCTATTCCAAGATCAGCGTGCGATGGTGTATCCCATAAGGCTTCATGGGAATATGCTTATGAATGTATATATATGATATAACTGGAATATGTTTTATGCCACATCTGCCATGTAACATATCTATGTAAAGGTTATGATCTACTGAATACATTCCTCCTATTTGTATGCATGTATCATTTTTGTACTTGAAGTTAAGAATATTGGCGGTATACTTGCTTGATTTCTAAGCAGCCTTAGTAAAGCATTTGGTCAGCTTCTTGAGAAAGGAATGTGCAAATTAAGTGCCCAATCAAGAACCACTTAAGCCAACAATGAACTCGAAGATGCCAATCCACATCAGAGCCAGGGGCGGCTCCAGGCACCAGCACGTCAAGCGCGTGCCTGGGGCGGCAAGCCACGGGGGCGCTCTGCTGGTCGCCATGACGGCGGCAGGCAGGTTGCCTTTGGTGGCATCCCTGCAGAGGGTCCGCTGGTCCCACAGCTTCAGTGGACCTCCTGCAGGCATACCGCCGAATCCGCAGGACTGGAGACCTCTCGCAGGCAAGCCGTCGAAGGCAACCTGCCTGCCGTGCTTGGGGCGGCAAAATACCTAGAGATGCCCCTGATCGGAGCTTTCCCAGGAATGTGCCTTGGCTGGTAAAAACTGAGTCATGCATGGACATGTGACTTGCCCATGTGACTCCAAACCTCCATCTTGGAGCTGGACTTTGCATAGGAGTGAGGAGGGGGTCTCCACCCACAAGAGAAAGTCTGCTTAAACCCCTGGGAGACCCCTTCATTTTGTCTTCGGCTGACTAAAGAGAGAGCCTCTCCACCCCCAAGGATACCTGAAAGAAACTGGAACAAAGGATAGTAACTACAGGGGGTGTGAGTGATTGCTGGACCCAAACTAGAAGGAGCCTAGTCTGTAAAAGGAAGCTTACTGGGTGAGGTTTTTATCTGTATTCAATTTTCTTAGATGTAGACTTGCGTGTTCTATTTTATTTTGCTTGGTAATTCACTTTGTTCTGTCTGTTACTACTTGGAACCACTTAATCCTACTTTCTGTATTTAATGAATTCACTTTTTATTTATTAGTTAACCCAGAGTACGTATTAATACCTGGGGTGGGGGTGCGCAAACAGCAGTGCATCTCTCTCTATCAGTGTTATAGAGGGCGAACAATTTATGAGTTTACCCTGTATAAGCTTTATACAGGGTAAATGGATTTATTTTGGGTTCAGATCCCATTGGGAGTTGGGCATCTAAGTGTTAAAGACAGGAACACTTCTGTAACCTGCTTTCAGTTAAGTCTGCAGCTTTGGGGCATGTGAGTCTGACCCTGGGTCTGTATTGGCGTAGATTGGCGTGTCTGACTCAACAAGACAGGGTACTGGAGTCCCAAGCTGGCAGGGAAAGCAGGGGCAGAAGTAGTCTTGGCACATCAGTTGTCAGTTCCCAAGGGGGTTTCTGTGATCCACCCTGTCACACAGTGCACTGGAAAAAAAAAGTAATATGAAGTAATTAAATTTTTCTACAATTGTTTCAGTTGTTTTATTCAAGAGTTAGTAACAAAGTAAGAATATACATTAAATTTTACACCTAACCAGTGTCCCTTAAGTGACTTGACACAAGATGTTGGAACATGTTAGTATTAGATCTGAGTGGGTCTAATCTTTATTTAGTCTTCTTTCTTTATATAGGAATTAGATACAGTGCTTTTGTCAGCTAATTTCTAAGTTATTAGCTGAAAAAAACTAGTTTTCAGCTGTCTAAGCAGCCCCTCGAATCCCTGTTAAAGTTACGCCCTCCCCCTGCCCTCATCTGAAATGGTGCCTTTGGAGAATGGGCAGCTAAGGTGCAATAATTTATGTCTGGATCATATCCAATTTAGCAGGTCTTTCCTTGTTGGCAAAGGAAACAGGGTAGAACCCTGATATCAGGGACAAAGCTCACTTAATTACTTATACTTGTGTAACTCCCATCAAATGGGAACTGTCTTTGTAAAGCTCGCTTCCTGGTCCCCCCCCACCAGTTGGAAGGAATGCATGAAGTGCCTAACAGCAACCCAGTTTGGCAGATTAATAAGCAGTTGTCAGATGAAACATATGAAAGACCCAGTGTGACAACTCTTGTCATGTTAATGTAAATTGTGTGATCTTTGCTGACTTTCTTATAGCCTCAGATGCCAGAATAAAGAGATTTAATGAGAATTTCAGCTTTCATTTTTATGAAGAGTAAGTTTCAGCCTTCACAGTTGGAGTGAAAAGCTGGTAAACAGGAAGTGAGCACCTCCAAAAGGCTCGGAAACCAGAAATAAATGTTAAAAACTACAAATGTATTATTTTAAAAAACTCTCATGTTTTTTAGCCAATATCCTGATCTCTTGGGGCATGACTCAAGATTTTTGACTACTGAGGTTGACAATGCGACAGGGCTCCTGATCCCTTGTTATCTAATAGGATCTCACGGCAGTCTTGGTAAGAGCGCGTTGTAGAATTTCATTTTGGCTAACTGAACACTGCTGACCTAAATTATAGCCTTTAAACTGGATACATTATTTTTTGTTTCTAGCCTTAACTAGGGCCTTGTCTACACTTGCAAGTTGCAGCGCTGGTGAGGGGGTTACAGCGCTGCAACTTAGCAGGTGTCTACACTTAAAAGCTCAGCCAGCGCTGCAACTCCCTGTTTGCAGCGCTGGCTGTACACTGGGTCTTCTGTTCCGGTCATGTAGCAGAGACCAGCGCTGGTGATGCAGCCTGGTCATCAGGTTGTGGACACTCACCAGCCGTTTTATTTGCCTCCAGGGTATTAGACTTATCCCAGCATTCCTTTCAGCCTCTCTCGTCACTGCTAGCACTCACTGCTTGGCTTAGGAGCCTGGATGAGAGGAGACGGGGCTGCCGAGCTCGCGGGAGAGTGGGGAGAGAGCAGGGTTTGCCGCGCTCCGCCCGGTCTGAGAGCGGGCTTGCTGGAAGCTCCGGCGGAGGAGCTGGGGCTTGCGGGTTTGCTGCGCTCCGGCCGGAAGCGGGGCTTTGCTGAAGCTCCGGCCGGAGAGCGGGGCTTGGCTGGAGCTCCGTCGCGGCAGGCGGGGCTTGCGGCTTGCCGCGCTCGGCGGGAGAGCGGGCTTACTGGAGCTCCTGGCGTGAGAGAAGGAGCTTGCGGGTTTGCCGCCGTGCTTCCGGCCGGAGAGCGGGCTTTCTGGAGCTCGGCCGGAGAGCGGCGCTTGCGTGGGTTTGCCGCGCTCGCGAGGAGAGCGAGTTGCGTTATTCCCGCTCGGCGTAGGAGAGCGCGCTGCGGTTTTGCCGCGCTCTCGCCGGGAGAGAGCGGCGCTTGCGGGGTTTGCCGCGCTCAGACAGCGCGGCCCTGAAGAGGAAAGTCCGCGCTTTGCTGGAGCTCGCTCCGAGAGCGGGGCTTGCGGGGGTTTGCCGCGCTCCGGGCTGGGAAAGCGTGGGCTTGCTGTTGTAGCTGCCGGCCGGATGCTGTGAGAGCGGGGCTTATAGAAGCTGCATGTATGTATTTCAGTTCAGACTTTGGGCCTTTACTGTTTTACCACAGGGGTTGAAAGGGACAAAAACAGATATCATGCTAACCTGATTTGATTTTGGAGTTCTTTTTTCATGAAACTTGAAGTACAAGGTATATAACAGAAAGAAAGGAGATTATAAACAAAGGACATTATAGCGTATTGGGATAGCAGGGCTTGTAATTTAGTTTCTTTGTGATGCTAGTTATACAACACATACTGCAGTGTGGTGTTTTGACATCAGTAGAAAATCTGGATAGAATTATAGCCTTAATCCATCTGGGATAGAATGCAGAAAATCTATAAATCAGAAGAAAACAACTTACAGAGTCTCATTTCAGAGGGCTCTGTCCTTAGAACTAATAACATGGTTAGTGTTCAAATATATGTTTGTTCAGACTCCACCACATACACCTAGTGCACTATAATACTAATTATACCATTGAGCGGATTCAGTCTCCTGACTCTCCATCTTCTATAAAATAGAAACAAACCTAGTAACTGATGGAAAAAAGAAAGAAAATTAGTTCTTTGAAAACAAACAAAATGGGCTATAAAGTTTGTTTAAAATGTCATAATAAAAAAGGTGATTTACAGGCATCCACCACTGCATCCAAGAACTGCCTAGAACAAGGAGGGAAATACTCACCGTACCCCCCTTCCTGTTTTATGTCTGTATTTTTAATAAAGATTTCTTGTCTTTTTATTCAACTGTTTATTTATTACAGAAACTGTAACATGTACTCAAGTAAAAAATAGGAACTGCAATCAATGAACCACTGCATGGTAACTGCTGGCAATTGCTCTTAACTGCATGGAGGCAACCCAACATTTCTGTTGGCTTCAGCCTTCAAAGTGATCCTTAAGCATCCCTTATCCTTGAAAGCACTGTGCTGGGCCTCCTAGTCGCCCTGCTCTCTGGCTGTCAAATTCAGCCTCCAGGCGTTGAACTCGGAGGTCCCATTCGTCAATGAAGGTTTCCCCTTCCCTTCAATATTATGGGGATACAGGCACGGTTATATCGCTTGGGCTGCTGCTTTCCCCCACGTCCAGCTTCCCCGTAGAGACTTCGTCCATCTCCCTTTAATGGCCAAAAGATGCTCCTCGGTCACTTCTGCACCGTCAGGCCTGTAGTTGACTCCGGTCCTTCTCATTTGTCAAGCTTCCCTGATTTCGCGGTTTCATGAGACCAAGGCATTAACGGGTTAAGCGGGGTCTCCATGGATCACTGGGCATTTCGATCGTCCCCCCACTGATGATCTTACAGTCTGGGAAAAAGTCCCTGCCTGCAGCTCCTGAACAGGCCCACTGTTCCGGAAAGATGCGTGCATCATGCACCTTTCCAGGCCATCCTGTGTAAATTTGTCGTAAACGCCCACGTGATCCACACAGCGCCTGTGAGAACCATTGAGGAATACCCCTTTCCATTAATGTACTCGGATGTCAGGTGGCGGACGGTGGTGCCAGAATGGGATATGGTACACAACTACATAATTGCCCCTCCACAGTTGGAAACCCCATTTGGGCAAGCCATCCACAATTCCTGACATTCCCCAGAGTCACGGTTCGTCTGAAACGGATGCGGATTAATGGGCCCTGCAACTTTGCATCACCCTATTCCAACGGTTGACTTTTCCACTCCAACTGGTTTGCGACGATCGGTTAGCTGTCTGAGTTGCCAGCTTCCAAGACTTGCATAGACCACCCGCTTTCTCCACATGAAAGCGGCAGTTTCTCAGTTCATCAAAAATGTCCTTGTGCTGCAGGGTTGGGGCGGTTCGCCCACGATCCTTGAAAGTGGTTTTTCGCTCCTATAATTCTGCAGCATCTGCTCGTCATCCAGACTTGCGGACTGTGATCCACCCTCATACTGTTTCCCGAGCCGAAAGTGGCGTTCCACGCTGAGAGCACGGTCCTTACTGCGACGCAATTTTGTGTCAGCAGCGGTTCAGCAGCATCTATTTCATCATCTGAGCTCTCATCTGTCACTTTGGAGCATAAGGAATAGATCAACTGCCCAGACGGGATTGTGCTTGGAACATTCTCAGCAACATCCTTAAGCAGCTCACGGCTTCCATTTCCTTACTGAATTCACACCGCTGCAGCATCACAATGCACCAACGGCTGAAAAGGGAAGCACTGCCACCACGGAGTCGTTGGACCTAAGGAGCGGCATGACCGCACGCCTTCCGTCCCCTTCCACAACCCCCAGGCAGCCAATTGGACGAGTCTCTTGTGGATTAGCTGCCCACAATGCACACTCAAATGCGAGGCGCATGTACAGCACCTGGTCGCTGCAGTGTGGACAACACTGCAGCGAGGTGGACCGACATCAGCTGCTTACCGTCTACCCAAGCTGTAACGGCCATGTGCTGCAAAACTGTAAGTGTAGCAGAAGGCCTAGTGTGTAGCATAGCTTGTGCTGCCTAATGGTGCTGAGTTCCAGGATAGAGTGAGTATCTCAGTATGGGTGAAATGAATTAGTGTGTGCATAGTCATGCTATATGTATACACTAGAACAAGGATCGAACTGGCGTTGGCTTGCAGTGGTTTGGCAATCTGAGTGGTTAGTGGGGTGGCTGCCTTCACTTACTGATGCAGAAAATGCATGAAGCAGTGAGGTAGTGGTCGAGCAAAGTGTGGCCAGCTGATCAGGGCCCAGTATGACCTGAATATAAAGGATGTGGACCAGGAGTCACAGGAGGCTCATTCTAGCTTGGAGTGGGAAGGCTAGTGCTGGGAGCAAGGTCCTGAAGCTGAGCATGCTGGGAAGGCCAAAGGAGGTGGAGACTCACAGCCTGAGTTAAACCTTAGGGCCGATCAAGCATATTTTGCACCCTAAGTGAAACTTCCACCTTGCGCCCCCCGCCCTCCTTTCCGGAGCATCACTTATTATAACTTAATTCAAAAAGAATACCGGCGTAATATGGCCTGTTCATTAAATTAATACAACGTTATTGACGCATATCTATTCTGGCGACACCATAGAGGCCCAGCCACACCAGCCACATCATCAGGGGCTCATTACCTGCTAGTTCTACTAATGTTGATATATGCCATCATGTGCCAGCAATGCCCCTCTGCCATGTACATTGGCCAAACCAGACAGTCTCTACGCAAAAGAATAAATGGACACAAATCTGACATTAGGAATGGTAACATACAAAAGCCAGTAGGAGAACACTTCAGTTTCCTTGGACATTCTATAAAAGCCACTATTCTTGAACAAAAATACTTCAGAAACAGACTTCAAAGAGAAACAGCAGAACTAAAAGTCATTTGCAAATTTAACACCATTAATTTGGGCTTCAATAGGGACTGGTAGTGGCTGGCTCATTACAGAAGCAGCTTTGCCTCTCCTGGAATTGACACCTCCTCATCTATTATTGAGAGTGGACTACATCCACCCTGATCGAATTGGCCCTGTCAACACTGCTTCTCCACTTGCAAGATAACTCCCTTCTCTTCATGTATCATTATATAATGCCTGCATCTGTAACTTTCACTCCATGCATCTGAAGAAGTGGGTTTTTTACCCACGAAAGCTTATCCCTAAATAAATCTGTTAGTCTTTAAGGTGCCACCGGACTCCTCGTTGTTCTTATAAAATTAGAATGGTGGATACTCCATCAAACTGGGGAATTGGGTTTGGTGGGGAAGGGAAGCAGACTGGGTTTGGTCAGTGGGGGTTCGGGTTTTGCTGGGGAGTGCAAGGGGAGCAGACCGGGTTCGGTCACTAGGGGGATCGGGTTTGGCTGGGGAGAGGAAGGGAAGCAGAACGGATTCAGTCAGTGACAGTTTGAGTTTGTCCAGGAGGAGAAGGAAGCAGACTGGATTCGGTCAGTGGGAGCATTGGGTCTGGCTGGGGAGGGGAAGGGAAGCAGACCGGGCTGGGTGTGGAGGGGGGAGAGGGCACAATCTGGGCTTGGCCGGGGGCAGTGGGTGGGGTAGTATTCAAACAGCCGAAAGGTGAAATGGGTGCTCTCCTCTCCAGTCCCTGGCATGCAGCTGGGGGCCAAGTGCAATTGCAACAGGGCAATGGGAGCGTGTCGCCTGCTTTGTCTTCACGAGTCTGTCCTGCATCCGGGCTGGGGAATTGAATGCTGGGCTCTCACTCTGGCAGGGGGGCGTGAGGCAGGCAGGACTGTGAGGCAGAGAGTGCGTGGCTCTCACATCAAAGCAGGGTCGGGAGGGTAGAAAGCTGGGGTGCAGGGAGGTGGGTTAAAGCAGCTTAGCTGCCTCTCCATGTGAGAGAGCCCGCAAAGCTGCCAGCCGCAGCATCCCTCCCTTCTCTCCCCAGGGAGCAGAGCCTCTGCCTGGAAATTCTGCAGCGTGCTCTCCGAGCATGCCATGTGCAAGCCGGCCCCGGCCTGCACCGCACTAACTGCACAGCTCAGCCCCAGCGGGGGTCTTACACTTCCTGCCACAAGCTGCTCCACTCTCCTTCTGGCTGCTGTGCAATCTACAAGAGAGAGGAGCTATTACTGTAATGTACCTACCAACACAGCAATATCTGTACAATTATTGATTCACAATCAAAGGACTTTGCTGGCTTTCTAAATGGCAGGAGAGCAATTCATTGGGAGCATGGTTCTTATCACATGCATCCTCCCTACAGTCTGCGATCTGCAGCCAGCATCTTGATTGGCGGCGGCGCCCCCAAATCTTGGCGCCCTAGGTGGCCACCTAGTTTGCCTAGTGGTTGCACTGGCCCTGAGTAAACCCCCAGGCTGCAAGCCTTGTTGAAGGCCTAGAAAAGGTACTGGGGCTGCAGAGATGCAGCTCGGGGATAAGCAGAGGCAGCTGGTCCTACCCCCTTGCAGTGATGAGTGGCCATTACAGACTGCGGTCTGCCCCAGTGAAAGGCAGTAGCCACTGAGGCGAGGTGGGTTTAGAGGGTTGGGGGTTCTCCTGGGAGGGCAGACCCAGAGAGTGGGGGTATTTCTGGGGAAGAACCCCAAGGTAAAGGGAACAGACTAGACCTCCTCACACTAAGGGCAGGTGGTAGCAAGTTGCCTCACAACCCTGGGTACCGCAGGGAAGTGTCACACCAACGCCAAGCATTCACAAAGCATGAGTCAAGCCCCCAAATATGAGATTTGCTTTAAAAATAATGAGAGATAAAAAGCATGTCAGATTGGGGTTCTTTTTATTTGTCTTCTGGTCTCTGAGCCTTTAGGTTATGATCAGGTCACAGGTTTCAAACTCTTCTCTGCAATTACAAGGACTGGACTCTTTCTTTTTTTTTTTTTTTGATTCTTCTAAGTAAAACAACCTGCAGCAGCTCAAACTTTAAGAAAAATATCAACTATTGCAAGTCTCATGGTAATATTGTGAGAGCTGACCTCTGCCACTGATTTTCATTTTCCACCCCCTACTCTGCCCTGAGGTCCTGCCTCCACTTTCTCCTTCCTCCCACACTCTGCCCTTGCCCCGCCTCTTCCTGCCCCTGCTCCACCCCCTCCCCCGAGCGCCTCTTGCCTGCTGTTGAACCACTGATCGGCAGGTGAGTACTGAGCACCTACTTTTTTTGCGGGTACCCCAGCCCTGGAACACCCACAAAGTCAGTGCCTATGGAGCTAGTAACACTGGAAGTGAA
The DNA here is from genome assembly GCF_003597395.2 of Chelonoidis abingdonii. Lineage (NCBI taxonomy): Eukaryota > Metazoa > Chordata > Testudines > Testudinidae > Chelonoidis > Chelonoidis abingdonii. The sequence goes on from NC_133771.1 coordinate 87,983,883, forward strand.
GAGGAGAACATAGTCAGTGACATGTCTAACAAGGATTATAAAACAATATTACAGTTAATTTCTAAGCTCCCTCTGAAACAGGCAGGGTAACTGGAACCACAATCTGAGCTAGTGAAAAGGCAAGTTACCCAGCAGGAGACATGTGGAAGCAAAATACAAGAAAAAAAATTCCCATGGAATAAAAGGAAGTGCCATAAAGAGGCATCTGAAGAGCACTGAGTTCCCTGGGCAGAAGTGTGACGAGTCTGGCAAGGGATTACACACCACAGGCAAAGCACTCCCCTGCAGGCCCTGCTATCATTCTACACCTACAGGTTAGCGAATGGCACACTTCGACCCTTGAGTCCTCTCAGCATCTCCCTGGAGCGTCCAACTCCTGCTCTACTGGACACTCACAATATTTACAGATTGACTGCTTTCAAGGGAACAATACACCTCAGTTTACCAGCTCAGATCACTGTACTGTTTAGCTTACTGTACATAGATATATTTATCATGAAAGCAAGTATAAATTAATTTGACAAAGCATAGAGATTAGATGTTTTCAAGTCACCAGGGCTTGATGGAATACATCCTGGAATACTGAATGAGCTGACTGAGAAGATGTCTCAGCCATTAGATATTATCTTTGAAAAATCGTGGAAGATGGGAGAGATTTCAGATGACAGGAAAAGGGCAAATATAGTGCCAAACTGGAAAAAGGAGAATAAAGGCAACTAGAGGAATTACAGACCAGTCAACTTAATTTCAGTACCCAGAAAGATTACGGAACAAACAATTAAGCAACCAATTTGCAGACACCTAGAAGAGAATAAAGTGATAAGTAACAGCCAGCATGGATTTATCGAGGACAGGTCATGTAAAACAAACTAATAGCTTTTTTTGAAACCCTTGCGGATAGGGCTTAGGATAGTGACTTTAGTAAGGCTTTTGATATCGTCTCACAGGAGCTTCTCATAAACAAACTTAGGGAAAAACAACCTAGATGGAGCTACTGTAAGGTGGGTGCATAACTGGTTGGAAACCCATTCCGAGAGAGAAGTTATCAGTGGTTCACAGTCATGCTGGAAGGGCATAACGAGTGGGGTCCCGCAGGGATTGATTTTGGGTCTGGTTCTGTTCAATATCTTCATCATTGATTTAGATAATGGCATAGAGAGTACACTTAGAAAGTCTGTGGACAATACCAAACTCGGAGGGGTTGCAAATGCTTTGGAGGACAGGATTAAAATTCAAAATGATCTGGACAAACTGGAGAAATTGTCTGAAATAAATAGGATGAAATTCAATAAGGACAAATGCAAAGTAGTCCACTTAGGAAGGAACAATCAGTTGCACACATACAAAAAGGGAAATAAGTGCCTAGGTAGGAGCATTGCAGAAAGAGATCTGGAAGGTCATAGTAGACCACAAGCTAAATACCAGTCAACAGTGTAACACTGTTGCCAAAAAAGCAAACCTCATTCTGGACTGTATTACAAGGAATGTTGTAAGCAAGACACAACAAGTAATTCTTCCACTCTACTCTGAGCTCATTAGGCCTCAACTGGAGTATTGTGTCCAATTCTGGGTGCTGCATTTCAGGAAAGATGTGGACAAACTGGAGAAAGTCCAGAGAAGAGCAACAACAGTTATTAAAGGTCTAGAAAACATGATCTATAAAGGGAAGATTGAAAAAATTGGGTTTGTTTAGTCTGGAGAAAAGAAGACTGAGGGGGGACATGATAACAGTTTTCAGGTGCATAAAAGGTTGTTACAAGGAGGAGGGAGAAAAATTATTCTCCTTAACCTCTGAGGATAGGACAGGAAACAATAGCCTTAAATTTCAGCAAGGGTGGTTTAGGTTGGACAGTAGGAAAAACTTCCTGTCAGGGTTGTTAAGCACTGGAATAAATTGCCTAGCGAGCTTGTGGAATCTCTATCACTGGAGATTTTTAAAAGCAAGTTAGACAAATACCCATCAGGTATGGTCTAGATAATACTTAATCCTGCCTTGAGTGCAGGGGACTGGAGTAGAAGACCTCTCGAGTTTCCTTTCAGCCCTACAATTCTATGATTCAAGTGATAGCAAGTAGAAGTATTAAAAGCAAATGGTGATGTATAAAATAAAATCATAGCATGCATTCTAGAGCCTAGACTTATTTAATAAGATGCTCTCATGTCTCATAAAATTTGCTCACCCAAAATCCCTGCAGCAATTTACAACCAGGCAGGCTGTGACCCTTCTTTCATGAGACATGCACACTGTCAGCTGGCCTCTTAGGAAAGGATCCTGTGTGTCTTTGTACTCTAACAATCCTTTGTCTTTAGACATAACCATGACACCCGCCTGCTGTTTGTTTCTTCTTGTAGATTTCCTTTTGCGTAGCTTTTGCAATCTCCCAATTTGCAGCTAGTTCAGTATGCAAATAGAGATACAGTATACAATAAACTAATGGCCAAACAGAGAAATAAGAGTCAGTTACCTTGGAGATGTTATTCCTTTCAGGAGGGAGGTATGCCACCGCCTGGAGACCTGCCTTAACTCCACCTAGACCAGAGATCGGCAACCTTTCGGAAGTGGTGTGCCAAGTCTTCATTTATTCACTCTAATTTAAGGCTTTGCGTGCCAGTAATATATTTGAACGTTTTTAGAAGGTCTCTTTCTATAACTAAACTATTGTTGTATGTAAAGTAAATAAGGTTTTTAAAATGTTTAAGAAGCTTCACTTAAAATTAAATTAAAATGCAGAGCCCCCTGGACCAGTGGCCAGGATCTGGGCAGTGTGAGTGCAACTGAAAATCAGCTTGCGTGCCATCTTCGGCACATGTGCCATAGGTTGCCTACCCCTGACCTAGACCTTAAGAAAATAATTTTCAGTGTAGATAAATATTATGCATACATATATCTCATGACTGATGATGACCAGTGGGCTACCGAGTTTTGATGCAGACCTCACATGACTTTGGTGAACTATTACGCAGCTACTGAGCCTGGGTATCTTTGGACCACCCTATGCACCCTCTGTTGATCTCAAGGGGTCCCTGGCTCACCGCCGACCAAAGTCAGAATGCTCTTCCTCATTCTTATAGGGCCCTTATTAAGGCTTCAACCTTTCCTTGGTTTCTGTGGAACTCTGCACCCTATGGTATAAGCACACACCCTCTGAGTGCCAAATTTCCTTTTTGGAATTATAAGACTCAGACTTTTTCAGATAATTGCCTTCCTTAATGAAGGCACATTATCCATAAACACTTCCCACCCGCTGACCTGCACTTTGCCACATTGTGCAGTAAACTTTGTTGCAGCGCAGAATCCGGTAAAGCTCAAGCCATTTCGTGGACTAATCCAACAAAGTCGTCTAGCAAGTTTAGCTTTGACATTTTCCTTTCCTCTTATATATACTGTTTTGAAATGAGTTGATTTTTGACCTGACGTGACAATGGCCACGAAGCACTGAAAGAGTCAGTTTCTTCCAAGACTGAATAAGGCAGGTTATTAAAATAAGCACAGATGATCCCTAAAGCTACTCTGTCTCTCTTTCCGCTTTACTCTGTATCTACCTTAGGTATTTATATGCTCCCATTACTACGGTATCTGAGTGTCTCATGGTCTTTTATATATATACCCTCAATGGGAGGTGGGGCAGTGCTATGATCCCCATTGTGCAGATGGGGAACTAAGGCACAAAGAGACATGATGCAGATTTGTAAAGGGATTTAGGCACCTAATGGGAGTTTCAAAAGTGCCAGTCTACATCTTTAGGTGCCTAAGCATTAATCTGGCCCTAAATGCCTTGACCGAGGTCACACAGAAAGCCTAGACAGCTCAGGGAATTCAAGCAAGGTCCCAGGCTAGCACCCTAATCACCAGACCATCCTGTTTCTCTACTCTGGAGCTTCTGCCTAGGACAAAGGTGGGCAAACTACGGCCTGCGGGACCGTCCCGCCTGACCCGACCTCCCAGCCAGGGAGGCTAGCCCCCAGCCCCTCCCCTGCTGTCCTCCCCTCCCCCACTCTTCATATGCTTGAGATAAACACGATAAAGAGTTTAAGTTTCCCATACCTCTGAGCATTCGTTCACAAGTCCTAGGGTTTCGCTTATTGCATTAAGCACCATGGTTAATGGCACTGGCTGTAAACAGACATGACAGCTCAACTCAGCTTACAGCAGGGCAGCCTCCAGCTTAGATCGAAACTCAGCCCCCACAGGAATCAGTGCGGCTGTTGTTTTAAGCAAATTTTATGCATCCTGTGGAATAAAATCTAGTGTAGCTCCATTTAATATCTTATACTTTGCTACAAGGGACTACATCCTGCTCTTTCAAGGGAATGGTCTCTGTGAGCTAACGTTTTTTATCTAGTTAAATATATCTATGCTCCCTTAAAAAAAAAAAAGTTGGGAAAGGAAAGGAGAGGGAAATACCTCACGAATAAAGAATCCAGATTCTGTCTGGTGAGAGCTGCTCTCCCCGGGATTGCTTAGAAGCACACAGAAACCTTAACAAGACAGAAAGAAAAAAAGCTCAATGGGAGGAGCAGTTATGAAACCACATCAAACCCTGCCCTTATTGGCCATTGCTCCTGTCCGCTGGCTGCTTCATGTCACGGATAAAACAGTTGTTTGTGCTTTCTCACAAGCTGCCGTCCCCAGAGCTGACACGTAGTGAGAGGGGAGTCCTACAGCCCACTCAGCACTGAGGGAGCTTTGTCATTTTCAGTGTTCATCTTCCCCGCAGATAAATCCCTCGATGCATTAACGAGGAGATAGTCTAGGCTCCCGGAGGATCGCGCCTGAATTAACTTGCCTTCTCCCTAGACGCCAGCACCTATTACAGCCGGAGCGTGTCTCATCGTGGCTGCCAGAATACTTAGGCAACAATGCTACTCATTAACCGAGTACGACAAGCTGTCAACCCGTTAAACTCAGTTCCAAAGTACAGCTCAGGACGAAAGCCTCATTAAATGGCAGTTTACCCATTATTAAATCAACAAGGTCTTTCGACAGTGAGTTGGATTAGATAAAACCTGCTAGCTAACATTGAGATATTAGCAAGCCAATTCAATTCATTTCAAACTATTTAACAATATCTTGAGGTTCCAGCTTGGAAAGACGCTCTTTGCTAATGTCATGTACAATGCACAGGTTTTATTATTAGAGATCAACGGGAAATAGTAGAAAGTAGAAGCAGAAGGGACAAAACTGAGAGCCTTTCAGGGTCTTAACCACCACCACAACTGAAAACCAAAGCCATCTAAAATCCCAAATCGCTTTCTGCCCTCTTGTGGTGTAAATTGGAATGATCTCTTCTTGTTTTAAAGCAAAGAGCTCTATGCCATCTTTTATTGTATGAGATGTCATAGATAGTTATGTTCAAGGGCATGCACAGTATTACACAATTTTAGCCTTGCTGTACTCATTTATAAACAGAAAATCTCACCCCTCTATTCGCTCTTGTATATTGACTGGAAAAAAAAAAGTTTGAGAGAAGATAGGTGAGGTAATAGAGCCACACTGAGGAGTGAGGCAGGCAGATCCCTGTGGGACTGACTCCTGAGAGCCTCCCAGCAGGTGGAGGAGCAAGTGGGCTGAGGGGATGGGGGGAGATACCTGGGCTGGCCGGACAGCTAAGCGGAGCACAGGGGAGGGGCTGGATAGGAGCCAGCCTGCGGTGGCCCCTCAGCTGGCAGAGCAAGTGAAGTGCAGCGCCTGGCTGGCTGACAGGCCCCTGTTGAGCATGAGCCCAGCATGAGGGCACCTGTGGCACCATTGTAAACCCGCCAGTACTGCTCAGGGCCTTGGGTGTCCCTGGGCACACCTGGCACACCCCCTGCGCACACCTATGATTTAACACAAAGAGCTGGTGATTCTTGGCTTCTTAGGCATCATGCTCAGTATAACTGAAGCTACTTTTCTTTCTGCTCAAACAATGATGATAGGATGTTATAAAATTTCCTATAAAGCTGTGAGAGACTGTTCCATCCTCTGGTACTTAGAGACAGGTGAGGGAATATCTTTTATTGGACCAACTTCTAAATAAAAGAGATTACCTCACCCACCGTGTGTCTCTGATATCCTGGGACCAACATGGCTTCAACAATACTACAGAGAACTATGACAGTCAGTTCATCTGCCACAAGGCATATCAAAGGGGAGCACTAACAACCAGACTCCTCTGGGTGGATCCTCTTTATCTGCAACAAACATCTGAGTATTATACAAGACTCCACAAGAGAAAGTCATGCAGCTAAACAATATGTTGGTTTAGATGAGACCTACCACATTATTTCTGACGCCTGTACAATCTATGCTCTTTTTAAAGTATCTGTAGAATTTCTTTTAAAGGGTCATTTGTATTCAGAACAGGGGCAGCTCCAGGCCCCAGCACGCCAAGGGCATGCTTGGGGCGGCATGCCGCGGGGGGTGCTCTGCTGGTCGCCGGGAGGGTGGCAGGCAGGCAGCCTTCGGCACCATGCCTGCGGAGGGTCCACTGGTCCTGCAGCTTTGGTGGACCAAAGCCACGGGACCAGCGACTGACAAAGCGCCCTCCATGGCATGACGCCGTGCTTGGGGTGGCAAAATGTCTAGAGCCTCTGCTGATTCAGAAACCTTTGCGATTAAACTATATTAATGAACGGAAGTGTAACTTGTTTTCTTGAGCATAAAGATTCTTCTAACAGTCATCATAAAAGATTTCTGCACTATTTGTCAAGAATTAGCTATACATACCAGTTCTACAGATCCTGTGTCTTCCACTGCTGCTCATGTCTTTTCTATGATGCAGTATGCATGCATAAAGTGGCCTGAAAAAAAACACTTGGGGACTATCATTACACTCAGGTCTGCCCATCCCATTCAGCAATTATTTCTGCTCCCAAGGCCAAAATCAGTTCTGTCCCCACAGTTCACTTTAGCCCAACATCAGTTCTGTTTCCACATTTATTCTGCCCCCTCCAGTCTCTCATCAGTTCTGCCTATGCGCCAGCCTCAACTCTGCTCCTCATGCAACTCCTGATGTGAAATGATGAGTCATCCCTGAACAAAAAGTCTGATTAATCTACATGCAGTGATGAGTCATTCCTGTGCTAGGCTCCAGCTAATCCACAACCCAGGAGCTGGTCTGATGACTCTCAAGGCAGGTGTATAAGCCTCACAGGAGCAACAACCTCTCAGTCTGCTCCCATATCACTACAGGGCTTGGAACTCTCCCCTACCTGATAGTGGCCTTGGCCTGCTCGAGCCCTGCTCCAGCCTAGCTCCTAGCCCTACTCTTGGTTTGCTCTCAACCTAGTCCTGACTCTGGTTCCAACCTCTGGCTCCAGTTTCTCATCCCAACTGCTACCACACTGATCACTATACCCAACTACACCTCTACCCCGATATAACGCTGTCCTCGGGAGCTAAAAAATCTCACCGCCTTATAGGTGAGACTGTGTTATATCAGGTTCAGTTCGGTACAGTGTACTGGCAAGAGCTGGTACACCGTGCCGGACTGGACCAGCTTCCCCTGTGGTGATTTAAAGGGTCCAGTGCTCCAGCCACTGCAAGGAGCCCCGGGCCCTTTAAATCACCGCCGGAGCTCTGGTAACGAGGCTTGGGTGGGGATTTAAAGGGCCCGGGGCTTCCTGCAGTCGACAGAGCCTCTGGCACTTTAAATCACAGCCCCAGCCTGGCTGCCAGAGCCCCTAATTGGCTGCTTTTCTCCAGGAGGTAGCAAATGTGGAAAGCAGTCAATTCAAGGGAGTTTTCCCCTAGGCAGCAGTAAAAATGTATGCCCTCAGACACCTGGCTAGCTAGGAAAGGTAGGTCTACAGGTTGCTTTATCTTATACTCTCCTGTTTTCAGGGGCGGCTCTATGTTTTTTGCCGCCCCAAGCACAGCAGTCAGGTGGCCTTTGGCAGCATGCCTGCAGGTGGCCCGCGGTCACACAGATTCAGCGGCTTTTCTGTGGATAATCTGCTGGTTCCATAGCTTCGGCGTACCTGCTGCCAAATTGCCACCGAAGCTGCGGGATCGGCGGACCCCTCGCAGGCACGCCACCAAAGGCCATCTGACTGCCGCCCTCACAGCGACCGGCACACTGCCCCCCGTGACTTGTCGCCCCACGCACTCGCTTGCTGCGCTGATGCCTGGAGCCGCCCCTGCCTGTTTTCCTGCTACCATATACCCCCTTCCCCCCATCACAGTGTGCATCATTCAGCATCCTGGCCTGTCACCTTCTGCTGGCAGTCTTAGGAATTAGCTTGAGGCCAATGCCCCCATCCATGGTCTGAACACCGCCATCCAATCTCTCCCATCTGCGTACAGCCCCTCTCGCAACCTCAGGAACCACAATGTCTTCTTTGTGGCTTGGCCCACCAACTGTGTCACTGGCCATGTTCCCCCCTTCCAGGGGCTTTAGCTCCTAGTCCAGATGCTTCCCCAGTGGTGACTGGAGTCAATTGTCTTGCCATTTCCCCCGTGGCGAGTGTGGGGGACCTGGGCCTGCCCACTACTCTGGGTCCCAGCCCAGGGACTCTCCAGACCACAGTAACTTACTGCGTTCCTTTGCTTCTACCATCACTGCATTTCCCCAGACCACTTCCCCATGGCCACAGCACCCTCCTCAGTCTCAGCAGCCCATCTGGAGCTTCTTCTATTCTCCTGCCTGCACTGCTCTGTCCAAAGTGCTACAGAGTTGCAGCCTACTCCAGACAATCCTCCCTCCCCAAGCTCCAGGTAGCTATCAGGGCTGCCCAGATGGGGGGGGGGCAAGTGGGGCAATTTGCCCCATGCCCTTCAGGGGCCCCTACTAGCCCTGGTCCGGTGGTGCTGAAGACGCGGACCGACCAAAGGCACCCCCCACCGCTGAAATGCCGCCAAAACCTGGACAGCTGCCAGGTGAATACAAGCGCCACAGCTCCCCTACTTTGCCCCAGACCCCCTGAATCCTCTGGGTGGCCCTGGTAGCTATTGACCTTGCTCTGCCTTGCAGCTCTTTTTATATGGGCATGTTGGGCCCTGATTGGCTACTCCTCATAGAATCCCCTCCTATTGGCTGCTTTTTGTTCCCTAGGGCTCTAATAATCCCTTATCTACCAGTGTGGGGCAGATGTGCCCTCACACTGCCTCTTGCCTCTCTGTGTTTAAGTGATACATTTTCCACACCCACTGAATACCAAACTGATGCCTTCTGGCCAACTCAAACCCATCATACAACAATAAAGCCATTTTTGTCACTATTGAATTTGGCTGAGAGACTTCTACAATGGCAAGTTTATATCAAGTCTTGGCAGAAAAGGATCACTTTCTACCAGCAGCTGAAAGCCCGCACAATCACATGGGTGTAATTAATAAAGTTGTGTGTAAAAAAGCAAAAATAATTGAAAAACTTAAAAAATTGACAGTAAGGGTGTGAATCCCATTTGTATGCTGGTTATGTTGCGTGGGTGGTTGTGTTGATCTGTGTCTAGGAGGTGTTGTGCTGGGAGATGTGTGTTGATTTGTGCAGGTGGTGAATGAGGAGTGTGTGCTGTGAACAGGGACTATGCGTTTTGGGGGTTATTATGTATGCTGGTTGGAGTGTGCATGCTGGTTGTGATGTGTGGATGGTTATGTTGATTTGTGTGGGTGACAGCTGGGCACATGGGTGTGGCAGTTGGACCAACCAATCTACCATCTGTACGGTCTCCCTCCTAAAACCAAAGAACCAGTTACATGCAAATTAGCTGAAGAGTAAAGGTGGGGATTGGGTGAAGTACCTCTGATTTCACAATGGTTTTGGACTCTAGAGACATAATAGGCTTCAGAGTGATACAAAGTGACAATCCTGAATCTTACTATATTATATAGCTCCCAGCTTACACTGCCTTCTAACAGCAAACACAAATGACAAAGAGAGACACAAGTGGTCATTGTCAACCCAAAGCATGCAAAAACCTTAATATAGTACAGTGTCCCTGAAGGAAATCATTCTATAGATCAGGGGTAGGCAACCTATGGCACGTGTGCTGAAGACAGCAAGCAAGCTGATTTTCAGTGGCACTCACACTGCCTGGGGTCCTGGCCACCGGTCCAAGGGGCTTTGCATTTTAATTTAATTTTAAGTGAAGCTTCTTAAACATTTAAAATACCTTATTTACTTTACATACAACAATAGATTAGTTATATATTATAGACTTATAGAAAGAGACCTTCTAAAAACATTAAAATGTATTACTGGCACATGAAACCTTAAATTAGAGTGAATAAATGAAGACTTGGCACACCTCTTCTGAAAGGTTGCTGACCCCTGCTATAGACCTTCCAGGTATTAATATAGTTCGTCAGAATGAGTTTATAACACCAGTGCATATGAATGACTATATAAGGGAAAAATAAGTGTACGACTGCCTTTGAAGCCATGGTGGTAAAGAGTAAATGCATATTCCACTTTATTGTTCTACTTACTTTGAGATGATAAATACATACATTGAAAAACAAAATTCCATTGCCCTGATAATGCATATTGTATTAAATTAATGTATGCTGCATTTAATACAGTAGACAAGGTCAGTTAGAACAGTATATATGTCCCTCATCTATTATCAAAACGGATAAATTGCCTGGTATATAGAATCTGGTATCACAAACCAACTGTAAGGATAACTACCATATATGGATTTCCCTTAACTTTTTCTCATGAGTGATTCAACAATATGAGTGTTGTTTTATTGCGTACAACAGGAATTTCTCTTGATATCACAGATAACTTTATTATTGTTTAATTCATAACTAGTCGTTTAATCTTTTCTATCCTTTATACTTGTTATGAGATCTAGGCAAGTATCTTAGAAATACATTTGACACATACATAGGACAAATAAAGTACCCATAGAGGCCTCTAGCACTATAGATCTGCTGTACAAGGTGAGGCTGGATTTTGGAAGGCCATAAAAATGGGTGAATAGCCCAGAGATGGTGCAGAGCCAAACCCTGTGGAGGGTCCCTGCATGACAGAATACAGGGGATGAGTGGGCATAAGCTGAGGAAGCAGCAGGGCAAGCCCAGAGAATCCTCTAGTCCCACCCACCCCAGAGTTGGGAATGTGGGCCTTCTTCAGGCTCTGTGAACCAGCTACACAATAATGTAGGGGGGAGACTCTGTCTGCTATTGACATGTTCAATGCACAGCCCACTGGACTTAGCCCATAGCGTATGTAGTCTGCATAGCTATTTTTCCCATAGTTGATTTAAACTACGAAAATGTATAAAAAGACATTAAAGTCAGACATTAAATTAGAAAATACATCTTAAAGCTTAGTTTAAAAAATGCATTTGATTTAAAATATCAAGCATATTACCTTATTATTTTTCTTCAGTTAGAATTCAACAAATGTTAATCATTGTACTCATTCACCCAGCAAGTATTAGTCTGGTAAGACTCACTGTTATATGATATAATGTGATATCAATTTTAGGATGTAAACATCTTACAGCCAAAATGACTGACAATCATGAACCACCACAATTAAAAGGAAATAGGTTATAAATCATCAGGAACAGTCAGAACCATTAATTAGTAAGACCCACTATCAAGGTTAAGGAGGAAATAAGAGACACTGTTAATGGGATTTTTTTCAAGAGCATTGAGAGGAAAATATGCCCCCAAAGGATTAGAAATGATTATTCTCAAAATCAAGGGTCTCTTTAAAGAAGTCCAGATCCTTTGAAAAAATGTTTGAGAGAGAAACTCTCTCTCTCCATATTTATGCTATGTAATATTTAAAATGTAATACTAGTGTCAAACATACTTTTGTCAGTAGTAAAATCCTTGCTAAAAACTTTCAGAAATGCTACAAACAGGGAGGTACGTAAACAGCTGTGGTTTCCTTATTTGAAAAAATGAAATATTTTACTAAACAATTGACATTTTTCTTCAATTGAAAGAAAAGAGTACTCAATTGCACCCCAAGTCTCAAGGTGTATGATTTATCTTAGAAAGCCAACTCTTCTCCATTCAATAACTAATCCTCTGGTCTTCATCTCAACATGGTTCCTCGGATCTTTGGGGCAAAATTCTGGTTCTGTTAGAATCAAAGACAAAACTCCCATTGACTTCAGCGGGACAAGGAGTTGTCTCAAAATCACTCATAATTGATTACTTTGTTAAAGTGCAATGGACCTTGTACACAATATAAATATTAGTGAAGCAGGAAGAAACCACGCTGTCAGCCTGTCAAGACAGGAAGATGAGAGTTGCAGCCAAAGACACAGGGAACAACAGGAGATTCCTACAGCTCTTTTAAGACAAGTTCTGGGGTCCCATCATCCACGGGAGATGTCCATGCACAACTCCTATTGATTTCAATGGAAGTTGCTCATGCTCATCTCCTAGGCTGATTGAGTCCCTTCATTTTTCTGAGATTGTTTTGGTGTACAGTATTTACATCCATGAAATGCTTAAATTTCTTACCTAAAAATATATCTAGAACTATCATTCTGTTGTCTGTGCTGTTCTGACCTTCTCATCTTGATACTAGTACCAGTACTTTGACACCAGGCTGCCATTTTCTCTTGCAATTAGCATTAAAATTGCAGCCCCTAATGAATTACCCAGCTTTCCAGTAATAGCAATGGAAATGTTTAAACAATTTTGGGTATTTAAGTACTGCGTTTAATTTCCTTCTTTATTTTACAGATTTTGAACAAGGATCTGGTCCTGAATCACTTAAATCAATAGAACTTATGCCATTCACTGACTTTGATTGGAGCAGACCTAAATTAATTTTTCATGTAGTCACCTTAGTCCTGGCATTAACTTTAGTTTTGTTCTAATAGCTTGTTAGAAGTTTATTGTAATACTCCATATATGGTCAGGATTAAGGAGTAGCTTTAGTACTTAAGTCCTCAAGATGTCATTATACAGTGGACCATGTATTCCAAGACAGCATTTGACAATGTGTAACAACCTAAATTTTTAATTAACAGTGGCACTGACAGCTGTAAATCAGAAAATATCAATTTACTTCCCTGTTAGAATTATATTATGCTGTTTCAACTCCTGCACTATAAAACACCCCATAAAGGGGAAAGGCTGAGGGAACTGGGCTTATTTAGTCTGCAGAAGAGAAGAGTGAGGTGGGATTTGATAGCAGCCTTCAACTACCTGAAGGGGGGTTCCAAAGAAGATGGAGCTCAGCTGTTCTCAGTGGTGGCAGATAACAGAACAAGGAGCAATGGTCTCAAATTGCAGTGGGGGAGGTCTAGGTTGGATATTAGGAAACACTGTTTCACTAGGAGGGTGGTGATGCATCAGAATGTGTTACCTAGTGAGGTGGTGCAATCTCCATCCTTAGAGGTTTTTAAGACCCATCTTGACAAAGCCCTGGCTGGGATGATTTAGTGGGTGTTGGTCCTGCTTTGAGCAGGGGTTTGGACTAGATGACCTCCTGAGGTCTCTTCCAACCCTAATCTTCTATGATTCTATACTTTGAACTCCAGGACAGTGCTGTAACTAAAGAGAGATGCTTTGTTTCCTGTTAGAGAGGCATAGAGATATTGAATCATATTCTGCTTTCAGAACTCACTGAAGTTAGAGAAGCTGTACAGATGTAACCATAAACAGAGTCCAAACCATTACTAGCATAGCATGTATACTTTTTATGCACAATACAGAAGGCTGCATAGGTATGGAAGAAATTGCTAGCTCTAGAGGTAGACTAAAACGGGAGGGCTGGGATAGAAAATTATAAAAATAGCAGCTAGAGTGAAATGATGTCCTCAATCTATCCCTGCTAGTGTTTTCTACAGTCTCCATCACTTATGTGTATCAGCACGAGTGATATAACAGGGAGAGGTTTTCAGAGCCGGTGCTAGGTGTAAGTAGACTAAGCAATTGCATAGGGCCCTAAGCAACTCAAGGGGGCCTCCCTTCACTTTTTATTATAAGAACTTGCCTGTCTTAGTGTGTTGGGGGGAGCAAAAATATTTCTGTTTAGGGCTCCCAATAGGCTAGCACCAGCTCTAGATGGTTCACAGGCTTCTGCAGGAATTGGTGACTGTTGCATCCATTTCTAACGGTTGATAAGTTTCTTCCACCAAAATTCAATTTTTTTAGCATTTGGTACTGTATAGTGTTGAATAAATGGAACTACAAATAGATGGTCCATGAGAAAAACAACATTTTGATGCTAGCAGTTATGTATCACTTATTCACTAAGGCCAAGCTCCTCAAAAGGTATTTAGGCACCTGACTCCTATTGGAATCAGGCGCCTAAATACTTTTGAGGATCTGAGCCTAAGTGCCCAGCCGTGCACAAGGCCTATGCACTACTTAAGTTCTACTTAAATCCTATTTTGAGCACGAAAAAGATACATAAGCCTTATGTGGATGCTTTGCACAGGGGTTGGTTTTAACCTAGGATGATATAAATAAACTGATGATAGGTCTGCACAGAAATGACCATTTAATGTAACAGTCTGGAATGAATAAGGTTTTCAAAAATACCAGATTTTATCTGTATACACAGACTTTACTGATACTGCAACAGAGTCCCAAAGCAGTTCTCTCTAAATCAACAAAAAATACATTTGACATTAAACAAAAATGAACAGTATTCATACTATTTGCACATTCTGCAAATTGAAGATGATTTTTTTGTCAGAAGGTGTTGCATAGAATATTTTCATTTTTAGCAATGGTAGTCTCTCCAGAAGAAAGTGTGAAAAACAGAACTCCTTCTGTTTAACCTCTCACGGTAATTAAGAGCCTTTTCTGTTGAATGAGTAGTGTGTGCTTGAGTTTACCATATTAATAAGTTACAAGTCTGTGTCTGTCAGTTGTAATATGGCAATTATTGACAGCAGATTTCATAATGAGATTACCAGCACAGCTGCAGAAAATCTAAAGCAGTGAAAGGAAATATGTGAATCCGGGAAAATCTGGTATCTTCCAAATGAATAATAAAATCACTCCAACTAGTCAAAGCAAATGAACCAGATTTATAAAAGTATGATTAAGTTTGAGAATGGCTCTAAAAATCCTTTCAATTTTTCTACCAGATCTTTTAATATTTGGCCTTTAGAAAAGGCAAGATTGCATACAAATTAAGAAACGCGTGCATTAAAAACATGGTCAGGTTGCTCTAATCAAATGGTCTTATAGAATTAATGAGGATTAAAACAGGTGACAGCAATCTTGCTGTTGCTTTATTCATCAGTGCCGTGTGACTCTTGGCTATGCATCTCTAGCTTTTCTAACACTGCACCACTCTGTGCTGGGGGTGATTTTCTCAAACAGCTGTTCTTGTTTGTTCCCAGTTCTGCAGCTTCCGCCAAAGTATTAGTCAATGGTTTTCCAAGAGTTTCTGGGAGCATTAATGTTAGCATTCCACTCAGAAAGGCCATGATTCCAACAAGCAACTGGAAGAAAGAAACAATTAAATGTAACGGATAAACATGTCTTTGGGTTCATGGAAAACATTGGTCTTGCTTGCGAAGATACTTTTAAAATTTGGGTACATAGTGAACTTCAATGAAAACCAAAGATCAAAAGTCTTAAATGGTCCCTGCTGCAATCGCTAAAAATAAAACAAAACAAAACTAAATACATAAATAAATGACATTGTCCAGCAAAGTTAACAGACCAAGTAAAATGTTTTACACAACGAGCTAAATACAGCTCCAGTGTAAGCAGGAACAACTTTGCAGAAGTGAATAGAATGCATGCAACTTCATTGAAAACCTATTTTCTTCAGCTGATAGTAATTTTAAAAGTAATTGTAAGATTAAATGTAAAATGAATTTAATCATTTTTATTGGACTACGACTTCCCTGCTGTCACACAGAGGGGGGAAAAGAAGTTGTAGACCTGGCTCTTCGTCTACCTACTCTACCCATCATCATAGTATTTGGGCACCTTTCTCCAATGCAAGCTGTAGGTCAGGATCTCTTAACTGTGATCATAGAGATCCTGACGAAAGAAAGCACTTAAGTATGTACTTAAGCTTCTTCCTGCATAGGAATGGACTTATGTGCTGTTCTGAATAGGAAAGATGTCCTGAGTCAGAGAGAGAAAGCTGACGGGGGCCCGGCTTCTAACTGACCCATGCATCGCGTCTATGATCTGGGTATGTGCACTGTGATTTCAGAGAGTACTATTATCATCATCATCTTATTGTGGTGGTAGCAGCCAAAGACTACAGTCAGGATCGGGATCCACTGTGCTAAGTGCACACATGCAGGAAGATGCCGTCCCAAAGAGCAATAGATGGTTTCCCATCAATTTGTTGCTCTGGATCAGTGGTTTTCAACCTTTTTTCATTTGGAGACCCCTAACACTTTCTGAATGGAGGGGTAGACCCCTGTGGAAATTCAACCTGTGGTCTGCAGACTCCCACCATAGAAGTCTTAGACTGAAAACTGACTGAACAGAATTCAACTATAAATGTTGCAGGTGCTCAGCCTGGCATTTGATGCAGTCTGAGAAAGGGTGCTGAACTGTGGGCTTCTATGACAACAACAATACTTCCAGGTTCTGACCTGTAGGTGGCAGAATTCATATACTGTACTTTTGATCCATCAGAAAAATGGAGTGCCTCTTCTTGGATCTGAATCTTTATTTTCATAGTCACCTTTCATAGTCCCCTGAGACAGTCTGTAGACCTCCCAGGCGTCTGTGGACCACAGGTTGAAAACCACTGCTCTGGACAAATCGGTAATTTCAAAAATTCTTCCTTGTTTTCTCTTTTCTTTAATTGTTATTGTTCAATAAGAATGATAATACTTAGCAATTAACATCTTCAAAGCACTGTACAGGCATTAATACACTAATCTTCAATCTTATCCCATTATTCTTCCTGTGCTCTCACTCTACTTCTCAGTAAATACATGTCTTTAATACACCATTTCTGGCAGGCTTCTTTTTCCGTTTTACAACTGTTACGCAGTGCATTTTGATACTGTGATATCCTCATCTTGCTCTGTACTGATCCCAAGCTCTGATCCATTTTGTTTAATAACTTTCCCTCTGAACGTGAGAGAGAACATATGAAATGGCTGTGGCTATGACTTTCATAACACAGCACTTCAGACAGATATGGGCACACTGCCAGGCAACCATCACCTAATTCTAAATGAAAATAGCTCTTTGGAAGTCAGAAAGGAGATTTCAAAATTGAAGTCTCAGCAGTAACTTGACCAGAGTTATTTTCAGTTAGAAACACCAAGCTGTGTATGATCCCCCAGGGCCAGAGCCACCAATTGTCTTAAGCAATCCTCTGCGAGAAGTAGAATTACCTCTGTTTCAAACACTTTCTCTCTTACACTCACATTAAGTGCAGAAGCTAAAAGAGTAAAAAACTAAGCAAAATACTGTTGAATGCTATGTACTACAATGAAAGTAAAACTGTTACATTTCTACAGTGAAGAATTAGAAAAGATGGCTAACATTACTACTACAGCAGGAATGAATGCCAGACTGGAGTAGGTCTCTGCAGGCAGGTATACAGTTATAGGAGGGATATGAGTGAAGTGATTATTTCAAGGGGAGGATTAATTGTATACACTAACTGCTAGATTCCATCTTTGATATTTTTCAATATTTTCCTTGAAAAGAGCTGTCAGCTCCCTCATTTTTTCTGCCATCATAATGTTACTGTTATACCACAAATTCTGAGAAAAAACAACACAATCTGTAAAATCATCCAATGGATGCTTTTGAAGCTGGAAATTGTTCACTTATCCTGTAGTCAACTGTCCACAGTTAGAGTCATTCTGACCTGTGTTGCCACATTGACTGTGTGGAAATCTCCACACACTGCCTCTGTTTAGACCTTGCCTTTAAACTCTTAGGTGGAATTTCCAAAAGTGCTCAGGTTTGGCCTTTTCCTGGTCACACTGACGTCAATGGTAAAATTTCTAGGTCCTAATTCTCATCTGCACTAAGGCTCCTTTACACAGTGCAAAGGGCTGAAAGTGTGTGTAAATGAAACGTACTCCCACTTTAAAGCATCTTTACAATACCACTGTGGTGCAAAAGAGTCTTAGTATAAATGCAAATCAGGCTCCCGTCATTTCAGTGGGAACAGGAGTAGGCCAGTGTTGAATGCTTTTTTAAATCCCTCTGTACTGTTCCAGTTAGTCTCCAATTCATTCTGAATCATACTCACCCTCCTCTCCCCGCCATTAAGCACACCTATCCAGAGGTGGATTAAGATTTATTGGGGCCCTGGACACAATGAACATCGGACTCCCCTGACATCCCACCATGGAGCCCCGCCCCCTGCTCCTCCCCTTCCCCCCCCCATGGCCTTGCCTCAAGTCAAGCCATGGTAAAAGCCACCCAAGGACCCTGGGCTGCTGTGGGGAGCTCTGGACCCTCCACCTGTCCTGGATGGCATGCTGGGGGGGCAGGGACATGGGCTGGAGGCTGCTCTTGGGCACCCCAACTTCTTGTTGTGAATAAATTGTTTGGTTTTGAATTAATAACCCTGCTGATACTTGTAACAGTTTTAGAACCTGAGTTTCAGGTGAGTGAGTGTGGACAGCTGTAGCTGTCTGCACACAAGTCAGCATTATGCCAGAGAACTCTGCCTAAGTGCCAGATATTGTAATAGCTGAGACATGAGGTTTTCTATTAAAACAGTATTGTCTATTGGTAAGAGTTGGAGACTTGCAGGCTAGACTTTTGAGTTTTCTAACTAGCAATGATACTTGATTCACTTTGTGCTTGACCGTAGGCAATTCACTTAACCTCTGTGTGTTTTACTATACCCATGTGAAACATGGGGGAAGAAGAGTTGCTGGGAGGGGGCAGCTCCACTCAGGAGGGAGGGGGGAAGGAGAGAGGCTGGTGGGGGCAGTTCTGCACAGGAGGGAGGGAGGTTGGGGCTGTGGGGTGGCTTGGCAGGAGGGAACATGCTCATTCTACAACTCCTGTGTCTGGTCTAGCCAGGGGGCAGAGCCTCAGGAGGAAAAGGATGAGGAGGAATAGGGCAGTAGGGCCCTGGGGGCAGAGAGGAGGAGCGGGAGTGAGGTGGAGTTCCGATGATCCTGCTGAGGCCCCCGAAATGGCCAGGTCCCCTGGACATAAGCCCCATGGGCCTATACACTAATCTGCCCCTGCATGTATCTATTCCCCATCTAACTGTAACTACTGTACAAGCATAATTACTTCCTCTTTACTATCTTTTACTGTCAGCTATTTACCCTATTCCATCCTCATGCGGCAGTTTCCTTTACCGATATGAGAGCTGCTGTACCCAGAGCTGTAAAACATTCTCTTCCTATAAAGTATTTTTGAGGTATTTCCTAGAATGGATAAAATAGAAAAATAAATTGGATGATATTGGATTTATGATTAATGAATTGATATTTAAAATGTCATCTAAATGGCAAGCTGTAGAACTGTTTATTATTTAAGTAACTGTTATTTGTTCCAAATTATTGGGGGGAGGGGCTACATATGGTGCTGTTTTAAACCAGTGAGAGTGCATTGGGAGGGGTTAGTGCACAATCTGGCCTTTTACTTATTCATAATAAATGTTTTAAGCCTTTGTGTGTATTGTTTTTATTCATATAATGCAGGGATCGGTGATATGTCTCATACATATTATATACCTTAAATAATTTACAATGACTATGGAATAAAAATCTATTAGTTATGTGCATAAACACTTTTACTAACTAAGTTCTCTTGATGTTCATGACACTAGAGCACAAGCTTAAGTGCTTTACTGAACTGGGGCACTAATTTAAACCCACACATTCTCTACAATGTGTGGCATGAACAAGAGAACTGCAGGTATTTCAAGATTTAGTGGCATTCTTTGGGACGGTTTGCATTACTCTTGGGAGACAGAGTCACTAATGAGTTATGGTGAAAATGAGTAGCAATAAAAAAACTTAACAGAATATAGGATGTGTGGCATAAACAGTATACTGTATCAACATAACCTATGTCAGTCTATTAAAATATCTATTTTGTTCAAATTTTATGCAAAGATGTGCGTTAGCGAGACCTTTCATGATAAGCGTCAGCCCAAGGCCAAGTTTTTAGTGAACTTACAAATGCTTGATGGTAGAAGTTTGTTATGAAAACACACATTTACAGTCACTACTGTAACAAAGTTTCACACTGTGAGTGTTTTTAGTGTATTGAGAGTTGTCCATATTTGCAGTGCCACTTACAGTGTTGTCAAATGTTTAAACTTTCCCCCAGTTGTTTTAACTGCAGGAGTTCTGAACAGATAAACCTTATCACTGCTAGTGTAAAGAGGGAGAACAGTCTCCTTTGTCTCCATGATTACTGTGCTCTTCAGATTTTGTTTTTCCATGTATTTTCTGGGTTCATTTCTTTGGTGTGATGAGTGCTTGCTAAGAAATTTATTCATTCATTCCTTCCTTCCTACTCTGCTTTCCCACCATCACAAAGGAATCCTAAAACACTGAACATAGGTTACTTACATAATGGGCCAAGTTTTCAGACAGTCTCTCAAACCAGTCTCCAGCATTCACAAATGTAGATTTTATATTTTTAAAACCAAATGGACACTACTCTACCTTTGTAGGAAAACCCAACTGTGTGTGTGCAAAAACAGAAACACAGGAAGAGAGGTTGAAAATTGAGGCCAATACACTTTCACCTTCTTTACCTCTGTAATTTACATACAAGCTGTGATATTAAAGGTGAGTTGTAAAGTTTTTTCAAAGTAGTAAAAAAGTAAAATAAGCTCATTATAAACCTTATATTGAGGAGTTAAACTGATAACCATTTATGTATATGAACCTAAACTTACCCCTTCTGAAAAAGCAAGATTGAGCAACTGTAGAATTTCTGAGCAGCACACATAATAGATTTCATAAAGAGAATAGGGGATAACTTATATGCATTGAATATAACTATACTGTTAAAAATATTTTGAACAAAATGAACTCCAAAATCCACATAATTCTAAGGAAGTGCCCAATTTTTCTACAAAGTAACTGCCCTATCTCATCTTCATGGGACAGTTAAAGTTACAGATGACTGTTGGATCGCATGATGGAATGAGGTTGCAGACACCTACAAAAAGATGATGTCTCTTGAATCCAAGGTTTATTGATGGTCAGAGTCCTAATGAGCATCATGATAGCATCACTTTCTTCTGTAGTCACCTCTTGAGTTATTTCTCATCTGGTTATACTCTGACTACCCCATCTATGCCATCTCCTCAACATCTCACTGCCCCACTATTCGGCTGCTTCTGTCCTTATTCTTTTTAGCACTCCATATGAGGAGGATGTTTTGATCATAGTTAGGCTGGTGGTCCATGAAAGCTTAGATTTGCTAGGCTTGTTCTCCATAGAGAGGGCTCCAGTTCCTCTCATGTGATCTAACATGGCCATCTATGCTTCACTTGACTGATAGAGATGGAGGATCTTGTCGTCATCAGCAGGATTTAATGTTTGCTCCCTCCCCCATCATCCGTATTAGGTTATTCTGCTTCTTCAAAAGGAGATTGAGCAACTGTCTTTTCTCATTGCCATCAATCAAGATCTTGACTAAATACAACACTTGCAATTTAGGAATGAGACACTTACTCCAAATTAAATGAATGATACAGTACATCTTCATACAAAAGATAGTTACAATTTTATACCAGTATTCAATGCATACAAGATGTCTTCTTTAAAGTGCCTGTAATATCAACTGTTCAGAAAATTCAGTGCCTCAGAGGCTCACTCCTGAGTTCAGATTTGTATTCTTAAAAATAGATCATTTAAATTCTGTTTTTTAGCTAAGAATGAGAATATTTAACTCACTTTCCTTTTGAACATATCTGCACTTCAACTTTAAATCTCAGTAAAATGGATAACAATTTTTTTGACTATCAAAACAAACACGTACCTGTGGCATGAAGATCCATACACTAGTCAGGTAAACACAAAAAGGAGCAACTATGCTCCCTACACGACACATCATGCTCCCACTTCCGACAGCAAGTGACCTGGAGGTAAGACAAGACAACACAAGGCCCAATGAGAGTGACATCAGATATACATAGAAATTGGTTTGAAATGCACAGATGCTTATAAAAATATAGTTATGCTAATCTAAATTTATCTTAGAGTGAACTTGGTTGCTTACAAAAATAGAATAAGAAGTATATTGAACATTCAGTATAAATCATATTCTTAATGCCCATGAACATTCAGAAAAAGGGAACTGAATACTAAGAATACGGAGGATTTTTCTTGTACCTCAGTGGAACCAGTACATGTAGAGAGGAACAGAAAATAAATGCATTTACTGCAGAGCCAAAACCAGAGAATTCTGTAACAAAAAAGAGACTGATCCTACACTAGCAAAGTCACTTGGAGCACTGCCATTGACTTCAGTGGGTACAGGATTTGGCCCCAAAAGCATAACAAATGAAAGGAAGAAATAGCAAAATCATGAAAAAATTTGGCAAATTATTTTAAAGTTCTTACCGTACAACTGTTGGATACAGTTCTGCCGTGTAAAGGTAAATGAGGCCAAATGCAACACCAATTGCAAATTTTCCAGCCATATTTGCTAAGACAGATAATATACTGAAATCCTATTCAAAGAGAGTACAAATATATAAAGAACAACAAAACTTCACCATTCCAAATTTAATGCCATTCATTTATTTTGAAATATTTAGACCGTAAACTGTGATGTTTCTGTAAAGAGAGAGCAATACTTATTCCATACTTTCCTGATTATTTCCACTAATAAATAATGGCTGTAGGTGGTTTTGTTTACTAATCAGCTTATTTCCAACCCTTTGTTTAATTAAGAGCTAGAAATGCTAGTTTGGAATCCTTAACAGAAATATGGAAAATCTATTGTAAAATAAATCCAGCTTCATTTCTAAACTACATTTAATCAATCTCAGGCCTTAGAAAGAGATGTTGCATTAACATATCTCGGATTCCCCACAATATAAGTACATTTTAAATGTTAAGTGACTAACCTGAGGGATCAGCATAATCAAAGCACAGATCACTGCACTTGATATAAGAAATGGAGTCAATGTGTTTCTCCTTCCCAGTTTGTCCATCCCAATGCAAGCAACGACATACGCAGGAAGCTCCACAGCACCTGTCATTATGAATTTATCTGGTTTTAATCCATGATAATATGATGCCAAATACACTTAAAAATAATTCTGATTTCCTTTTTATGAGCATTTAGTCAGTCTAGTGGTTAAACTGGTTTTAAAAGATATAGGCATTAGGTGAAAGATGTATTTCACAAATATTTTGTGATAAACCCTCTGGTGGCAAAAATGTCAGTGGAGGGCTTACACTGGCATAAATGTGGTGGTGGGGAATAAGAAATCCATCAGGGAAAGAGGCTATAAGGCACAAGGCAGCTGCAGCTGCCTTTATGATGGGGAGATATATCTGCACAGGCCTGTCTACACTGCAATAAAAAACCCACAGCCCCTTGGGCTAAGGGGCAGTTTAACTGCAATGTAGATGTCAGCCTCAGGCTGGAGCCCGGGCTCTTGGACCCTAGGAGGTGGGTCACAGAATACAAAGAAAATGTCTTTGAAATTTGCTAACAGTGATTTATTTACAGTACTGTATCATAACAGTTATTTTAGCAACATTAGCATCCTATTCTCAACACAACATTCAAGTTACTAACATGTAATAATACACGGCAACTTAAAATTAATTCACTAGTATTCCAATCCTTCACAGTGCTTATGAGCACACGAATAGTCACATCGACTTTATTGCGATTACTCATATGCTTAAAGCTAGCATGTGCTTAAGTCCTTTACAGGACTGGAGCCTGATCCAAAGGTCACCAAACTCCATGGGAATCTTTCCAGTGACCTTAAATAGACTTTAGATCAGGCCCCATTATGTGCTGACCAAATTTTATCAAGAGAAAATTTGCAACCACGTTAAATTAAAGACTAACTTGAAGAAACATTGACCCTTAGATTTAAAAGACACATTTTTAACAAACTTAAAAATTATGAGCTTAGTGTTACCAGTATTATCTAATATTATTATAACTAAAAAAATGAGTAAAGAAAATCTCTTTTTCTCAGTTTGTTTACTTGGATAGTATTTAATCAATTTAATAGTTTCCCCTGTACTGTTAGTCAATTTTCCCTGTTTGTGTGGTTCTTTCACAGAACAACCAGGTAGAGAGAAAAATTAAAAAAAATAGGAAAATGTGGTTTTATAAGCAGAAAAATTGGCAGGAGAAGTCAAGGACAATATAGTACCTTAACATATTCTAAGCTTGCTTTTGTAAAATAACTACATTTCAAGTTGACAAGAATTAAATCTGCAATTTTAAATGGGGTTGGTGATGGTACAGGTAATTGAAGGTCAGGAAACTGACTGTTAGCTCTTTAGACATTTATAATTTATAAGTTCTAGTTCTGTCATAAGCAGAATAAAATATATCAGATATTTACCTATGAGAAATAGATTTAAATATTCATTGCCTCCAAGATTGACGGAACTCAGGGAGAATACATAGTATCCTAGACTCCCAGTGAACCAAATCAGCCAGATTGTAATGGTCCTTCTTGCAATGTGCCAGTTATAAAACAGATCTAAGATGCTGTGCTTCTTCGCTGTAGAAATGTCATTACCACCTGTTCTGTAACAGACTAGATCATCTTGTTGGACTGAACACAGTTCAGAGATTTTACAAGGAGTGCTTACTTTATTCCACCTCACCATTATATTAACTACTTTTTGTGCTTCTTCGTATCTTCCCTCTGACAGTAGCCAGAAAGGTGTCTCTGGGAGCAGCCAGCAGCACAAGACAAAGGGGAGAGTTGTTACGGAAAGGAATATCTGATAGATCCACCAGGTCCGCACCAAAAATCCCACCAGTGCCACAACCATGATTCCCACAGCAAAAAAAGCATGGACATGCATGGATGCCCATGTTCGAGCTTTAATGCCAACATATTCTGTCACATAAACAAAAACCACAACCAGATAGCCACTTGAAACCTGAGGGGGGAAAAAACAGAGAAAACCTTATGTCTATTCCATTTGAGTGACAACACCAAAAACAGATGGCTAATACTTCCATGTTTGTTTATGCTGGAAGTCTTAGAAGCCCCCTAACTTGCCCTGTATTGAAATATGATGAGAGCAAGCAACAGTAATCCTGAAAAAAAACAAATCAACATTTGGCAAAACTAATTTCAGAACTGTAAAATATCAGGTCATGATTTTCAGAAATGGCTAGTGACTTTGGATACCTTTGTGGGTAACATCTTTTTAAAAAGCCTTTAAAAATCAGGCCCCTTGAAGGTGAAACAAGTTGGACACTAGAAAAACTGAAGCACCCAAAACCAATAGCAATTCTGAAAATCTTGGCTTTAGTTTTAGACATAATAACCTGCATACTACAGAACTGCATATTTCAAAATAATGAAATTCCACCCCTTGGTATATTACCCTGTGTAACAAAGTTCTGTCCTTGACTCCATGGTTTCTGCATTTCCTGGCAGATTTCTGCTAGCCTCAGAGGCTCACTGGGACCCTCCACATAGCCCTTCTATCTCTAGAGGCAAGGGTCACAGCTTACAGGGCCATTTTCATCATAAGCCAACAACAGAGGTGAGGAGAACCAATCCTCCCTCACACAGTCTCTGTTATCTCTCAGTCTCAGTGATTAATCAGGGAGGGGAGGGGGCAGCCCAGGCCCACCCTCTACTCCAGGCTCCAGCCCAGGGACCCTAAAATTAGCAGCCATGGTAGCTGACTTTTTGGAAATACGACATGTACAATTCCCTGGGCCACTTCCCCATAGTAGCCCTTACTCAATATCTCCTTCACCATTACCTCAGGGCCTCCTTCCTTACACCATATATGGATTCATACTGTTTCATTCCTCCAACAACACAGCTCCCTCCTATAGCTCCTGACACTCACACCTCACTGAGGAGCTGGGAGGCTTTTAACTAGTTCCAACCAGCCCTTGATTGGCTTCGAGTGTCCCAATCAACCTAGCTGTCTCCACTGCCTTCTAGAAGGATCTTAATTGGCCCAGGTGTCTTGATTAACCTGGAGCAACTGCCATTTGGTTACCATGGTACCAAGGATTTGTTCAGCCTGGGGCTAACATACCTGGTCCTCACTACTTTACTGTAGCCCTCTGGCCTTGCCCCATCACACCTGTTAAATCATATTTTACAAAGTTGAAAGAGAATTTTCCTTACACTTCTATAAGCTCCCATAAGTTTTCTAACCATACTAATGTTCTGCATTAAAGTATTTATTTAGTGAATGTACTTATTTCTATTTCTCTGGCACATATTTGGTGCTTTAGACATCTGAAAGCTTTCGATTTTCTAATTGTGTGTTTTTAAAGATGCTTCCCATATATTTTGATTAACCAAATCTCCAGTTACAAAAATGCCAGTTAATAAGTTCCCATACAAAAGTGAAAAAATATATATGCATTATACTTAACAATCTAAATCATCCTTTAAGATCTGATCCCACACACAGCGAAGGTAATTGGAATGCCCTCATTGATTTCAATGGTGTAAGATTAGGGTTTTTAAGCCCCAGTCCTGGAAGTGGATCCCTGTGGCCAGATACTTAGGCCTCTGCAGAGCTTCAGTGAGTTCAGTGGGACTCTGTGCCCATGCAGGATCTACTTGTTTGATCAGAGTCTTAATCTCTAGCACTTCCATTTATAAACCCCCTCAACCTCCCTCAAACCTCATCCAATGCCCAGAGAGACTCCTGTTGACATCACTGTCAGTGTTTAATTTGTATTGAAAGAGATGCTGGGGCTCAAGCAATTTTTTACATTCATAACTGATTAAGCAAGCCCAGAGGCACCAGGGCTATGAACTGCCAAGCCCACAAAAAGTATATAAGGTAGCAATTTGAAATTGATTGCTAAAAAATTAAATATGCTGACCTACACACAAGTATAGTAGAAGCTTTTAGAATGTTTACCAAGCCTATCTGTTTACACATATATCCAGTATTTTAGATGTAGTTTAAAAGACAGAAAAGATGCACATCAGAAAAAAGGGCAACTATCCCCTATCCATGAACATAGCTGAGGTAAAACCATGATTATATTTTAACAAAAATAAAGTCTATTTCTAGTAATACACCATAAATAACAATGCAATGCAACTGCAATGCAGGAAACAGAGTTTGCTACTCAAATTTTGTTTCTCACCTAACTACCAGTCTAGCTGGTGTTGAGATTGTGCTAAAAGAAGCATCGTCAGCCCTTGATGAAGGAAGCACCAAATATTGCTTCATATGCACCCTTTCTGGTTAAAACAAAGAGAAAGGGCACTGAGGGGGAAGAAGCAGCAGTGTTCGGATTCTCACTCCTTTGCTAAAGAGAGTGTTGTGGCAACACATGGGGCTTTTAAAAACTAGAGAAGGGACAGAATAGGGAGAAATTATGGAGGGCTTTCCTGAAGAACGTTAGGAAACTGCATTTAAAAAGAATTAGGATGAGCATCTATACTTACCGTAGCAAGGAGAAAACGTATGATCACAAAGCTGTAGTAGTCAAATGTGAACGCCACTGCAATGCCAAATAAAAACTGACCAGTGCTTGTGAACCACATTATATACCGTCTTCCCACTCTGCACATTACAATAAAAACATCACAATTATTTCTTATTACTAATCATGTTTATTATGAGAGTGCCTAAGGGCCAACCAAGAACATGACCCCATTGTGCTAGGCACTGTACAAACACAGAGCTGTAGAGGATCCCTGCCTCAAAGAGCTTATAATGGAGAGATATAAGATAGACACAAGGTGAGGGAAGGATAGAACAAACACACAGAGTGAACAATGGGGTGGCATGTGATAAATATTGTACTAAAAAGCAACTGCAACTTTGGAAACCTTATCAATAAGAATTATAGTAAATATGAAAAGTATCACTTGTGCTGTATTTAGGGCACTGCACTACCACAGTAGCCCCAGGTTTGATCTTAGCTCTGATATACTGTTCTCCAGGTGAGAGCAAAGCTTTTATTTTTTCTGTACCTATCACTGTGACCAATTTAAAAGTAGTACTGATGAAAGGGACCCCCACCTGACTTCCCATGACTGAAAGGAAGGTCTCCATAGAAAAGGGCACTATGTATGTTCATACTGAGCTTTACGTTTAACTTCTGCATCTGTAATTTGCCATTTTCCACAGATTTACTCCATTCTATTTCTCTCTTTCTTGAACATTTTAAGTAACAGCTACTGAACGTGTTCCAGCACAGGTTAGCATGCAATAACTCATGCTATCTCTTACCATCTCAAAATATAATGTGGGTTCCAATGAAAGATTTTTTACCTCAATTCTTCCGAATTATATGAAGATAAAATATCTAATAAATGGTAATCAGATACTTCCCCAGAATTCTCTGATTTCATAGGTGCACACACAAACTCACTACCAGGAATGCCCACCTATGTTAAATGTCACATATATAGTAAGTACATTAGCAGGAAAATAAAATTATGTGAAATGTTAGCTTCTTATTATAAATATTACAAGCCAGGTCTTAAATTATGTGTCATTCCTCATTCTGAAACAAAGGTCTTTAACATAAAAGGAATCCTAAATTTGTTTGTCAGGGTTCCATATCATCTCAGGTAGAAAACATGTTGATCTACCAGAACATTCTGTATATAAACAAATAACCAGAAGAAGTCAACACCAATAATTCAACTGAAGAGAAAACAAACTCTAACAGATATAAAAACCATTTATAGATTACCTCTGTCCTATTTTGTTTAACAATGTTCATTAATAAAGAGTACGTTTCAGGTGTCGACTAGATAAGGAACAGGCACTGTTTCATTTTTATTCTCTGACGTAGAGATGTATTATTTCTATCTTCAGCAGCAGCAGCTTTTGGAGATTTGGGTTTGGGGTTGGTTTTGGGTTTTTTGTACATGAATTTGGTACCACATTAAAATAATACTGGAATGTGAAGTCTTACAAAACAGATATAGCCTAGACAGCTGCACTGCAAATTTCCCTACAATGCCCTGCCAATGTGCTTCAACCCTGACCTAGGGTATGTCTACACTACAGACTTAAGTTGACCAGTGTTAGGTCAATTTAGAGCCGCCACCGCAGTAATTACTGCGGTGGTCTGTGTCCCTCCTTCTGTTGGTGGTGTGCATCCTCACCAGGATCGCTTCCACCAACTGAAGAGGGGCGGGGTCTTCACTCCCAGACAGAGTGGGGGAGCCAGGTGAGCACAGCTCTGCTGCGAGCAGGGAAATGGGGGCAGCTGGGCTCTAACTGCCTGGCTTTTTTTGTCAATTTCATGGCTCCAGCATTGAGCCCTGAAACTGACAAGACAGCCAACAGTGGATGTAAGTATTGCAGTGTCTGCACAGACACAGCGTTACCCTAACTACACCAGCCTAAGCCCTATGCCTCTCATGGAGCTGGCGTTATGATGTCCATGTAGTAGGGCACTTACACTGTCGGGAGCAAGACTGTAGTGTGTACACTGACATAATTAGGTCAATGTAAGCTGCCTTATGTTCACCTAACTATGTAGTGAAGACCAGACCTTGGAAAAATGGAGGAGGTAGTTGTCTTCATGCCCATTCAATACTTAATCTCTGCCAAAATTCTCAGCAGATATGCTAATTAGTTCTGCTGTGGTCATTCTTCTGCTGGGAACATCTGTTGACTGAAAACTGGACTGAAACTACCAACTTATTTCCCACCAGTCAAAAGCTGCCAGATAGTAATAACTTTCAGATGTAAAACTTTTTGTTGTAACTCCATAAAATACAATATGTTTATTCTCTTAAACAGCTGTCTAGAGCTCGAGCTAATCTAACTGAGATTTATGTCATTATCTGTGTCTGCATATTAACTGAAAATATTATAACTGATTTAAAGAGACGCTACCAGTTCAATTTAGGTTCTAAATTCAGGTTTTGTATTAAAGCTTTACAAAACTTTAGATTAAGAGAACCAATTTCATACTTTTATAAAATCCAACTGAAAAAATAAGCTCCTCTTTATGCACTTACATAATGTGTTAACAACTGAAATATTTCAGTATTATACTACTGCTGGAGGAAGTGAAACTGATGGCAAACTAAAGGGAAACTGATTGGTCTATTTTCTTCCTTCATACAGACTGGTAAACCAAGAATGGTGAAAATAGAGTAGATTTTTAGTTTTAGTCATACAGGCCAAATTCAAATCCCTAAGTCTTTGCATCAGTCCCATAAAGTAGTAGTAATGACAGAGGTCAGGAAATTTATTTTTTTAAAAAAATATTTTTAACCTTACAGCATAGGTTTAACTATTCATCACATCCATCATAAACATTTCTCTTTTTTATTATAAATAAGATGAGGAGAATGGGTAGAGGGAAAGGGGGAACTATGACCAGGGAAACTCACTATGACCCTGATCCTGCAGAAAGCTCTGTTTAGGTACAAGGTGCCACACATATGGGGTAGCTTGCTGGATCAGAGCCTACATATGATATAAAGCATGACATTTAAAAAAAAAATTCTATCAACAGTTTTTTAAAGTTTTCTGATAGAAAAACACAAATCATCGTATCAGAGAAAGATAAATATAAGCTATGTTGAAGAACACGTTAATAAAACGACAATTAGATTAAACTTCTTTTAAATTAATATCTCATATAAGAGCAAAGCATTTAGGCACATACAGAGTTATTGCACTCTTAAACTACAGTATTAAGAGGATGACACTGTACCTGTCAGCCATATCTCCAAAAATCACTGCTCCTAACAGGACTCCAAGCATGAATGTGGGCTGAGTTAATTTTGCAAGCCATTCTCGGTGACAGACCAAATCCCATTCTGTAACAATGGTGCTCTTCCATTTTGTTTGATCATAGATATATCCATCAGAACAAGAAAATACAGACTTGTTGCCACTATATTCATATGCAAGATACAAATTGCTCTCCCGCTTGGACCTGCTGCACTGATCAAGTTCCCAAATGTCTCCATTTTCCAGCTGGACCACAATGTAATCTTTTGTTGATGTCCACAGTGTCCAAATATCCTCTATTCTAGAACTGGAGGAACTGTTGAACAGTATACTAGTCACATTTCCAGGGACACTGCATACAAATTTAGGTGTAACAGCCATGAATACGGAAGCCAAGTAATGAATGCCACATGAGATAGCTTGAAAGACAGATGCAAAATAGACACATGCTTGGAATCTGTAATGAGAAAAAAAAACTTTGTAGGGAAAAATACCTGAGAGATTTCCATACATAAAAGAAAAAGACTACCAAAATTATTTAGTTGCTAATATCAATCTACTAATTTTTTTAAAATTTGTAAAAGGAGTCATAATTATCTATCTAGTGGTTTGTTCTGTAGCGGTTCTAAATTAATTAAACCTTGCAAGAGACCAAACCCTAGCAGAGTGCCACACAAGTAATGTTCTCAGTTCCCAAGAAATATCAGAGTATACTTTTGTGATGGGTTTCCTCTGGGGTGCCACCTGGAACTGGGGTACCACTGACTCTCCCCTGATCCATCAGCCTGGGCTCTCTCTTACACTGTACTGCTGTGACAAGCTGATAAGCCCTCCAGGCTCAGCCTGCACTTTCATCAGCATATATACAGGTACGGATACACCCAGCTGCAGTTACATGCAGGCAGGCTCTTTGACAGGCCCTGCATGGGAAGGCTTCAGCTAGGGCACCTCCTAGCTCCTCAGGCACACACCCCCTCTGGAGTATAAACTCAAAGTTATACGGTCTTGTACTGCACAGGGAACAGTACAGTATAAGATCATAAAATTCACTCCCTCCGTCAGTGTGGAGAGGAATATAAAATGGCTTCCTACCCCGAGTTATAATTTTCACGCACTGGTTTAGATAAAGCAAAAATAAATTTATTAACTACAAAAGTCTCACACACACACACACAGAGTCTCTTTCACACTCCCCTCCCAACACATACTTGTATTATTGTTATTCTTGGTATTTCCTGCAATGCATATATATTCTCTGTAATTTTATTCTTTCAAAGTGTTATTTTAGTGTTTTGACTGGTCTATGCATTTCATAATTTCTATTTCTCTTTCACTTAAATGTAATTCTCTGAGTAGTGAGTTTTAAATGCTAACCTGTCCTGGCTGGAGTAATTATCCCTATGGTAATTTTTAAAAAATATACATTATATCTAGGTTTTTGTGTTTCTACAGGTGGCGCATATAGGCAAATACCTTGATACATATAACAAAATTTATTCCACACATGGATGGAAAAAATTAGAGGGAACATTGCTGACCAGGATGGTGATAGTAACTGTGAAATGCTGAGGCAGATTAGAGAGGCTATAAAAACAAAAAAACCTCAATAGTAATGGGGGATTTCAACTATCCCCATATTGACTGGGTACACATCACCTCAGGACGAGATGCAGAGATAAAGTTTCTTGATAACTTAAATGACTGCTTCTTAGAGCAGCTAGTCCTGGAACCCACAAGAGGACAGGCAATTCTTGATTTAGTCCTAAATGGAGCACAGGATCTGGTCCAAGAGATGAATATAGCTGGACCGCTTGGTAATAGTGACCATAATATAATTAAATTTAACCTCCCTGTGGTGGGGAAAACACCACAGCAGCCCAACACTGTAGCATTTAATTTCAGAAAGGTGAACTACACAAAAATGAGGAAGGTAGTTAAACAGAACTTAAAAAAGTACAGTGCTAAAAGTGAAATCCCTGCAGCTGCATGGAAACTTTTTAAAGACACCACAATAGAGGTTCAACTTAAATTTATAACCCAAATTAAAAAACATAGTAAGAGAGCCAAAAAAGTGCCACCGTGGCTAAACAAAGTAAAAAAGGCAGTAAGAGACAAAAAGGCATCCTTTAAAAAGTGGCAGTTAAATCTGAGTGAGGAAAATAGAAATAAGCATAAATTCTGGCAAATGAAGTGTAAAAACAATTAGGAGGGCCAAAAAGGAATTTGAAGAAGAGCTAGACAAAGACTCAAAAAGTAATAGCAAAACATTTTTTTAAGTACATCAGAATCAGGAAGCCTGCTAAACAATCAGTGGAACCACAGGACAATTGAGGTGCTAAAGGAGCACTCAAGGATGATAAGACCATTGCGGAGAAACTAAATGAATAGTTTTCATTGGTCTTCATGGCTGAGGATGTGAGGGAGATCCCCAGACCTGGGCCACTCTTTTTAGGTGACAAATCTGAGGAACTGTTGCAGATTGAGGTGTCATAAGAGGAGTTTTGGGAACAAATTGATAAACTGAAGAGTAATAAGTCACCGGGACCAGATGGTATTCACCCAAGAGTTCTGAAGTAACTCAAATGTGAAATTGCAGAACTACTAACTGTAGTTTGTAACCTATCATTTAAATCAACATTTGTATCAAATGACTGGAGGATAGCTAATGTGATGCCAATTTTTAAAAAGGGCTCTAGACTAGAGGTGATTCCAGCAATTATAGGTTGGTAAGCCTGACTTCAGTACCAGGCAAACTGACTGAAACTATAGTAAAGAACAAAATTGTCAGACACATAGATGAATATAATTTGTTGGGGAAGAGTCAAGATGGTTTTGTAAAGGGAAATCATGCTTCACCAATCTACTAGAATTCTTTGAGGGGGGGGTCAACAAGCATGTGGACAAGGGGGATCCAGTGGACATAGTGTGCTTAGATTTTCAGAAATCCTTTGACAAGGTGCCGCACCAAAGGCTCTTATGCAAAGTAAGCTGTCATGGAATAAGAGGGAAGGTCCTCTCATGGATTGGTAACTGGTTAAAAGATAGGAAACAAAGGGTAGGAATAAATGGTCAGTTTTCAGAATTGAGAAAGGTAAACAGTGGTGTCCCTAGTGGTCTGTGCTGGGACCAGTCCTATTCAACATATTCATAAATGATCTGGAAAAAAAGGGGTAAAGAGTGAGGTGGCAAAATCTGCAGATGATACAAAATTACTCAAGATAGTTAAGTCCCAAGCAGACTGTGAAGAGCTACAAAAGGATCTCACAAAACTGGGTGACCGGGCAACAAAATGACAGATGGCATTCAATGTTGATACATGCAAAGTAATGCACATTGGAAAACATAATCCCAACTATACATATAAAATGATGGGGTCTAAATTAGCTGTTACCACTCAAGAAAGATCTTGGAATCATTGTAGACAGTTCTGTGAAAATATCCACTCAATGTGCAGCAATAGTCAAAAAAGCGAATGCTGGGAATCATTAAGAAAGGGTTAGATAATAAGACAGAAAATATCATATTGCCTCTATATAAATCCATGGTATGTCCACATCTTGAATACTGCCTGCAGATGTGGTCGCTCCATCTCAAAAAAGATATCTTGGACTTGGAAAAGGTTCAGAAAAGGGCAACAACAATGATTAGGGGCATCGAACAGCTGCCATATAAGTAGAAATTAATAACCCTGGGACTTTTCAGCTTGGAAAAGACACCTAAGGGGGGATATGATCGAGGTCTACAAAATCGTGACTGGTGTGGAGAAAGTAAATAAAAAAATGTTATTTACTCCTTCTCATAACTCAAGAACTCTGGGTCACCAAATGAAATTAATAGGCATCAGGTTTAAAATAAACAAAAAGCAAGCATTTTTTCAAAGAATGCACAGTCCACTTGTGGAAATCCTTGCCAGAGGATGTTGTGAAGGCCAAGACTACAACAGGATTCAAAAAAGAACTAGATAAGTTCATGGACGATAGGTCCATCAATGGCTGTTAGCCAAGATGGGCAGGGATGGTGTCTCTAGCCTCTATTTGCCAGAAGCTGGGAATTGGCAACAGCGGATGAATGATTACCTGTTCTGTTCATTCAACCTGGTCACCCTAGGAGAGAAGGAGCAGTGCAAGCTCAGACGAGAAATAATCACAGTAATAAAGATGCATTTTTGGACATTGCAGAGGGCATGACGCAACTCATCGGGTATGACCCAGATAAGCAGCAAAGCCAGGGAAAGGGGAAGGTACTCTGGCAGCCCTCTCAAAAAATAAGTGATGCCAACAGAAAATCTGGAGCTGATCCCCAGACCTGCTGCTTTTATGTTGTACTGGATGCCGTACTGAGTGAAGATCCCACCACCATCCTGCACGTGACAGTGGACATCTCGCAAGACCCAGAGGAGGGAACTTGGCAGTAGTTACTGAATACCCAATAACACCTTTTTTAGGAAGTAATCCTGCAAGCTGCTGAGCTTCCCCAACTCTCCCTGAACATGATGGGGCCTTAATGCTTCACAGGAAGTACTTAGCATTTCATAGAATTGGGCCCTTAAATTCTGTATCTGTAGCATTAACTTTATAATATTGTATCACAGCCGTCAATGCCTCTTTGTCTTCACTGCAATAAAAGTTTCTTTTTACATTATAACTATCTCAAAGTAAAATTTTAGTGGGGACAAGACACAAGTAGTTTTCATCTTGATATAGCTAGTTGAAATCAACCGTTTCCTCTTTCTGGGGTTGACCTTGACAAGCTTGACATTAAAAACTGGAGTGCCTTGTCTCCTCTAGGATTTTACTCTGAGATAGTTATCGATGTAAAAACACCGTTTTTTTCCCCCTATGAAGACATAGCTTATCTAAGTTACATATACTTACTTATGGTCTACATTTCATTTGACCTTTTTGCTAAGACTGCCAAAAAGGTTGTAAAAATGTTGGTATTATTTTGTACTCTGGGCACTTGTGCACCACGAAATACACTGAGGGCCACCAATTCTTACCATAAAGGCCTCTAAACCAGTGGTTCTCAAACAGGGATACGTGTACTCCTGGGTATGCAGAGATCTTCCAGGGGTTAATTCATCTAGATATTTGCCTAGTTTTACAACAGGATACATAAAAAGAACTAGCGAAGTCTGTACAAACTAAAATTTCATACAGATAATGACTTCAGAGTGCTCTATATACTATACATTGAAATATAAGTAAAATATTTATATGCCAATCAATTTATAATATGGTAAAAATGAGAAAGTAAGCAATTTTTCAATAATAATGTTCTGTAACACTTGTATTTCTATGTCTGATTTTGTAAGCAAATAGTTTTTAAGTGAGGTGCAACTTGGGGGTACTCAAGACAAATCAGACTCCTGAAAGAGGTACAGTAGTCTCGAAAAGTTTAGAGCCACTTCTCTCAACAACCACTGGATGGCAAAATTTTTGGTTACCACCAATCTGGGGGTAAATATAGACCAGTTACCCAAATCTTAAAGTCTCTGGATCCCAACCTTACCAATCTCCTGATCCATCCACTATCCTGACTATGCAGACTTCACATTTGGGTTCTGCAAATAGATGAGAATAATAATAATGATTATAAAAAAAAGATATGATAGCAGAGTTGTTTTTATTAAAACTGAAGTGGCTTGGATAATACATTGTAAAAAAATCCCTTTCCACTTACAAGAACCAGTTGTATCCAGTTTTAATTTAAACTCTCGAAAGATTGAGGGAATGAAAAATGACACAAATTTATATTTCAAGTAAATTTTTTATTGCTTTTTAAAGAGATAGATGCTGTTTTACAGGATAAAAAGACGACTGTGGAAAGGTTAAGGAACTGTAATTTATATAGTTTAAAGAAATAAGAAGAAGGGGAAATTTAATAGCACCATACACAGAAACAATAGCAAGGGAAGATTTATTCAAGGTTGCCCAAGGATGTATTACAAGAAGTTAACGACCTCAAACTAAAGAGGGGGACATCAAGATCAGATATAATAAAACATTTTTTAACAGAGCAAGTTGCCATCGGAACAGTCTTTCAAGAAAGGTCATTGAAGTGCCATCACTGGACATGTTCAGAAAGAAATTACTTAACACCTTCAAAGGAATAGTTAGGGCAGAGATGAGTTATTGCTGGGATGATCTGGGAACATGGGTGTAACAGTGCATCCCTGTCTCCACCCTTTTTTCAAGACTATGATAAATTTTGTACAAAGTAGGCCTTCTACAGTATCATCTGAAAACTTATGATGTCCTGATATTTACTGTCCTGGTAAACTGTGTGTGGCAATATTTTACGTAAAGTTACTACAGTATGATGTTACTAAGGTCCATATCTGGGGAAGCAGCCACAAACCGTTTCCTCAGAGACAAAAGGCAAACTGACACCAAAGCCAGGTGTCAACAAAATCAAATGAGCTATTACCTGTTTAAGTGGCCAGTCTTTGGCAAGAAAAAGGTGTGAGTGAGAAATTTACATTTTGGCAAAGAAACAGATAGAGGTTCCCATCCCCACATACTTTCTGTCTCCTGAACCCCAGCTGGAGATGATTCTCAAAGAAGAGGAAAAAGGTATAAGAATGGGGAACGGATGCCCCAAGATATCTCTCCCTTCATCTCTATGCACAGCACTTGAAGGAAAAAGGAAGCATCATTGGACTGGGGAGAGATCCCGGCAGAAAGGAATTCAGCCAGTAAGAACATGCTAGAACAGTGGTCTCCAACCTTTTTATGCCCCAAATCACTTTTTGAATCTAAGGGCAATCCAGGATCTATTTCATCCCTTCCTCGAGGCCCCACCCCTTCCCCAAAGCTACACCCATGCCATCTCCCCCCATTTCCATCGCTCACTCACCCCCACTCTCACTTACTTTCACAGGGCTAGGGCAGGGGTTTGGGGATCGGGAGGGGGTGCGGGCTCCAGGCTGGGGCTGAGGGGTTCTCAGTGTGGGAGGGGGCCTGGTCTGAGCCTGGGGCAGGGGGTTAGAGTGCAAGAGGGGGTGAGGAGTGTAAGCTCTAGGAGGAAGTCTATGTGCAGGAAGGGGCTCTGGGCTGGGGCAGAGTGTTGGGGTGCAGGAGGGGGTACAGGATGCTGGCTCTGGGAGGAGGCTCAGGGTGAAGTTTGGGGTGCAGGAGGGGTTATGGAATGCTGGCTCTGGGAGGGGATCAGGGCTGAGGCAGGGGTTGGGGTGCAGGAAGGGGTACAGGGTGCTGGCTCTGGGAGGGGGCTCAAGGTCGGGCTTGGGGTGTGGCCTCCTGCTAGGAAGCACTTACCTCCAGCGGCTCCCAGTAGGTGGTATAGCGAGGCTAAGGCAGGCTCCCTGCCTTCCCTGGCCCCACACTGCTCCTGGAAGGAGCCAACACACCACTGCAGCTCCTGGGGGAGTCTGGGGGCATGTGGCACTGCACTGCCCCTGCAGCACTCCCAGCCAGTGGGAGCTGTGGGGGCGGTGTTTGCAGGCAGGAGCAGCGCGTGGAGGGAGACTCCTGCCCCGCCCCCCAGCCATGAGGCTGCACTGGCCACTTCCAGGAGCGGTGTGGGGTTGGGGTGGGCAGGGAGTCTGCCTTAGTGATAGCCATGCTGCGCTGCCAGAGATTGCGAATGACAGGGAGATCCTCTAGGATCGACCAGTCGATTGCAATCAACCTTGGTGACCACTGTGCTAGAACATGTAGTGAGAGAGACTTTTGCTTTGAATTCACTTAGCTTGTTAAGTTAGGTATTACTTGTAATCACTTAAAATCTATCTTTCTGTAGTTAATAAACTTGTTTTATCTAAACTGGTGTGCTTGGATTGAAGTGTTTGGGAAACTCCTTTTGATATAACAGAATTTATGCATATTGTAAGAACCTAAGAATGGACATACTGGGGTATGTCCAAAGGTTCATCTAGCCCAGTATCTGTCTTCTGAAAGTGGCCAATGCCAGAAGGAATGCCTTGGGTCAAACTTTCTACAGTAGACTTTTTTGGGTCCATCCACCACTTTAATGACAACAGATGGAATGTGAACCAACATACCCAGATCATGTTTGCATGGCTGATGTAAAGACTTCAACCACCCTTTTTGCATGCAGCACAGGTGAGATCTGGCATGCCGAGTCATGAAGATGCGAGATGCCTATGGCTCTAAAGTCTGAGAACTGTTCTTACTGATGTTCAGGGGTGAACCTGGAGATGGATCTATAAGTTGAGTATGATTTGGAATCTTTCTGGAGGTAGATAAACTACCAGTGCTGCATAGTCCAGAATACCCCCAGTGAATTCTATTTTCTGTTGTGGGATCTATATTGGTATGTCCATGTTTACTTTAAGACCTAATTGGGTAAACGGAAGTAGAATTTGCTGTATGAAGTCTGCTACTTGTTCACAGACTTCCTACGATTCAGTCTGGCATGGCCGAATACAAAGCCAGGGGGTTCAGGAGAGTTTGCATTCAGCATGGCTAAGCCATGCTACCGCTGCCCATCTTACCATGACTATGCTACCATTTAAAGTAATAGCTCTCATTGAGTCAGCACGAGTATGTGTATACGAGACAAGCTGAGAATCACACTCCATATTTCCTAGATGTAGCCTAAATATCCAATTATCTGTTTAATCAAATCTGAAAGTCCACCCACAATGGACACTGCTGCCAAAAGAATCTGTCTTGAATGTATTGGGTACACAGGCACCAACAATGGAATATATATGTGGACAAGCACTTGAAGAAGAATTTGATCTTTAACATCTAACTCAAGGTAGAAATAAGTTTTCAGATAGCCAGGATGTATAAGTAGTCCAAATCATGATTCTATGATTCGATTATCATAATGCTCTGCATCTAGGTTACTGTTTTTAAATGTTTGCATGACTCATTTTTCATGAACTTTGCAGACTCTCCAGAAAAAGGCTGAGTCCTAGGCATAGGTAAAAGTCAGTGCTGTGTCTGCCATGATTTGTGAATGATTGACTTAATTCTATAATTCTGCCACTCTCTTCCTAAGGTACAATGTTAATTTCACATAAGAGAGTTTGTTGTTCACAATCATAGAATCATCATAATGGAGGACTGGAAGGGACCTCAACAGGTCATTGAATCCAGTCCCTTGCACTGAGGTGGCAGGATTAAGCATTATCTAGACCATCTCTAGAAGGTGTTTGTCTAACCTGCTCTTAAAAACCTCCCTAGGTAATTTGTTCAAGTGCTTAACTACCCTTATAGTTAGGAAATGTCTAACCTATATCTCCCTTGCTACAATTTAAGTCCATTACTTCTTGTCCTGTCCTCAACAATTTATCACCCTCTTCTCTATAGCAACCTTTTATGTACTTAAAGAAAGTGATCTCAGTCTCCTCTTCTCTAGACTAAACAAGCCCAAGTTTTTCAATCTTTCCTCTCAAGTCATGTTTTCTAGACCTCTAATCATTTTCGTTGCTCTCCTCTGGACTTTCTTCAATTTGTCCACATCTTTCTCAAAGTGTGATGCCCAGAACTGGACACAGTACTCCAGTTGAGGCTCTATAAGTGATGAGTGGAATAATTACTTCTTGTATCTTGCTTACAACACTCCTGCTAATATAACCCAGAATGAAGTTTTTTGCAACAGTATTACATTGTTGAGTCATATTTAGATTGTGATCCAAACTATTACCCCCAAATCCTTTTCTTCATTATTTCTTCCTGTACAATCATTTCCCATTTTGCATTTGCGCAGTTGATTATTCCTTCCTAAATGTAGTACTTTTGCATTTGCCCTTATTGAATTTCATCCTATTTAATTCAGACCATTTCTCCAGTATGTCAAGATCATTTTGAATCCTATCTTCCAAAGCGCTTGCAACTCCTCCCAGCTTGGTATTGTCCCCAAACTTTATAAGTGTACTCTCTGTGTATACTCTAATATGTATTACAAATTGAAAATGACATTACCGTAGCATTAAAAATATGATTTTCACAAACCAAAGCAAGGCTACTCTAGCCAAAGTCTGCCATAACTTATCTTCCTGGATATTACATTGACCTCAGAACAAATGGCATTTTTTGGCTAAGTGATTTATATACAAAAGACAAGATAGATTAATTAGTGAAACACACACACATTATATTAGGCATACTCACTGTTTCAATGATTAACTTTCAAAAAATAAAAAATTAAATTTGAAATACTAGCCACAGATGAACTTAACCATGAATTTCCAAAACATTTTTTTTAAACTATAACTTTTTTTTGTCCTGGAATATAACAGTATACTAC
Organism: Chelonoidis abingdonii; assembly: GCF_003597395.2. NCBI lineage: Eukaryota > Metazoa > Chordata > Testudines > Testudinidae > Chelonoidis > Chelonoidis abingdonii. The sequence continues at coordinate 88,024,833 of NC_133771.1, forward strand.
TTACACAGAGAGAGAGAGACTCATAGTAATTGCTATGAAAATGAGATGTGTCAGAAAAAACAACTTTAACCCAGTTCTTGTTTTAAATCTAGATGTCTAACCTTATTGCAGGAATTTTGCATATATTTTTATTTATGTTTATTAATAACCTTCAGTTTTAAAATGTACATTAACTACAATTAAGGAGGGAAAAAGCAGAAAGTAATTAACTTCAATTGCATATACTGATCCATACTTTTAGCCACGTTGGATCCTTTCATGAGATGTTTGCATATTATTATTTTCTACCTCAATGATTTGCAATGGGGGACAATTATTTGGGAAGTAGGTTCTGTCAGTCTTATTGTGTCAAATGTAAAAGGCTGGGTCAGACTACTTACGTTATATTCCAAAATGTAGATTTTTAATGAATGCCCAAAGTGAAATGAGTATAAATGCTTGCTCAAGATGCTGTATGAAAATATCCTTGGTCTACCTTTTCTATAAATCTTTCTGTTAAATTTTTCTCAAAACATCCTCCTTCCATTTAGAGTAAAAGGGACTTTTGGTTTACTGTAACCTTTTTAGAGTCTCTCATGTACCTGTGTTTTATGTCTACATTTGCAACAAAAGCTACTCTCAATCTTGTAGTTTCAGTATCTGGAAAGAAAATTAACATATTAGATGTCAAGGTAAGGAGCCAGAGCCTCAGCTGCTATAACTCTGTGTACTTCCACTGAAGTCAAGGGAGCTACAGCAATCTATGACTTAGGGCTGGTCTACACTAGGGGAGGGGATCGATCTAAGATACGCAACTTCAGCTACGTGAATAACATAGCTGAAGTCGAAGTATCTTAGATCGAGTTACCTACCATCCTCACGGCACGGGATTGATGTCTGCGGCTCCCCCTGTCGACTCCGCTACCGCCGTTTGCGTTGGTGGAGTTCCGGAGTCGACAGGAGTGTGTTCGGGGATCGATATATCACGTCTAGATGAGATGCGATATATCGATCCCTGAGAAATCGATTGCTACCCGTCGATACGGCCGGTAGTGAAGACGTACCCTTAGACAAAACGTAGTGTCAGATACTGATATATGATAAGATAATATGGCATATTTTGTGAAAGTTTAAAAAAATAGCTTAATTCTGAAAAAAAAATGCTGCTTACCACTAAGAGGCTATAAATAATTTTTTTAAAAAAATCTCTGCAGCTCCATTGTTGTAGCCATGTTGGTCCCAGGATATTACAGAGACAAAGTGGGTTAGAGGCAATATCTTTTATTGGGCCAACTTCTGTTGGTGAGAGAGACAAGTTTTAAAGCTATACAACTCTGCTGCAAGTTCTGTGTCTCTTTCACCAACAGAAGCTGGTGCAATAAAAGATATTACCTCACGCTCCTTATCTCTACAGCTCCATGGCAGAGACCTGCAAGGCTGCCCAGTAATTTGAAAGAGGCTCATACTACTCCACAAGTTTTATGAGAACTAAAATTACTGTTCCTGCTTGTCTTTCGAATCATTCCACTAGTAAATTGATCATTTTTAGAAAACATGGTGCAGTGAACATTTGACTGGGTAGCTTCAAAGAGAGAAAGAGTAAAATCAGTCTTAACTATTCTTGTAATAACCTCTTTCCAGTGACTGTTGTTAACCCCCCTTTTTAAGGAAGTGAAAAATGTACAACATTCTTCCAACTATAAACCAAAAAACTGTAAATACTAAACTTTATTTTTTTGGTGATAAAAAGAGTTTGAATAAGGCCTGGTCTACACTACGCGTTTAAATCGATTTAAAGAGCGTTAAATCGATTTAACGCTGTACCCGTCCACACTACAACGCCCTTTATGTCGATATAAAGGGCTCTTTAAATCGATTTCTGTACTCCACCAGCGACGAGAGGAGTAGCACTAAATCGATATAACATATCGATACGGTTAGTGGACGGAAATGCGACGTTATTGGCCTCTGGCGGTATCCACAGTGCACAACTGACTGCTCTGGACAGCAATCTGAACTCTGATGCAGCGGGCAGGTAAACAGGAAAAGCCCGCGAACTTTTGAATTACATTTCCTGTTTCCCAGCGTGGATCTGATCAGCACGGGGTCGAGTGCAGTCTCAAATCCAAAAAGAGCTCCAGATGGGACCGTACGGGAGATACTGGATCTAATCGCTTTAGGGAGACAAAATCTGTTGTATCAGAGCTCCGTTACAGAACACGAAATGCCAAAGGTTCGAAAAAAAATCTCCAGGCTACACAGCGCTGCGTGACAAGCGTAACGGGGACCAGAGACATGGACGCTCATGGGAGGGGGGAGGGGTCGTTGAGGACTCCAGTATTCCCACAGTCGCCCTCTGAAAGGCATTGGGCTGAGCCGACCAATGTCTTGGGTTCAAACACGTGTCTGCGGGCGTGGTTCAGGTGTCAGCAACAGCTCCTCAGTTCCCCCCCCATTGTGAAAGAAAGGGAAAGAAATCATTTTCTTGACTTCTTTCAGTGTCACCTTATGTGTACTGACTGCTGCTGGTAGACGCGATACTACAGCAGTGAAGAGCACTATCCGCGTCTCTCCCCTCCCGTAGTAGATGGTGCAGTAGGACAGGTAACCGTCCTCATGAACCCCATGCTGATAATTGCTCAATACATGGAGTGGAAGTTCCTGGTACTGCCAGTAGATAGGACAGAACGGCTAATAAACATCTTATCATGAGCAACTGGGGCTGCAGCCCCTCCTTTCCTGTGTAAAGACAAGATTCTGTACTGCCTGGACTGTCATAGCCCGGGAGGCTGCCTCCCCTCATTTTATCTCACTAACAAGTCTCTGTTTCTTATTCCTTGCATTCTTTATAACTTCATGACACAAATGGGGGGGAGAACACTGCCACGGTAGCCCAGGAAGTTGGGGAGGAGGGCAACGGGTGGGTGGTGCAGGGCCCCCCTGTGAATCTGACAGGAGCAGCTGTGCTCTGATACACGGTCCTCTAATACACTTGCCCCTTATCTAGGCAGGACTGACTCTATTTTAGAAACCATAAGGGAGGATTGACTCATTCCCAAGTGAGTCAATCCCAATTTGCTTTTGGCGTTGCGCCCGCCGATTTCAGCCAGGGGCACCTCATGATAGCAGCGGATCAGTACAGAGGGAAGAGATAACAGTCATCTCATTGCCAGTTGTTCTCCGGCAGTAACGGTACAGAACGACAGTAAACCACTCTGCTATCATTGCAAAAGCAAGTGAATGCTGCTGTGTAGCGCTGGAGTATCGCCTCTCTCTCCGTAGCATCCAGTACACATACGGTGCCAGAAAAAAAGAAAGCTGAACGGGCTCCATGGTTGCCGTGCTATGGCGTCTGCCAGGGCAATCCAGGGAAAAACGGCACGAAAGGATTGTCAGCGGATGTTTTCCCGCAGGAAGGAATGACTGACGACATTTACCCAGAACCCCCCGCGACAATTAAGATTCAACCCTGAATTCCAAGGGGCGGGGGAGACTGTGGGAACTATGGGATAGCTACGGAAGTGCTACCCACGATGCAACGCTTCAGAAATCAACGTTAGCCTCAGAGCATGGATGCACAACGCCGAATTACTGTGCCTAGTGTGGCTGCATGAAATCGAAATTATAATATCAGTTTTATAAAACCGATTTTAGCAAATTCAATTTTATCCCGTAGTGTAGACGTGGCCTGAGAGACTTAGCAGCAGTATATTGGTTATGCTACAGAAATGTAGATTTGGGAGTACCCTCAAGCCTACAATAGACACTACTTTGTTTGACACTGAGTGTCATAAATGGCAGACTTCCTTCCCTCCTCAGACTTTAAAACAGTTTTCAACTGTGCTACATGTCAAGGTGAACCTGGTTCACTCCATCAGTGGAACGATCATTTTCAGTGCTGGTTTGCAGCGGGAGAGTGCTGCTTTGTTTGACAACCTTTAAACGAGCTAGCTCCTCCAGCACAGATGTAGCCTGACTCTTAAAACCAGTGGTGATCAGGAAAGTCCTAGAAATGACATTCTGGGGCCCAGTGAGAGAAAAGACAGTGACAATCTGTGCACAGAATTACATTAATCTAAGAGCAGAGCACTTATTTAGGTGTTTTGTTTTGTTTTTTAACAGTTTATTAACTCCATTCTCTAGGTGACGAAGAAGAGTTGTGATCCAAATTCTGTCCATTGATGCTCATATACAGCTTCCATTGAGGTCAATATGAGCCCTACATGCTCATCCCACACTAAAATTTGGTCATTAGTCCACAGCCATCATGAAGGGAAACACCTCAGTTCTGCACTCAGAACACTAATGTGCATCTTGGATAACTCAGTTTAAGTCAATTGTGTGTCACACCAGTGTAAAACCCGAGAACAGAATTAAACCCACAGAATTTATAAGCACTGTCAAGCTATCTGGAGAAGCTCAAGAGCGTGAGTGCCAAACTCAGGGCAGACTGTCAAGAAGCAGGGCACAAATCACAAACTGGTTCTGAGTTCTATACTTAGATTTCACCAACCAAGTAACAAGTGTGAACTCCTTTAACACTATAGCAGCTTAACCATGGAATCACACAGAGTCCGCTTAGGTATTCCAATCTATCTTGCCACCCAGGCAAACTTGCCTTTGGGGTAGTCCCTTGCACCAAAAATCACAACAATATTCAGGTTACTCCCAGTCACAAAGGACCAGTCACTTACCCAAGGTCAACTGCACCTTAGACCTCACACCAGAGGCACTTGTAGCCAATGCTATAATAAACAAGCTAAAGATTTATTAACTACGAGAAAAGAAATGAGAGTTAGCTTACTGTCACAAAGTACTTAATCTAATTTGTTTAATATTTCTTAGAAAAGCAGAGTGCATTTGCCATCTAATGCCATGCACCCAGAAGAACTCAATGGAATGGTGGAGAATTCACTTTCAGTGAAAAAGCATGAAACTTACTTCATTAATGCAACTATATCCATAGTGATTTTTTTTATTTTTACCCATCTTCAATCTTTCTACTGCCAACCCGTTAAAATACTGTTAGAAGCTTATACTACTCTAAAAAGAACACACAGTATAGATTTTAAAACTGGCCCCTCATGCTCTTGAATGACAAGAACTGACCGATCCTGTTTCTATTGTAAAGGTAAGGCCGCTGACACGCCATTTTCCCTCTTAATATTACTAATGCCAGTAGTTGTGAGCAATTCTGGAGTCTTAAATTCCACCTAATGGGGGGCATCCTGCTCTGCAGGGTGAATTCCATTGAAAAATATTGAATTCCTATAAAAATAATTCTGTCCCTTTCTACAGGAAAGGTGAAATTTTAAGCCAATGGGACCATACACATTTGTACTTAAACCAATAAATTAATGTTTTACATAAACATTTGCTTAATACTAGGAATAATTAACATTCGATTTTTAAAATATATTTAATCGAGAAATATCCTGGCACAAACAAAACATCCCTGTTCCAGAACCACTGACTACTTATTTTCTACCTGAGCAAGCCCAGAATTAGTCAGAGCTAATCAGAAATCCTTAAAAGGGCCCTGTATACAAGTCTATATTAATGAAGATCTTTTTTTTGTATTGCCAAAGTGAAGTGCTAGGTGTCTAACCTTACATCATGTTCTTATTTCTACTGCACCAATAGCAGTCTGTCCTACTGACTAGCGTGCTCTGTCTAAAGGTGATTTAAGATACACGATGTCCCAGTGAAATGTAACACCAGAGATGTTAATGCTGGGTACACGTCCTTGGCTGAAAATCATGTATGTGTTGATGAAGTGGGTTGCAGATAAACTTAATTAAAAAAAAAACAACGTATCAAGACTGGGTGAAGAGTCAGCTACTGATGCTGTCCTCATAGCTCATGAAACAACCTCGTATAAGTTTTGTGATAATAAGAAGCAAGCAAGCAGTCAGCCTCTGATCATTAACTGGCTAACAGAATTCATTAAGAACATCTGAAGTTCTCACTCACAATCGATCAACCATATTTTGTGTGACAGATATAGCAATTTCCTGCAGTACCTTTAGGAGATGGTACTGTATAAAGTTTATGTATCATTGTGGGCCAAGATCTCCAGGAATTAAGAACAATGAAGCGTGATTAGGCAAATTTATTCAGGTTATAACCCCTCCAGAGAGGATCACAAATACTAGTTCAAACTGGATTCTCCAGGGATCAACAGACAAAAAAAGGACTTCTGGAAAAACAACCTGACTTTAAACTGTTTCAGGGTCTTCCTTCTGATCCAGAAAACAGACAGGACATTCTGTCCAAGGTGGATCTCAATCCTTAAAAGTTTTGCAGGACTGATCCTTTACCAGAGCCCTTTCTGCAGTTAAGGGGTTGGGGTGATCACTGGTAAGCTTATTAGCATGTATGTAGGTTCTTTTATTGTTTTTAAAATGTTTTCCCTGTAATATTTTCACTTTAAGAATAAACATGCTTGTTTGGAAAGAGGTGAGTGGAAACTTGTAACTGTGGGCAATTATACAGTTTATAGTCTCTTAGGAGAAAGCAAAGCAGGCTTGCTTAGGCAGTCTGACCTGCTAGGGAACTCACAGCACAGACAGGGAATTGTGAATCCTGGAAAAACCCAGTCAGGAGGGAGAAAGACGCAGGTCTCCACCCAAGAGAATGGATAGCTGAGGAACCGGGAGCCTAGAGTGGATGCCTTTGCTAGACCACAAACTGGAAATACAGGTGCAGTTGCCCTGAACTGTGACACTATGTTGTCAATGTCCTATGCAGCACCTGACCCCAAGTCAGCTTCCAGTCCTCACAATGGACTGGCCAGTCTTTGAAACAGAAAAGCAGATTAGCTCTTATAAGGCCTCAACTGGAGAACTGTGTACAGTTCTTGGTGCCACATTTCAGGAAAGATGTGGACAAGTTTGAGAAAGTCCAGAGGAGAGCAACAAAAATTATTAAAGGTCTAGAAAACATGACCTAGGAGCAAAGATTGAAAACCTGGGTTTGTTTAGTTTGGAGAAGAGAAGACTGAGGCTATGCCTATCAGGGGGAGGGATAGCTCAGTGGTTTGAGCCTCGGCCTTCTAAACTCAGGGTTGTGAGCTCAATCCTTGAGGGGGCCATTTAGGGATTGTCCTGCTTTGAGCAGGGGGTTGGACTAGATGATCTCTTGAGGTCCCTTCCAACCCTAATTTTTCATCAGTAAAATTTGTCAGTCAGGGGTATGAAAAACCCCCACACCCCAACCAACAAAAGTTTTACCGTCAAAAAGCACTAGTGTGGACAGTGCTTTTTTGGCAGGATATGCTCTCCCACCAACAAAGCTGCCACCCCTCACTGAGGGGTTTTTATTTTGTTGGCAGAAGAGCTCTCTCCTGTAGACAAGTAGTGGCTACATTGCCTACCTTACAGATGCACTGCTGTGCCACTGTAACATGAGCAGTGTAGACAAAGCCTTAAAGTGGTCATGATAACAGTTTTCAAGTTCAGAAAAGGTTGTTACAAGGAGGAGGGTGAAAAATTGTTCTCCTTAACCTCTGAGGCAAGGACAAGAAGCAATGGGCTTAAATTGCAGCAAGCGAGGTTTAGGTTGGACATTATGAAAAACTTCCTGTCAGGGTAGTTAAGCACTGAAACAAATTGTCTAGTGAGGTTGTAGAATCTCCATCTTTGGAGGTTTTTAAGAACAGGTTAGACAAACTCCTGTCAGGGATGGTCTAGTTATTATTTAGTCCTGCCTTGAGTGCAGGGGACTGAGCTAGAAGACCTACTGAGGCCGCTTCTAGTCCTACACTTCTATGATTCACTGGTCAATGAGCTTTGCATGAGTGAGGATTTCAGTATTTGGCCATGCCAAGGCCCCTGGGATTCTGCTGGATGGCCTGCATTAAGAGATGGCAGCATTCAAGACTCTTGGTGGCTGACCGAAAGATAATGACTGCACAGCTCCATAGGTTAAGCTGACACAGCAACAGGCACAATGGATTTCTTCCTTCAAACACCTCCCCTTATTTGAACATCCTACATATTTATTATCAATGCTAGTTTGTACATTCTTCAGCAGATTCATGTCAAGTATCTAGATGCTACAGAGAAAGATGAAAGTGCACTTGAGGTCACTGATTGGCATCTCATAGAAGTTACACAGTAACCCTGTTTTGTTACGGGACAATGTTTCCTTTAACAAAGTTAATGGACAACCTTGCCTTTAATTATGTTATACATTTTCCAGTTTGTGCATTCACTGCATGAAGCAATCTTTACCCTATACACATATATCAGCTGACTTTTATAATTTATGGCACAGTTTTTTGTACTAGGCCACCCAAATTATGCAGACTGAGAATCACCACTCAGCAGATCAGGGTAACAAATCTTTACTAAGGAAAAACACTAAAGCAAGCAACGATCAGTTACTTATACATGAGAAGCTCACTGGAACACCACCACATACACTCAGCCTAATAAACGGAAGCTAAAGCTGACTGGTCCTGGAAGTGTGATGAGGCATACCTCCATCCCAATCAGGAGAAGACTAATGAACTCCTCTGGGCTCAGTCTCTACCAAATAAACATACCTGCAGAGCCTGCTCCAGCTGGATGAAGAAAGGTGAAAAAGGAGATAGGGTCACAGAAAGAGGCAGCATCCAGGAGGAAAGCTGCTGGGCCTTGGAAGGAGCTGACTCTTCTTACAGAGTAACTCAGAGGGAAAGCTGACAAGCCTCTGCCACCCACAAAGGCTTACCAAAACCCCAAAAGACCTTTGTAAGGGGGACAGCATCTGAAGCTGCCTGAGTGTGACCCCAAAGAAAGGCTCTACCTTTCATGACTATTTATAACTTTTGTTTTCTTTTCTTATGAGTATGTATTGGTTTCCTGTTTTCCTATCAATTTCCCACTCCGTCAGTACAAGTTTTGTGCTAACTTAAACAGCTTTTTCAGCCCTGTAATTGCTTGTATCTTCAGTTGTCCTCACAAACATGATTAATCTATGTCTCTCCTACACATACACAACACTAACCATGATTACTTTGCAATTTCTTAAACATGTGCAACACTGCTTATGCCGAGCTCTGACATATGATCAGAATAGACTCAGGCCTGAATATGCCTTCACTCCCAATGCTGTCCCACAACATCTGCAACACGATAATCTAACTGATAAGCATTTTTATGTCTGTCAGCTGTTCCATTACAGAGCCTTAGTAGCACACAAGACATTAACTGACTTCTCTGCCCATGTTCCTTGGTAAGGCACATGAACAGATTGATAGGTTTTATTAAGGTAGCTTTGTAGTGAAGTCTTATCAATATGTCATATATAAACACACATTGTTAATAAGCATATTTAAAAGCATCCTAAATATGTTTTCTCTCTCTCTCATTATGTATAACAGGGATAGGCAACCTATGGCATGTGTGCCGAAGGGGGCACATGAGCTGAGTTTCAGTGGCACTCACACTGCCCGGGTCCTGGCCACTGGTCCCATGAGCTCTGCATTTTAATTTAATTTTAAATTAAGCTTCTTAAACATTTTAAAAACCTTATTTACTTTACATACAACAATAGCTTAGTTATACATTATAGACATAGAAAGAGACCTTCTAAAAACGTTTAAATATATTACTGGCACGCAAAACCTTACATCAGAGTGAATAAATGAAGACTCGGCACACCACTTCTGAAAGATTGCCAAACCCTGATGTATAATGACTGAACTTCACCTTTTATTTCTTTGTAACTTGGCTTGGCAAGAATTAATTTTTTTTTGTAGTTTTGACAGGGAGCAATTTTTATTTTTAAGTATTATTTTTCTATTTGTATCTATTTTAATTTTCTCAGTTGTCCAAAATCATGGGTTTTAAGCATTTTTCCCCTAATTTTATCTATTTCAGTGTTCACAGTTGTGGGAAAATAAGGGGGGGTGGGCTTACGGTTAGGGCAGTGCTGAGAGTGAGACTACAGGGGGCTCCCAGTGTGGTCAAAGGGCCCGAGACACCTGGGTGCAAGGTGTGGGGTAGACTGTAGTGCTGGCCAATGGTGCTTATACCCCCAGCCAGGGCTGCAATGAGGAGGACCAGCCACTGGCCACACCACTGCTGAATGGCTCATGCCCAGAGACAGCCCTTTGACCCCTGGCCAGTGGGTGAATGAGGGCAATGACAGCAGGGCTTCAGAGGGCTCCCTGTGCGACGAGTGACACTGGATCCCTGGGGGACACTATATGTGGAGGAGGCTGCACTTATTGACTGTTATCAGTGGATTTGTTTTTGTCTATTTCTGTGTGTCAGGTCAAAGCGACATTTACAGATGTCTAATGATTTAACTCAAATCCTGCCAAGCCTATTTATAACACACCTGCTCTGTAATTGTTAGAGCTAAAAACAAAATAAAAAAGGTGAAGAATATCAAACAGAAAACCAAATATTCAATGGCCCACATTAAATACCTAACATGCACTTGATAAACTTGAAAATCATTATGAAATAATTTTATCTTATACAACTAATATGTAAGAATATTTGTCATGTAATTCAATAAAGAAAACTGCACAGCTTTAAAGTTCTTCCATTTATTTTGAAATTAATAGGACCAATGCTCCATTTCCAACATCCACTATGCACAAAACAACATTTTCACAACCATTTATGTTTTAGCATTTGCTATTTCTGTATTATCTATTTCTAAGATTATTTTTTGCAGAGAGAACTCAATACTAATAATATTTTTGGTAACACTATTTTCTATCATTATGTTTAAATTTTGGAACAGATTCCAATTCCACATTTTCTGTTCCCTTTGCATTGTACTGGTTTCACCAACACAGTGTATGAGGTAATAATTTCATGGCCTATAAACTGAAAGGAGCCTAACAGAATAGGAGTTAATACTATGTTTCCATCAAATTACAGGCATAAGGTACTCTTTTTTGTGTACAATATTATTTCATTTCATTCCTCCTTTTCTATTTGGTTAGTGGAATGTTTTTTTCTATTTATCTTTATGGCTTATTTTATTATTTTTGTTCAAACTACGTAAGCTTTAATAAATTCTCTTTGCAACTTTTTTCCACTGAGAACCTCAAAACAAAACTAAGTCCACAATGCCTTGAGTTATTTATTTTTTTTCTATTAGAAAGCTATACATCTGGAAACATAGGCATAAAATAAAACCATGAATATCCCTCTCCCCCCTCTGTTTGATATTGGACAGTGATATAAATTCTCTACTCTGAAATAAGTTATAACAATCCATTTTCTGTAAGAACACTTTCTCAATTACTTATGCCTTAGTATTGCCATAATTAAAGACTGCCCCTTAAGAAGAGTCAACAGTGTGATACTGTTGCAAAAAAAGCAAACGTGATTCTGGGATGCATTAACAAGTGTGTTGTAAACAAGACATGAGAAGTCATTCTTCCGCTCTACTCTGCGCTGGTTAGGCCCCAACTGGAGTATTGTGTCCAGTTCTGGGCACGCATTCAAAAAGATGTGGAAGAATTGAGAGGGTCAGAGAAAGCAACAACAAATGTTAAAGGTTCTGAGAAATGACCTATGAAGAAGGCTGAAAGAATTGGGGTTGTTTAGTTTGGAAAAGAGAAGATGAGAGGGACAGAAGAGTTTTCAGTATCTAAAAAGGGTGTCATCAGGAGGAGGGAGAAAAATTGTTACCTTAGCCTCGTAATGACAGAACAAGAAAGCATGGAAGTTAAACTGAGCAAGGGAGATTAGGTTGGGATCATAAAGGAAAAAGTCTAACTGTCAGGGTATTAAACACTGGAATTATAATTGCCAGGAGGGTTTGGTGGAATCTCATCTCTGGAGATGAGTAGTTTATAGGAGAGGTTACGAGTAAGGATTGCGACTCAGGATGGTCTAGACAGTATTTGGTCCTGCCATGAGGGCAGGGGACTGGACTCGATGACCTCTCGAGGTCCCTTCCAGTCCTAGAGTCTATGAGAGTCTAAGAATAGGCTTCTTATTCTTTGTCCATAGTATAGCAAAGGGAGATTTGGTTTTAGTCAAATCAGTCTCCATTTGGATCTAGGGTAAATTATTTTAATTTTTATTTCAGACTGCTATTCTGAACTTTGTCCAATAATATTGTTTATAGTTTGGAAATCTAGTTCCTCCTTGCATGGAAGACAACTGTAAATATTTCCTTTTGACTTGAGAGTTCTTAAAGGTCCATAAAACCCTACTTGCATTTTTTTCTAATTTTTCCAAGATTATCTTTGGTATTTTTACTAGGAACATGTAAAACTTTGGGTCACACAGACTTCCTTAGGATTGCCACTTAATGTGCTGAGACTACCTCTGAGCCTGTTTTCCCTGCCAGCTTGGGACTTCAGTACCCCATCTTGTTGAGCCAGATAGGCTAATCTGCTGCAACACAGACCCAGGGTCTGACCCGCACCCCCAAAGCTGCAGACTTAACTGAAAACAGCTTAGAAAGTACTCCTGTCTCTAGCACCCTGATACCCAGTTCCTAATGGAATCCAAACTCCAAATAAATCAGTTTTACTCTGCATAAAGCTTATACAGGGTAAACTCATAAATTGTCCGCCCTCTGTAACACTGATAGAGAGATATGCACAGCTGTTCGCTCCCCCAGGGATTATTTACTTACACTGGGTTAATTTATAAGCAAAAGTGATTTTATTAAACATAAACAGTAGGATTTACGTGGATCCAAGTAACAACAGACAGAGCAAAGTAAGTTACCAAGCAGAATGAAACAAAACAGGCAAGTCTAAGCTTAATACATTAAGAAACTGATTACACATAAAATCTCACCCTCAGACATCTTCCAGTAAGCTTCTTTCACAAACTGGACTCTTTCCTAGTCTGGGCCCAATTCTTTCCTCTGGTACAGTCCTTGTTCCAGCTCAGGTGGTAGGTAGGGGATTTTTCATGACTGCAGCCTCCTTTGTTCTGTTCCACACCCTTATATAGCTTTGGCACAAGGCGGAAATCTTTTGTCTCTCTGGGTTCCCACCCCTCCTTCTAAATGGAAAAGCACCAGCTTTAATATGGAGTCCAATACAAGGTGACATGGTCACATGTCCTGTGAAATCCCCAATGCTACATTCTTCCTGGCCTGACTCACAGGAAGGCTTGCAAGTAAACAGAGCCATTTACAACCAATTGTCCTAGTTGATGGGAGCCATCAAGATTCCAAACCACCATTAATGGCACAAACTTTGCATAATTACAATAGGACCTCAGAGTTATATTTCATATTTCTAGTTTCAAATATAATAGCGATACATTTATACTAATAGGATGGCCACACTCAGTAGATTATAAGCTTTGCAATGATATCTTACAAGAGACCTTTTGCATGAAGCATATTCCAGTTACATTATATTCACATATTAACATATTTTCATAAAATCATATGGAGTGCAACGTCACACTAGTAAAGATCACACAAACCAGATTATACATACTGCTTATCACTTACCTAACAAATTTTATAAAGTTTATTTCACATTCTAGCTTCTCCCTGAAATTTTAATAAGAGGAGGAAAATTTGTTTTCTAGAGTGAATTTATTCAAATCAGTTATTTCTAAATATTTTATTTCCATAGATGTCTGAGAGAACTGACATGAAATTTCGACCTGATTCAGTTTCATTCCTCATTAATATAGTAGCTTTGTCTTTTGAATATTCACTTTGTAACCCAATATATGGCTAAAATTACCTAGTTTCTGTAAAAATACAGTTATTAAGGATATAGGGGGTGTAAAACATTTAAATATATCACCAGCATAAAGGGCTATTTTATGCTCTCTGGTTTCATTTGTATGTCCTACAAATTCCCATTACCACTAACTTTCTCTGCAAGTGGTTCTATTTTTAGGGTAAATAAATTGGTAAAAGTGAACATCCCTGTCTTCTTCCTCTTTTAATGAGTATTTCTTTACTAATGGACCTCTTTATTATAATAATATATTATATTTTGGAGGTAAGTATAAAATATTTGTTTTCTAATTGTCAGACCAAATCAATATATAGTTCAAGAAAGTCCTCAGAAAAGGCCACTCAGAGCAAATTTCTGTTTCTTTATCCAGGCTGAGGAGATGAATTTAACACACACCATAGATTGTCTGAGTACTGTTTTCCAGAGATTAAATAAGTCCGGTCTTTATGAATCTATCAGTTGTTTAACTACTGCCTCTAATATTGTTGGCAATACATTGGCAACATTTTTAATGCGTACATTCAGAAGGGAAATTGGCCCTCAGTCAACTGTTGGTTTTTACTTCCTGTGTAATGGTGTGGCAATAGCATGCTGCACAGTTTCTGGGAACTTACCCTTCCCTTGTATTTTTGTACAGACCCTACTCGATAAAATGATTGATTCTTTCCAAAAAGTTTGCTTTTTCTTTTTTATTAGCAGTCTCGTTCTGGACTTTTTGTTTCAAGCTCTAGACACTGGTTCATCTAAACTAACTGTATCTTCTTCCAAAAATAAAGGTGTTTTTGTTTTTCTCTAGCTGTTCTGAGGGATTTACACATTGTAATGCATATAAATTAGTATTCAAATCCTGAAAGCTCGTATAATAGCTACTGGATTTTTTGTCATACTTTCCTTGGTTTTTAATTAGACAAATAGCTTTCCTATGAACCCACAGGATAAGACAAAATCTTATCAGGTTTACTGACCTTTCTAAAGCAGAATCTTTTGATTAGCTTTATTGTGACTTTGGCTCTTCAGTCCACAGAAAATTGAATTTTCCCCTTACATTTATTAATATTCTGTATTGCTCTTGGCTTTTTGTATCCTTATGTAGAGTAGCCATTCTTTTGGTTTCTTCTCTTTCAAGGAAGCCAATTCACAATTTATTCTTTAAATTGCTAGCTATTTAAAGCAATCTCCATAAATTACAACCTGTTTTCTATTTTAAGATTGTACTGTCTCATCTCATTTTACATATTCCAGAATCTCTCTCTTACTCAGTGTCACTACCTATGTGTTCTGCACTTGCGTATCATATAATATCGAGTTCTTTCCTTGTTTTTTCTCTTTTTTAGTGGATTGTACAATAGACCCCCTCTAGGAGCATGATCTGAAATAATACTATTGTCTATCTCAACAATACTATAATAGTATTGTCTACCTCAATGCTGTAGCCCTTGGGAGGTGAGCACCTTTTCCCATGTATGATACTGCAGTCCATCACAATTTTATCTTGTTTTTGTTCAATTTTAGATATACTTCCCTGGCTCTTTCTGGAAGGCATATGTAGTTGATCTCATGATTTGTTCAATTGCAGGCATCTATACAGAGCTCTTTTTAGTGCACAATTTCAGTTGCTTGGGTCTATGCAAAAGCAAAGCTTGCATGACTTCTCAATGGCTACCATGTTGTTCATTTAATTTGTGGGTTCACTGACTTCAGCAACTGTGAGAGTGCTGGCCAACCGCAGCTGTACCAGCACTCTGATCACTAAATCATCAATTACATTGCCCAGGAGTCATCCCTGAGGGGGAAGCTGTGCCTAATGTATAGACCGGAATGGTCTGAGGAAAGCCCCGAAAGCTAATTAGCCCATTACCAAAGAGGGGTGGTGGGAGGAGAGAGATTGACAGACTTTTCAGTGTCGGAGCCAGGAAAGATCTCAAAGGGGGAAGATACTTTCGGTCTCCCTTGCTCCTTGGCTAAGTGTGTGGCATTGTAAATACAGAGCTGCACAAATCTGTAAGGGTGGTGCAAAGGACACTAAAAATAAATTGCACAAGGTGTTTGACCGGAAAGTCTCTGAGCAGTCTGTGGCTAGAAAAAAGAGACAGGAGCGGGATGATGCCCTGTCAGACAAGGTGGGTTTGTCTGAGGTCATAGCCAGCAGGAGGGTTCAGTAGCCTCGACACTGGTGGAGACCCTGCAAAGGCTAGTGAAAAAACAAGAGGAGATGCACAAGACTCTGTAAGGTTTCCAGTAGTCACACACCTGGAGAGGCAGGCATCGCTTGCCTAGTAGGCACAGCAGCAAAAGAATCTGCAGGGCATCATCAAAGAGCAAGAGAATGTTCAGCAGCAGTTACTGCAAAGGATAGTGAGTCCCTTGGTAAGGAATGGCAGTTGGGCACAGGGACTGGACCCTGGAAGATGGGCTGCTATGGATGACCCCAATATATTCCTGGGTATCTTTGAGAGGGTGGCTTTGGGTGCAGGCTGGGAAAGAGGAGCCTGGACCCTGCAGCTAGTCCCCTGTATGACTAGGGAAGGCCAAGTAGCCTAGATGGCACTAAGGGTATGTCAAAGCAGCAAAGAATCCTGTGGCACCTTATACACTAACAGACGTTTTGAAGCATGAGCTTTCGTGGGTGAATATCCACTTCGTTGAATGCAACAGGGTATGTCTACACTGCAATGTAAGTTCAGGATTAGTGGGACTTGAGTCACCTGATTCCGGTTAGCAACCCCAGGGCTTGAGCATCTGCACTGATCATTCACTCGATGGTAAGAATTTTCCAAACTAGGCTCAAACCTGGGGCTCTGCCATCAATGCTGTAGCACACAGATCTGAGTCAAACCAAACATATCCCAGACTCCCTAGCATCTTCCTGAAATGTGGCTGCTCTAGCCCTTTGACTGTGGTGCACTGTGGGAAAACTTGACAGTCCACCCTGCCCACTACAGGAAGTCTGAACAGCCTGACAACACCTCCTGCTGAGCAGACTTTCTGGTGTGTGTGCTCGCAGCTATCGGAGCCAGCAACATGGAGGAGACACTTTTTGAAGAGCTTTTATTGCTGGCTCTTTCACTCCCACGTCAGGAAATGAGCAGAGCTTCATGAGGCACTGGTGGACATTGCAGCAGCGTTTCCTGACTCACTAAAGGAACCCAACAGAGCCTTTGATTGAGCAGGAAAAGGAGGAGAAAGAGGTAGGCAATGACAGAGATGTGGCAGACTCGAACTGGCTGATGCTGCTCATGACACTCAGTTTAGCTGCTGATACCCCACTGCGTAGACTGGCACTTCTGGCACAGGGCCACAAGCACAGACCAGTGCGATCACATTGTCATGCAGACCTGGGATGACCAGCAGTGGGTCCAGAACTTTCGCATGAAGAAAGCTACATTTCTGGAGCTTTGCGAGCAGCTTGCCCCAAGCCTCCAGGGTAAAGATACAAGCATCAGAGAGGCCTTGCTGGTCCAGAAGCAGGTTGCTATAACAATCTGGAAGCTGGTTACCCCAGACTGCTACTGGTCCATTACCAACCAGGTTGGGTTTGGAAAATCAACTAGGGGTGAAGTGCTGATGGAAGTTTCTGAGGCAATCAGGGGTGTGGTTTACCCCAAGGTGGCAGGCATATAAGTCCATGATGCCAGGGTTTTTCACTGGTCAGGAGTCTATATTCATGGACAGGCTGGGATACTATTCCCACCAAATGATATTGTCATAAACAGAGTTACTGTTCCCGTTGATATTCTGGGAGACCTCATGTACCCTCTTTTGCTTTTGGCTTATGAAACTGTACCCTGATTTCTGAGGACCTGGCAAAAGAAAGTTTAATTACACTCTCAGCAGGCATAGAATGGTTGTTGAATGTGCTTTTGGCAGACTGAAATCCCACTGAAAATGTCTACAGACCAATTTGGATTAGAGTGTCATTAATGCTGTCCGTATGACTAGGGCTTGCTGTGCTCTTCACAACCTTTGTGAAGCCAGAGGTAAGCCATTACTTCCTGAATGGACCTATGACAATGCGAGGCTGCTGAATCAGTACACTGAGCCAGAAAGTACACCAGTCACAGCTGAAGCTTGATACACCTGGGCAACAGAAGTCAAGGATGCATTGTGCTCCCATATTATGGACTTGCATGGCCCAATGGAAAAGGAAGAATAGTACCTTTATGAATGTGCTTGTGGGGGTGACTGATTGACATGACCACTTATCAAATGCGGGGCAGGCGGGTGCTGATTCACAGTATGGATCAATGTAAGGAAGTGATTGAAGTATGGATTGATTTAGCTAACTGTACAGAAGAAGAATGTTTGCATAGTAATTCTTATTGTCCCTGATCATGTGTTTCCCTTTATTATTTCAAATACACATTGTACGATGCAAAACACTGATAACAATACATTTTCTTGATGAAATAAAAAACTATTTATAAACATGTATTAGAAAAGTGCAACATTCACCTATTGGCAGGCAGGTCAGCTGCCAGTACCACACCAAAACACCAGTAACAACAGAACCTTAAAGGAAAAAAACCTCCAAACTAAAAATACATGAACAAGTGCAAATAGTAAAACCACTTACAAGACAGATGTGCCCTACCGTGGCATGTCCCCTGGTCTCCTTTCCCTTCTTTCCCTGTTTGCCGTGAATTTGGCACCAACAAAGGGAGATAAGAGGCATCCACCAGAGAGGAGGTCAGTCAGAGAACTGCATGGAGCAAAGTTGCCCTGCTCAGCTCCTAATGGACCCCTATTGGGAAGCTATTTATATCATAATAGAAAGATGTGGTGCTTGCTTTGAACCTATCAGAGGATCCTCACATGCAGCTCTTCAGCATGACTACAGTATCTTCAGCACATCAGAAATCACATGCCAAATATGCTCTGGAAGAATTCTTCAAGCATGAGAATCAGGTATTTCTACAATAAGTATCTCATAGGAATAAAACACATGAATGCACACAGATAGACCTTATACAACCTCTAGACAACAAACAATTAATCATCACTGAAGTTCCACTGCTCCTACTGATTTCTGACATGAAAATATGAGCTGTTGCAACAGTTCTGTGCAAATGCTATCACTTGGCACAATTAAGATGTTACAGGAATACACTGATGAAGTTTTTCTGTCACATATCCACTCCCAACTAGAACCCATAGGTGGACACTGATTTGAGATACTTAGTTTCTAGAAAGTTTGAAGCAATCAATCGAGAGAAATGTGGTGCTAGTGTTCATAAATATGCATTTAAACAGGAATAGCCCCTGCAAAACAGAGGAAACAATACTAAATTCTTGAAGCTACCAGGACAAAATGTTGAGGGAAACTGTGTTCTTCTCACCCTTAAGATACAGCACCAGTTATAATCCATCATGCTCATATAATATTTGCATCATGTCCCATGTTGTAGATGCAGCTTATCATGTACATTACAAAATAATGATTAATTCTGTACTGACAGTCATTGTGACTTTTTTCAAGTGAACATTGTGCATGACCAATTACCCATGTGCCTGAACTGCTTTTGGGTTTGGTAAAAATTATAGATTCTTACCAGTCTCTGAAACGCAGCTCACAGCCCTACACTATTTAACATTTTTATCACTGACCTGTATGAAGATATAAAATCATCATTGGTAATGTTTGCAAATGACACAAATATTGCAAGAGTGGTAAATAATGAAGACTGACAGAAGTGCTACAGAGTGACCTGGATCACTTGATAAGCTGAGTGGAAACAAACAATATTTTTAACTTTTCATTTAGCCATATTAAAATTAAAGTCATAATTTGAGGAACAAAGAACTTAGGCCTTATTTACAGAATGGGGGACTCTATCCTGAGAAACAGTGACTCTCACAAGGACTTGGGGGTCATAATGGATAATCAGCTGAACATAGCTCCCAGAGCAATGCTGCAGTGAAAAGGGCTAATGTGATCCTTGGCTATATTAATGGAAATATCAAGCAGGAGTAAGAAGGTT
The DNA here is from genome assembly GCF_003597395.2 of Chelonoidis abingdonii. NCBI lineage: Eukaryota > Metazoa > Chordata > Testudines > Testudinidae > Chelonoidis > Chelonoidis abingdonii. The sequence goes on from NC_133771.1 coordinate 88,044,468, forward strand.
ATATTACCGCTGTATTTGGCACTGATGTGTCTCCTATTGGATCTCTATTATTAGATCTAACAGATAAAGAGAAACTGATCACAGAAGTAAAAATTAATGGTCGCTTAGGCACAAGTGATTATGACTCGATCACATTTATAATGTGCATGCAGAATAAAGCTCAGAACAGTAATATATACACGTAGTGCTTTAGCAGGGCCAATTTCACAAAGCTGAAAACAATTATGAGCCATAGCAACTGGGAGGAAGAATTTAATCAGGAAAATGTGATTGATAATTGGGAAGTATTTAAGAACTCTTTACTACTAGATGCCCAAAAAGCCACAATTCCACAATCAAGAAAGTGATGGTACTTGTTGAAAAAATGACCTGGTTTAGAGGGGAAGTGAAAGCAGCTATAAAAAAATCACAATATATAACAAATGGAAAAAAGGGGAACTTGACAGTAATGAATATAAATCAGAAGTTAGGAATTGTAGAAAATTGATAAGGGAAGCAAAGGGACTCAAAGAGAACTCTATGGCCAGCAGAGTTAGGATAATAAAAAGTTTCTTAAATATATTAGGAACAAAAAGAATCCTGACAATGTTACTTGTCCATTACTAGATGAAAATGGAAGAATTATCAGTAATAATACAGAAAAGGTGGAAGTGTTCAATAAATATCTCTGTTCTGTATTTGGGAGGAAAATAAATTCTGTAGTCTCATCATATGGTAATAATACTCTTTCTATTCCACTAGTATCTCTGGGGGATGTAAAACAGAAGCTAATAAAGTTAGACTTTTTAAAATCAGCAGGTCCGGATAACTTGCATTGCTGGACCATTAATGCTGAATTTGAATAAGTCTTGGAGCAAGCTAACACTGTGCCAATTTTTAAAAAGGGTAAACAGGATGACCCAGGTACTCATAGGCCTGACATTAATCCCAGGCAGGATAATGGAGTGTCCAATATGGGACTTGATTAATAAAGAATTAAAAGGAGAGTAATGTATTTAATGTAAATCAACATGGGCTTATAGAATATAGATTTTCTGAAACTAACTTGTACTCTCCTCAAAAAAGAGATGTGAAGTTTGGTTGATGGTTGTTGACATAATATAATTAAACTTCTGTAGTGTTTCACTTGCTACTGCACAACATTTTGATTAAAAAACTAGAACAATATTACAGATACAGGATGTGGACATGAGGCTGAAGAGGATCCTAATGGGAGCAGGAAAGAATTTACTCATTGTCCTTCATGATGGAATAAATGATACTGCTAGATTCTCCCTGGGATGCATTAAAACAGATTATGCTAGCCTGGGGAAGACAAGTAAAGAAATGTAGGTTCAGGTGATCTTCAATGGGATTATACCTGTCCCTAGAGGAAAAGAACAAAAGGCAAGACAAGATTATGATGATCAGCAAATGGCTCAAACAATAGTGCTATAAGGAGGGTTTTGGAATATTCAACCATTGGGAGGCATTCACAAACAGAGAATGGTTCTAATGGGATGGACTCTATCTGAGTAGAGAGGGAAATAGACTTCTGGGGTAGAGGCTATCACAACTGATTAAAAGAGCTTTAAACTAAGACTTTGAGAGAGATGGTTGGGAGATGCTCATGTAATCTTCACACTTGATTCTAATATTGAGCAGAAGGAAAATCAAGTAAAAGGAGTACAGCAATGGAGAAAGGAACAGAGGGTAGGAGAATGGACAACAAAAGGAAAGATAGAGCCAGTACCACTGACAGTAACAGTCAGGTAGGTAATGATGGCAGTAAAATGACTACCTAAATTAGGTGAGGAATCTGCATGAAGCCAAGCAGAAACAAATAAGATGTGGTACATCAATGCAAGAAGCCTGCATAACAAAATGGAGGAACAAGAACTACTGGTGCAGGAAGTGAAATCGGATATTATAGGGAGAACAGAAACATGGAATAGTAATCACAACTGGAACACAGGTACTGAAGGGTAGGTGCTGTTCAGGTAGCTGCAGAGTAAGGTGGTGATTGGTAGAGTTACCTCTGATGTCACAGTGGTCTAGGACTCTTGGCATGGCATAGATACATGCTTTACAGTAGCTGAATGTCTATGCTGGCATACAGTTCATAAAGTCGAAATGGCTGAACTTAAAAACTGAAAGATAATTGACCGTGAAATCCAGTGATGATCCAATCTAGTGATTCTGAACAAAAAGGGCTCTGAACGATGCTTGTAGTTGCTTCCATTGATTCACGCTGACTCAATGGACATTCTAGGCTTCAGAGTGACAAATACAGTGACAATCCTGGAATCTTATTATATAGATTATAGAAAGACTGAAGTCTCTTCATTGTTATGGTTATGTGTAGCTCTGTTAGAAAGTGGACTATGACCACTTGTTCCTCCACAGTAAATTGAGTGAACCAAACCCAATTGTTCTTAAATTTCTTATGCATGTGAATTCATATCTGCCAGAATTGTGTATTTTGAAGAAGTCTGGAAGTAATCTTTCATGACATTTTTGAGATAAGAAAGGCTGGAAAATAAAAAATACACTCCGTACAATTATCTTCTTTTTCTCTACAAAGGAATGGCGTCTGAGTACTTCTAAGATGGTTGGGGTTTTTTGTTATTTGATAAATCTTTTGTGAACCTTGGGAATTCCCTGAGGCCCTATGAACATATAATAATTTACACAGGGGGTGGTACGGCCACAACAAGATCTGTGAGCTATGACTTACAAGAGGGAATATAGGGCTATATATGGGGAGGAGGAGTCTAGAAGAGCTCTGAGTGAAATGGAGAGGGAAAGTCTAGCATGGAATGGATGGGCTGGAGACAGATAAGGCCCCAACAAGTGGGAAGGAGAGGGAAGGCCTCGCACACGGAACTCAAATACTGCTGTTAGGGCAATGAGCACATATAAAAACATAGATGGACTAGTATATCCTGGGGGTCTGGATGTGGAAGAGCTCCAAATGTAGGACTCTCTCATCCAAAGTAGTTTTTATAAGGAACACAGTCTCCTGCTGAATTTATAAACACTGGAGTAGTTCTTGCACTGGGTTTCTCTTTGCTCCAAATTGTAGCAACTCCATCTAACATACTGCAAGCTTCCACACACCAGCAGTATAAAAATATTTTTTTAAAGTTAAGTACATCAACCAAACGTTTTGTTAAAATTAAGTTAAGGTAGCAACTATACTATTAATTGATAAGAATGCTATTAGAGCATTTAATTTATTAAGGAAAAAATGTAAAGTTAGAAAATTTGAAGTCAGATTTAAAATCAAGTGTTTGAAAGACAGGAATTTAGATCATTACCGTTCAAAAAAACCTATACATCACAAAATGTAGAAATATTTCATGAAGAAATCTACAAATAGGGTAAATCCTGACCCCTTTTCCCTTGGCATTTTTCCTCACCTATTTTAATTAAAGTATAAGCCAAGACTCCCCTTCAACCTCATGGAAAGCTCCTCCTGACTGCCCCTACCCCGGGTCCCCTGCAGCCATTCAACATCGCTCCTGTTTCCCGCCCTCTGACCGCCCCGACCCCTATCCACACCCCTGCATACCCCTTCCCACTATCCACCCCCACCTGCTCCTTGCCCCCTTACTGTGCTACCTGGAGCACCAGTGGCTGGCAGTGCTACAGCCGCTGCCCGGCTGGAGCCAGCCACGCCACCACGCAGCACAGAGCACCGGGTCAAGCCATGGCTCTGCAGCTGTGCTGCCCGGCCGCCCAGGGCATTTGCGCCGGTGGCGCGGCACACTGAGGCTGCGGGGGAGGGGGAACAGCAGGGGAGGGGCCGGGGGCTAGCCTCCCAGGCAAAGAGCTTAGGGGCCGGGCAGGAGGATCCCACGGGCCGCAGTTTGGCCACCTATGCGCTAGTGGTTCAGATCAGGGACTGGAATCCTGACCCTCATCCATACTCTTGGTATGGGTAGCTCATATATTACTCTCTATATTTATTCCAGACTAAACCATGGCTCTATTCACCATTCTGTGATGGGCCAGACACTATACTCTTCTCCATTTATCTTCCCAATAATGGTCAGAGACTTTACACTCCAAATACATGCCGGAGAACAACTTTTAAACCAATTTTCCTGAATTTATGAGCCCCAGACAACCTCCGCCACCTTCACTCCCATCCCCCCAGCAATAACGTACTCACTTTCACAATATTGGTTTCTGATAGACATCAGAAGGGGAGAATCCAGGTTATTATTATTTTTTTATTGTAGTTAGTGTCAGAAGGCCCCAATCAGGATCACAGCACCATTGTGTTAGGCACAACTCAAACATGAATGGACACAGTCCTTTTCTTGATAACAGCAGACCATACTGCTATAATTCATATATGCAACAGGGAGGAGGTAAATTTTTTTAACATTAGCTCCGTGTTTCTTTTCAAACATTTGTTTTATTTTAATTATTGCAATTTTCTAATATTGGTATTACAAATTATCTTTTCACAGCCTTAATGACATATTTTGTTTTGAAATGGCTTTGGACAAGGCCGTGATCTGACTTTTCAGTGACAGCAAAACTTTGAATTAATGTACTTTTACAAAAACTGGGATGAGCTGAACAAATGGGGAGGGCAGGAGGGAAATAAAAGACTTGAAATATTGAGAAACTGCTGGAATATTTTAAATGAAATGCTGAACACCAGCTTGAAATTATTTTCATTTATTTTTAAATCAACAATTTGTATGCACATGACAGAATCAATATTTGAATGGCTGTAGGCACCAAAGTAGATTTTGAAAGGGAGCCAGATAAAAAAAAGGGATTAGTATTAACCGTGCAAATTTAATGCTTTTAACTAAAAGTGATTTTTTTTTTTAAATTAACAGCTGGCCATTCTTTAATGTATGAGCTGGAGTTTAAAATAACCAAACCAGTTCCAAAATACTATCAGTCATGTTCGGATTGCTCAGAATCTAACTGTGCAAAAACTATTTAAACCATATATAGCACAACATGATTTATAAGAGCTTATAAAAATAGGTTGACAGAGGAGGAGATTTGATTTGCTAACAAGGATTCTCAGCTGTATTATTATGCATGAATCAAAACTAATTAAACACACCATTAAAGCAGCCATTTCATAATTGATGAGGGAGATCATTTGAGGTTAAAACAATTCTTGTTAGGCAATGATGTCAATCCTAAAAACAATAATAAAGGTTACTTACATATACTGGGAGGGGAGGAAGGTAATACACCCTAATAGGCCAGGACTTTATTTGTTTCTCCAGCTGTAACCTTTTGAAAATTTGCATAGCTCAGGCTGAATACATATTATTAAGTTTTTGTAATTTGGGGCTTATCCTATGAGGTCCTAACCTGACCTAATGTAACTCTTATCAACCGCCAAAAGAAATATAGCTATTGACTTGAGTCGGAGCAAGACTAGTTGGCAGGCTGCCTCATTATTGAATTCTTCCCTCATTATGTGCGAGAAGCGCTGTGAAGAGAGTAGTTTAGAAAACTGTCTCTAAGGCGCTAGTAACGGCTTTCCCCAGGAGGTACTGGGGCACTTGGAGAGTTTAGCCACATGCCAGAACTTCTGCTCTCACTAGCAGCAGCAGCAGCAACAAAATCAGCACGTACTTGGAAGCGCTTCTTAGCTCGCGCTGAGAAGAGAAGCTCGCTGCTGGGCTATAGCTGGGATTACGGACCAGATGCAGATAATCTGTTTTTGTGAGGTGGGACTCAGCACAGCACATTTCCCCCCGGAGCCCTAGACACGTCCGTGGGAAACACCTGCCTGCCACCAATGCACGAAGCCGCAAGCCCGCCCTTTGCCTGCGGAGTGCAGGTGCGCCCCCGGCAAGCGGCAGCGGGGTCTCGCAGCCCGCCGGGCGGGTACGAGGTAGGTTTGACTCGGTATTTTGAAGCGTGGCAGCCCCCAGGGGGCCAGCAGGGCAGGCACCTGCCACGCTCCTCCTCGGCCATGGGTCCGGCAGCCGCTGCTTCCCAAGAGCTCCCCCGCTGCCCGGGAGCAGGCTCAGGATGACTCAGTTTCCCTGGGAAAACACCCGCCCCGCGCTGGCCTGCGCGGCGCTGGGGTCCCGTCCCGCTACCTGCCGAAGTGTCCCACGGAGTCGAAGAGGCGCTCCCAGCGCGCAGCCATGGCGGGGGCAGAGGGGCCACGTTGCTGGCCCGGCGGCGGGCGCGGGGAGAGTCATTCTCCCCGCCCACCAGAGCCCTGGGTGCGGACAGCCGCTAACCCCTCCCCCGTGTCCCGCACCGCCCGCTCGGAGCCGGCCAGCCTGAGCCCCCACCCCCGTTCCCCCGGAGCACCACGGGCTCCCACACAGCTGCGTCGCTGCCTTCCAGCTTCCCGCTCAAATGATCTCCATAGCCCAGGTCAGATAACCCGGGGATGGGCCTCCTCCCCACCCCTGCCCTGCCTGAGGGGCTCCACTGGCTCCCTGCTACATGTGAGCAACGTTGGGCAGGCATGGGTGGCAAGTTTGTAGAAATCTTGGTGGTGCCCAGAACCCGCCCCCCCAACTCTACACCCCCAAACTCTGCCCCCACCTGCCTAAGGCTCTGTGATGGAGGGTCTGGGGTGCAGGTCCTGGGCTGGGGTTTAGGGTGCAGGAGGGGTGCAGGGTATAGGCTTTGGGATGGAGTTTGGGTGCAGGCTTCAGGCTGGGGGCATAGGAGGGGGTGAGGGATGCAGGCTCTGGGAGGGGGTGGGATAGGTGGGAGTGCAGGGGTGAGGGCTGTGGGGCTGAGGAGGAGGGATTCATGATGCAGGAGGGGGCTCAGGGTTGGGGCAGAGGATTAAGGTGTGGGGGGATGAGGGGTTCATGATGCAGGAGGGGCCTAGGGCAGAGGATTAGGGTGCAGGGGGATGAGGGCTCTGGTTGAGGCTGGGGGAGGAGGAGGAGTTCATGATGGAGGAGGGGGCTCAGGGCTGGGGCAGAGGATTAGGGTGCAGGGGGATGAGGGCTCTGGCTGGGGATGAGGGATTTGGGGCATTGGAGAGGCTCAGGGCTAGGGCGGAAGGGCAGGGTAAGGGCAGCCTGCCCTGCCATTAAGGGATGGGGGGCACTAGACAGCAGTTCTGCCGGGAGCCGCTCCGCATAGGAATGTGCTACACCGGCAGCACAAGCAGGCACGGGAGAGGCACCCACCGCTTTCTTTCAGGCGCACGGGGGCCAGGGCCCCATCCAGGCAGGGCTGGGGGAAGAGACCCAGCTCCAAATATTGCTGGAGCACAGCCCCCAGCCCTGAATATTCCTGGTGCTCGGTCACCTCGAGCCCATATAATCTGCTGCCTATGTGGACAGGGACCTTCCATAATATAAACATATACCTAGGCCCTGGCCCTTAACGTAGGTGAGGCCTCTAAGCATGACCACAATATACATAATTCATTCCTGGTTTTGGGCGGTATGCCCGTCTGTCCCCATAGCTGCTCCCCACTCACACCCATCCGCCACCTCTCTCAGGAGAACCTATGCTCTGTTTGCCATACCACAAGAAATTAATTTGTATTTGGTGAGCCACATCCGTGTGCTTGGCCCTGTACAGACTGTTCTCATTAGTAAGTGCCAGCAATGCTCTGGGCACTGCACAAGACACCAAAATGAGGACATCCTCGTCCCCAAAGAGCTTACAACCTACATTTGACACACACAAAACAGCTCAGGCAAATATGATGCACCATTTGAAGGTATGGTCTCAGATGCGTGCACATTTTTTTCTATCTAGTCTGGAATAATTTTCTGCTGTGTAATTAGTATAGCGAAACAGTAATCACCCACTAATAATGAACCTATTTGTGTAAACTAAGATAGAGGGAGAATGGGGGGTAGGAGAGAAAGAGGAAGAAATTTGCAATCCAGCACAATCCTCTTGAACCAAATGTATTGGAGCAAATCCTTCCTCTTACAAACAGTTATGTCCATGTAGAGGAACAGGACCTTGATCTTAAAGGTTTAATCTAAAACTCTCACAGTAAAAATAAAAGTTCAAAAATTAAAAAGTGGCCACCTTCGGTTACTTTTTATAATTAATATTACGTTATCACTAATTGATTTATATCAGTGGTTCTCAAATTTGTGTACTGGTGACCCTTTTCAAATAGCAAGCCTCTGAGTTTATCCATTAAAAACACTTTTTAATATATTTAACACCATTATAAATGCAGGAGGCAAAGCGGGGTTTGGAGTGGAGGCTGACAGCTTGCGATCACCCGTATAATAACCTTGTGACCCCTCGAGGAGTCCCAACATCCAGTTTGAGAACCCCTGATTTATATACTTTATACATTTTAATTCAAGCTGGTTGAAATTTTTCATTTGTTGTCAGCAAAAAATGGCCTTTTTCAGAAACAAAATTTGGTCACTGAAATGTGTAGAGCTTTTATTTTTCCATCTTAAATTAAAAATTCAGACACCAAAAATAGATTTGTTTTAATTTTCATTTTTCCCTCCCTTTCTTTCCTCTTTTCCATTTTGTCACTGGAAAAGGAGGGGGAGAGAAAGAAGGGGGAAAAGGCAGGGTTTTTGTAATTGAAAATTCAGGAAATCTTAATTTTTTTCGACAAAAAAATAATTTTCTCAAAAAACATCGTAGCTGCCAGGAGATGGAACAACAGTTAAAAATTTCTTAAGGGACAAAAAGAAACTTCAACTATTATGCTATCATATTCTCAAGTTAGTAGGAAAGTTAATATACAAAATCATAGAATCATAGAAGATTGAGGTTGGAAGAGACCTCAGGAAGTCATCTAGTCCAACCCCCTACTCAAAGCAGGACCAACCCCAACTAAATCATCTCTGCCAGGGCTTTGTCAAGCTGAGCCTTAAAAACCTCTACAGATGGAGATTCCATCACCTTCCTAGGTAACCCATTCCAGTGCTTCACAACCCTGCTACTGAAATAGTTTTTCCTAATATCCAACCTAGACCTCCCCACTGCAACTTGAGACCATTGCTTCTTGTTCTGTCATCTGCCATCACTAAGAACATCTAATCCATCCTCTTGGAACACTCTCAGGTAGTGAGAGCGCTATGAAATCCCCCTCACTCTTCTCTTCTGCAAACTAAACAATCCCATTCCCTCACCCTCCTCAAAGTCATTGCTCCAGCCCCTAATCATTTTTGCCAATCTGCGGAACTCTCTCAATTGTCACAATCCTTCAGAAAAGTGAGGGCCGCAAAACTGGACACAGTACTCCGACAGTGGCCTCACCAGTGCCAAATAGAGGAAAAAATTGTTTCCTCCATCGCTGGCAAGCTCACCGAATGCACCCCAATATGCATTAGCTCTCTGGCAACAAGGCACACTGTTGACTATAACAGCTTCTCACCACTGTAACCCAAGTCCTTTTCCAAACTGCCACTTAGCCAGTTTGCCCCAGCCCGTAGCATGCATGGATTCTCCTCCTAATGCAGACTCTGACTTGTCCTTGTTGAACCGCATTAATTCTTTTGGCCCATCCTCCAATTTGTCAAAGTTGCTCTGGACTCTATCCCTACCCTCTAGTGTATCTAAGAGGGGGGAAATAATGTCATCCGCAAACTTGCTGAGGTAAAATCCATCCATCATTCAGATCATAATGAAGAATTGAACAAAACGGCCCCAGACCGACCCCTGGGGAACTATGCTATACTGGCTGCCAACTAGACAGCGACATGATCACACCCACTGAGCCCGATGATCTACCGCTTTCTATCCATCATATCCATTCATCCAATCCATACCTCTTTAATTGCTAGCAAAATACTGTGAGACCGTATCAAAAGCTTTGCTAAAGTCAATATATCACATCCACCACTTCCCATATCCACAGAAGCCACCTATTCATCATAGAAGCAATCATTGTCAGCATGATAATCCATATTGACTGTCCTGATCACTTTCTTCTCCCTACGTACTCAAATTGATCCAGTGAGCACTGGCCGTTCCTCGATCCTCCTCCCCTTTAAAGATGGGGACTACAATAGCCTTTTCCAAGCACCAGACCTCCCCCGATGCCATGAGTTTCAAAAGATAAGGCCAATGGCTCTGCAAACACATCGCTCAACTCCTTTAGAACCCTCGGATCAGCACATCAGCCCCATGGACTTGTGCTTGTCCAGTTCCTAAATAATCGCGACCACTTCTTCTCCACAGAGGGCTGTCACCTCCTCCCATGCGTGCTGCCCATGCAGCATCCTGGAGCTGACCTTGTTTGGAAGACAGGAAAAAAAGATTGATACTTAGCTTTCACATCTGTCACTAGGTTGCCTCCCTCATCAGAAGGGCCCACACTTCCTTGACTTTCTTCTTGCAACACCTGAAAAAACCCTTCTTGTTACTCTTAACATTTCTTGCTACTGCAACCCAATGTGATTGGCCTTCTGATTTCACCTCCTGCACCTGAGCAATATTTATACTCCTCCCTGTCCATTTGTCCAATTTCACTTCTTGTAAGCTTTTTGTGTTAAGATCAGAAAGATTTCATCTGTTAGCCCAGCGGTCGCCTGCCATATTCTAATTCTTCTACAAACGGGATTTTTTCCTTCAGCCTCAATATAGGATCTTTAAAATACAGCCAGCTCTCGTCCTGACTCCTTTGCCCCTAGTGTTATTCTCCCAGACCTCCCATCAGTTCCCTGAGGGAGTCAAAGTCTGCTTTTCTGAAGTACAGGGTCTGTATTCTGCTGCTCTCCTTTCTTCCTTGTGTCAGGATCCTGAACTCAACCATTTTGTGGTCACTGCCTCCTAGGTTCTCATCCACTTTTGCATCCCCTATTAATGCTTCCAAGTTTGTAAGCAGCAGGTCTAGAAGAGCTTTGCCTCTAGTTGGTTCCTCCAGCGCTTGCACCAGGAAATTGTCCCGTACACTTTCCAAAAACTTCCTGGATTCTCTGTCTGCACCACTGTATTGCTCTTTCAGCAGATATCAGGGTGATTAAAGTCTCCCATGAGAACCAGGGCCTGCGATATAGTAACTTCTGTTAGTTGCCGGAAGAAAACCTCCTCCACCTCATCCCCCTGGTCTGGTGGTCTACAGCAGACTCCCACCACGACATCACCCTTGTTGCTCACACTTCTAAACTTAATCCAGAGACTCTCAGGTTTTTCTGCAGTTTCATACCAGAGCTCTGAGCAGTTATACTCCCCTCTTACATACAATGCAACTCCCCCACCTTTTCTGCCCTGATTGTCCTTCCTGAACAGTTTATATCCATCCATGACAGAACTGCAGTCATGTGAGTTATCCCACCAAGTCTCTGTTATTCCAATCACATCATAGATCCTTGACTGTGGCAGGACTTCCAGTTCTCCCTGCTTGTTTCCCAGGCTTCTTGCATTTTTGTATAGGCACTTAAAATAACTCGCTGATCATCCTGCTTTCTCAGTATGAGGCAGGAGTCCTCCCCTCTTGCACTCTCCTGCTTGTGCTTCCTCCCGGTATCCCATTTCTCCACTTACGTCAGGGCTTTGGTCTCCTTCCCCCGGTGAACCTAGTTTAAAGCCCTCCTCACTAGGTTAGCTAGCCTGCTTGTGAAGATGCTGTTCCCTCTCTTCGTTAGGCGGAGCCCATCTCTGCCTAGCACTCCTCCTTCTTGAAATACCATCTTGTGGTTGAAGAATCTAAAGCCTTCTCTCCGACACCATCTGTGTAGCCATTTGTTGACTTCCACAATTCGACAGTCTCTACCCAGGCCTCTTCCCTGCACAGGGAGGATGGACGAGAACACTACTTGCACCTCAAACTCCTTTATCCTTCTTCCCAGAGCCACATAGTCTGCAGTGATCCTCTCAAGGTCATTCTTGGCAGTATCATTGGTGCCCACATGGAGAAGCAGGAAGAGGTAGCAATCCGAGCCCCATGAACAGATGAAGGTGTTCTGTGCTCAGGCTCAGAAACCTACCAAGCCACTCAGGGACTTCAGCAATAGCCTCCAAGTGATCCTTCATTCAATCAAAAAGATGAGGCCTTCCCTGGCCTAGGACCTAGAAGATGACCTGCAACAACAATTGGCAGAAGGCACTTGTAATGCTGTTGCTCAGCAGCCTTTACGCTCCCTCCAGGTCCAATACCCCAGTGTGGAGTTTGAGAACTTTGAGGAGGAGGTTGTGGAGGGAGTGGAGTTGCAAACACCTGAGAGACAGGGCTAGACAGCCACCTATTCTGGGATTGAGTTACCCATACTTGATATTTGGGGCTTGGCTGGAGGTGTACTGAAGCTTCCCAGCTGGCACGGAGACCCACATCATCCCCTGAGAGAGAGAGAGAGAGAGTGCTAGCAGACTCCAGGAAAAATGAAGAAATCACCCAGATGGTGCTGCCCCACATGGCAGCTGATATGGTTCTCCAAAGCCTATCATGATGCTTTGGGCCATTCCGGCCCCAAGAAGACTGAGATGAATGTTCACATGAGGTTTCGCTAGGTGGGGATGGCCTGAGCCATTCAGGATTGGCATGATAACCACCCAGTCTGTGCCAGCAGAAGGAATTCCAGGGTGGGAGACGGGGCCCCTCTCCAGATGATGGAGACCCCCAGCATGCCCTCGGAGTTGGTAGTACTGGACCACTTGGGGATGAATGCAAGCCAAAGCAGTGCATCCTACATCTTGACCATTGTGAATGAATGCCCCAAATTCCTGGTTGCCAGAGCAACCACAGAAGCGTTCCAGAGCTACTATGTCCAGCCCTACAGCTACCCCACCAGGGTGCTCATGGACCAGAAACACCCTTCAAGTCACAGATGTTCAATGATCAAGACAGTTCAGAGTTACTGTCATGTATTTGGCTATGAATTGATGACTCCAAAGCATTTGGTATTGTCCGACATCACTGCTTCTGTAAGATACTGGCAGATGAGGAGATTCCAAAGCATTCATTGAACTCATCACAACTCTGTGCTGTCAACAAGAGACCGCGGTGCAAACAGCAGCAGGAGCCAGCAAGTGGTTTTCCATCTGGCAGAGTGAGAGACAATGGTGCATTCTGTGCCCAAGTCTTTTCAACATGTATGCAGAATTTATTATGAGACAAGCCTGAACAGTTGGATAAAGTGGAAGGAGCTGGGATTTCCATTGGCAAACACTTTTTAACTGACCTCAGATATGCTGATGATATAATGCTATTTCTGTAAAAACAGTCAGTGAGGAATATGGACTACCCCTGAAAGTGGTGAAAACTAAATGCATGTACATTCACATTATCAATAATAACAGGAAGCCAGCCAACATCACTTTCATGCTGTCTGGAGTGGCTCATGACCTTGAGTGCCAACTCAGGGCAACTGTCAAGAAGCAGGGCAGACACCCCAAACTGGTGGTATGTTCTCTAATTAGATTTCACCAACCCAGTAATGGGCGTGAACTCCTAAAGCACTATGGAGTGCACTTTACCATGGAGTCTCCGACTGTCCCTGTGGGCATCCCAGCCTATCTTGCCACTGAGGCAAGCTGGTCTTGTGATAGATGGTCACTTACACCAAAAATCACATCAATATTCAGGTTACTCCCAGTCCCAAATGACTAGTCACTTATCCCAGGTCAGTTGCACTTCAGATCTCAAACCAAAGACAACACTTGTAGCCAATCCTAAGAAACTAACTAAAGATTTATTAAGTAGGAAAAAGAAAGTGACAGTTACATTCATCACTACTGAATGCTCAGTGCTTTGGATTAAGGAGATCTCATTAACATAGGACACAATGCATAATGAGGAGATCCTTAACTGGATAATATTTTTTGTCATACACTGTCCCTGGCGTTGGTACTGTCCTCATTTGCGATTGCAGTCTAGGATAGGATTATCTGCAGTGGAGGCTGGATACTTTAACCACTTCATTAGATGTCTCCAGAACTGCCTTGTGTAAGTAATGAGTTATTTTTGGCATTCTCAGTCCCCTGAAGAGAAACGTGATTGACTTCTTGGGCGATCTCAGTAAAGATGTAATCCAAAGAGAAACCAAAAATTGTCCCAAATACAGCATCTATCAAATATGGCATATTAAGACCTCAAAACGTTTATATTTATCTCTACTGTTCTTTTAATGTTTACTCTCTGCCTGTGGCAGCCTTTCATATCACCCAGCACCCTCTGATGGCAGAACAAGATCAGAAACCCTCATCAGGAGAAGCAGGGATCAGGGGAAGCATTTATGTTCAGTATTCTCTTAAACCCTGTCTACTCTAGTGTTTTTCAACACAGATCCCCCATCATTGCTACAACTGGTGGAGTAAAAGTTCTAGTATAGATAAAGAAATTGCTACTGTTACAAAAGTGTTTGTTTTCTGTCTGAACATATATAGTTAGTTAATAGCTGCAGTGCCAGTAGACTGTACTCAAGAATATGTAGCATAGTTTCTGGGTTTTGTAGGAAGAACAAAAGTTGTTGTTGTGCACTAAAAATGGTTTTCTCTGTGCAGCTTACATAAACCCTAACATGGTGTCAGAAGAGAGGCATTTGTAAAAAAAATAAATAATAAATCGATAGAAAGACTTGATGAACTTCACTGATGAACTTATCAAAAGGAAAATCAAGAGGTGACTTAATTATGGTATATAAGTTCTTTCATGGGAGAACATACTGCATATCATAATGCTACTCAATCTAGCAAAAAGGGGTTAAAGCCCGACAAATTCAAATCAGAAACAAGGCACACATTTTTAACAGTGAGTGATTAACCACTGGAACAACCTACCCGGGGAAGTGATGGATTCTTCATTTCCTGAGGTCTTCAAATCAATACTGGACACCCTTCTGGAAAATATGCTGTGATGATTCCTGGGGGTACCCAAGGCTGTGAGGCGCCTCACTACCACCTGCCCTTAGGGTGAGGAAGCCTTGTCAGTGCTTGCCAAGGGTCTGTTCCCCAGCACCTTTAACCTCTGGCAATGCAAGTACTGCCTTTCAGGTCTCTGCATGCCCCTCTCTCTTTTTACAGGTTATTGACAGGCATATTCGAACCCCCAAGTCCTCCAAGTGTAATCCCCACTCCCTGATCCACTGGACCCTCACAGAATTCCCAGATCCACTGTTCCCAAAGGACCAGTACATCCCAGCTTCACAGTTATCTCAGAACCCAGCTCCTGCTTAATACACAGCAGTTAGATTTATTTATAGAAAAAAAAGTATAAATTGATTTAACAAACAACAGAGAGTCAAATGAGAGCAAGCAGAATATTGCAAACAAAGGGTTACATATGAAATAAAATCATAACACACATACTAGAGCCTAAACTTAATTAATATGACATAATGTCATAAGAGCAAAAATTCACCCTAAATCCTTGCAGTGTATTACAGCCTGGCTTGGCTGTGATCTTCTGTTCGTGAAGCAAGCCCACTGACAGCTAACTTGATAGTAGGGTGTCCCTTTGCAATCCCAAATGTATCTTGATCTTTATTCGTAAACTAGAAGCACTCCTATTTGTATTCCTTCCCATAGATTTTATGATCTCTTGTTAATTTCTTAATCTTGATTAGCTGGTAGCATAGTATGAAAACAGGTATCCATTGTGAAGTAACCTATATTCAATTTTCATATAACCAGACAGATATGTGTCTCCTGCCTGTCCGAAAGAAGCATGTTTGTCAACTCCTAGTGACCTGCTTTTACTCACAGACCTTAAGAACATAATTTCCAGTACAGGCACTTACTTCCTTAAATATTATCCTTACTTACATTTTGCAATGTTATGATGACAAGTTTGTTACTGGTTTTCGGTGGAGACCTCCCATGCCGCCTTTTAGTGAATTGTTACAAATATAACTCACCTAGGGGCTTCCTGTAAAACTCTCTTCACTGCCTGTTGGCATCCAGAAATTTCTTAGTCACATTTGGTGTAGTCAGAAAAGGTATTGAGCTCAATACAGGAGCAACTGAATGAAATTCTATATGTAGAAATTTTGTAATATAGGAAGTCAGACTAGATAATGTAATGGTCCTTTTCTAGCCTTAATATCTATTAATTTTACTCTTTTCATTCTCTGTTGTAGCTTATTAGAGACACTGAATCATGTTGGGAATGACTGTGATCAACATCCTGCTCCCTGCTGTGATGCAAATGCATGGAAATATCTGAAAACTAGAACTTCTTCAGGAACTCCTGGATAAAGTAGGAAGTAGCTGTAAGAATAATGCACTGAATAAAGCAGTGGGTAAGGATTTCTTCCTAGTCTGTCAGCACTTAACAGCTAGCAGATGAAGAAAGGCAAAAGTGTAAGTAATCTGAAATGCTTTAGAAAAATTCTTTGTGCTTAAAAGCAATGCCATATCAGCAGGGGCGGCTCTAGGTATTTTGCCGCCCCAAGCACCGCAGGCAGGCTGCCTTCAGCGGTTTGCCTGCGGGAGGTCTCCGGTCCCGCAGATTTGGCGGCATGCCTGCGGGAGGTCCACCGAAGCCGCAGGACCAGTGGACCCTCCGCAGGCATGCCGCCAAAGGCAACCTGCCTGCCACCCTCGTGGCGACCAGCAGAGCGCCCCCCGTGGCTTGCCACCCCAGGCACGCGCTTGGTGTGGTGGTGCCTGGAGCTGCCCCTGAATATCAGAGGTATATTTTCAGTGTATATAATCAAAGTGAAACAGAAGCTATAGACTAATATGCAACAAGGTCATGCCAGTTATACATATCAAGCACATTTGGTACACTTACAGACAATCTTATTGAGATCGTGCATTTTTGGGCACCAAGGATAATGAAGCCAGAGTGATCTTAATTGTAATGCTGCTATTTGCTGCAGCAGCAAAACAAGCAAAGAAACAGCTACAAAAACGGAAAGTATTAGAAATAGTGGAAGATATGCAAACATACAGAGTAAATCAAGAAACAGAGTAGCCATCTGCAAAGAAAGACAAACAATACATAACATAAGAATGGCCATACTGGGTCAGACCAATGGTCCGCCTAACCCAGTATCCTGTCTTTTGGCAGTGTTCAGGGCCAAGTTCCTCAGAGGGAATGAGCAGAACAATAAGTGTTATTTACCCCTTCACATATTCACTTACGCCATACAGTCATGATTTTATAGACCTCTGTCATATTTCCTTGTTCATCTCTTTCTAAGATGAACAGTCCCCATCTTTTTAATCTCTCTTCATATGGAAGCTGTTCCATGCCCCTAATCATTTTTGTTGTCATCCTCTCTATTTTTTCCAGTTCTAATATATCTTTTTTTGAGATGGGGTGACCAGAACTGCACACTGTATTCAAGGTGTTGGCATACCATTTACTTATATAGAGGCATTATAGTATTTTCTGTCATCTTATCTATCCACGATCTCTTTCTTCAGCGATAACAGCTAATTTAAACCCCATCATTTTGTATACAGAGATGGGATGTTTTCCAATGTGCATTATTTGCATTTATCAACATTGAATTTCATCTGCCATTCTGTTGCCCAGTCACCAGTTTTGTGCGGTCCCTTTGTAACTCTTCACAATCAGCTTTGGACTTATCTTGAGTCATTTTATATTGTCTGCAAACCTCACCACCTCACTGTTTACCCCTTGCCCCAGATAATTTATGAATATGTTGAACAGCAATGATCCCAGTACAGATCTCTGAGGGACTCCACTATTTACCTCTCTCTACTGTGAAAATTGACCAGTTATTCCTACCTTTGTTTCCTGTCCTTTAACCAGTTACTGATCCATGAGAGGACCTTCTTTCTTATCGCATGTCTGCCCACTTTGGTTTTTGCCTTTGGTGTCGGACCTTGTCAAAGGCTTTCTGAAAGACCAGATGCACTATATCAGCTGGATCACCCCTCTCCACATATTTGTTGACCCCCTAAAAGAATTCTAATAAATAGATGATAGATTGATGAAGCATGATTACAAAAGCCATTTTGTGACTGTTCCCTAACACAGTGTTTCCCAAACTTGGGATACCACTTGTGTAGGGAAAGCCCATGGTGAGCTAGGCCGGTTTGTGTACCTGCCGCGTCCGCAGATCCGGCCGTGGTTCGCTGCCCCAGGCCAGTGGGAGCTGCTGGAACACATATGTTCATCTATGCATCTGATAATTTTGTTTTTTACTATTGGTTGAAACTGAAATTAGGGTTACTGGCTAGTAATTGTCAGGATGGCCTCTGGAGCCTTTTTTAAAATCAGCATTACATTAGCTATCAGCCACTCATCTGGAACAGAGGCTTATTTAAGTGATAGGTTACATACCACAGTTCTGCAGTTTCATATTTGAGTTCTTTAAGAACTCTTGGGTGAATAGGATCTGGCTTTGGTGACTTATTACTGTTTAATTTATCAATTTTTTCCAAAATCTTCTCTATTGACACCTCAGTCTGCGACAGTTCCTCAGATTTGTCACCTAAAAAGAATGGCTCAGGTGTAAGAATCTCTCTTACATCCTCTGCAGGTAAGACCAATGTGAAGAATTCATTTAGCTTCTCTGCAATGGCTTTGTCTTCTCTGAGTGCTCCTTTAACACCTCAGTCATCCATTGGCCTCACTGACTGTTTGGCAGGCTCCCTGTTTCTGATGTACTTAAAGTTTTTTGCTGTTAGTGAATGTATCTTTTGCTAGTTGCTCTTCACATTCTTTTTTGGCCTAATTATACTTTTACTCTTGACTTGCCAAGTTTATGCTCTTTTTTATTTTCTTCAGTAGGATTTGACTTCCAATTTTTAAAAGATATCTTTTTGTCTCTAAATGCCTCTTTTACTCTGTTGTTTAAGTAGGGTGGTTTTTTTTGGTCCTCTTACTTTTGTTTTTTATTTAGGTTTCCATATTGTTTGAGCCTCTGCTTTGGTATTTTAATAAAATTTCCATGCATCTTGCAGGTATTAGACTCTCTTGTGACTGTTTCTGTTTAACTAACCTCCTCATTTTTGTGTTATTAGACTTTTTGAAGTTAAATGCTACTGTGATGGGTTTCTTTGGTATTTTCCCCTCCACAAAGATGTTAAATTTAATGCATGTGTTGTGAGAACATGAAAGCGATCAATGTCCATCATATGGTGCCATATTATGCTTATTGCAAAAAAAAAATCATTGTGCAAAAGTTTGCAAACGGTGACAGAAACAATCTTACAATATAGTCTAAGTGTAGGGGGCAGGGGGGGAAAGTAACAATTATATATCCTCAGATGATTTTGTTTCACCTCTACCTGTTGCATTTGGGTTGTGAAGAACAAAGAAAAAAGTGGCTTGTACAGCAAAAACTTCAAACAGCACCAGTTCAGATATTCAGATCTTCTGCTGACAGTGGGTCTGGTTGCAACATAACATTTAATGCTTACTGCAAAATTGTGCAAGTTAAATCCCCCAAACTTCTGGAAAGAAACTCCAGACTAAAATTCTACAATAGCACATTAGTGTGCCTCCTTGAACAATGCACGTTGTCATGTCCATAAAAGGTTAATTGTATTGCCACAACCATTATTCCCTAACAACCAGGTAATCGTTGCCATCAAGGAATGACTCACGTGGATTCCTTAACCTGGATGAGGTGCAGGGGAGACTGGCAGTGACCAGTGACCCTCCTGTAATGCTCAGGATTTGGCAGTGGTGATGCCAGAAAACCCTGCAGCACAGAAGTCTTGATGTTTGCCCTCATGAGACAAAGAAAAGAATCAAAATAAAACCACATATAGTGGAAGAACAGTAAAGTTACCTAGCTATTTTTAAGACTATATAGTTAATTTTAATTACTTGATTTCCTTTACAGGGAGAGAGATGTTACAAGAGTGTTCGCTCTCTCTCTCTCTAAATAGTTGAAAGATAAGATGACAGTAGATGACACCAAGAATATATAGCATAGATCCTGGCTTTTGTAGGACCAAAAAAACTTCTTGTTCATTGCTGATGGCTTCCTTTGTTCCACTCTTTACAGCTACTCTGAAATGGCTAGCACCAATGTTTTAGTTCAATGTCATTTAGAACTGCTCCTCTGGTCACTTTTGCTCCTATGCAGAGATAAATTGTGCCTATCCCTTAATGTTTGCAAAGTGCTGGAAGATTCTCAGATGAAAGTTGTGATGAAAATGCAAAGTATTATTCACTGAAAGCATTAGCAAAGCCAGTAATTTCAGAATACTTTTGCGAACATCATGACAAAAAAGGTTTATTTTGCATTCCCTTTGATAAACTTGGGTGTGTGGTGATGTAATGAAAATGACCTTGCTTACCTAAGGTTTTAGTTTGGGGTTTTTTTATTTTGTCTTGCTGTTTTTGGTTTCACTTGGCTTAGTTTATCTGCTACTGGATGTGCTAATTAATATCTGCTACGTGCTAAAAGACCACAGTAAGGCAGGTAGTCTCAGAATGTTCTTGCCAAGTTTTTAGGATTAGCAGTTTATTTAGTATTCCTTTTATACTTGATCACACTGGACTGCATGACGTTGAGTGAAAAATGTTAATTACAGTAGAACCTTAGAGTTACAAACACCTCAGGAGTGGAGGTTGTTCATAACTCTGAACAAAATGTTATGGTTGTTCTTTCAAAAGTTTACAACTGAACATTGACCTAATGGAGCTTTGAAACTTTACTATGCAGAAGAAAAATGCTGCTCTTAACCATCTAATTTAACTGAAACAAGTCTTGTCAAAACTTTTTAAAAACTTTCCCTTTTTTTTTTTTTAGTCGTTTACATTTAATACAGTACTGTGCTGTATTTGTTTTTTGTCTTTGCTGCTGCTTGACTGTGTATTTCCGGTTCCTAATGAGGTGTGTGATTGTGTGATTGACTGCTCAGTTCGTAACTGGTGTTCAGAACTCCGAGGTTCTACTGTACTTGGGCAAATGTTGCTATTAGTTTTGAATTTGTTTGGCCAACTTTGTAGAGATTGAAGATGATCTGGATATGCTCACACATTTCCAACAATCTCTAGATGATTTTTTAAAGCAGTGAAGTATAAGTA
>NC_133771.1:88070144-88102191 GCF_003597395.2 Chelonoidis abingdonii
ACCTGTGAAAGTCTACAACCCATCCTGGACAATGATCCCAAACTTTCACAGGTCTTGGGTGGCAGGCCAATCCTTGCCCGCAGACAACCCGCCAACCTGAAACGTATTCTCACCAGCAACTGCGCACCGTACCATAGTAACTCTACCTTAGGAACCAATCCAAAGCAAAAGGAAACAATCTGACAAATCAAAGCAGTGACAAACATACAATAATACACTCATTAGTTACGTTGTCATCCCTCTGAAATTCCAGAAGAGGGAGGAGGACCAAGGCCTGCTGACCAAGAAGTCCTGAGGGTGATGAAATACTTTAACTGTCTTACTGTGTGTGGTTACAGCTATCTGCTGTCTCAATTTCCAAGACTGCAGTGGCCTAATCTGCTAAATGCTCAGCACATTCCACCAGGCCCTGAAACATTTCAAACTTAGCTGCAGATAAAGCTGTTATTAATTGTTTAATAGAAAGATTAGAGCTGTCCTTCCAGTGCTGGACCATCAGCTTCCGAAATACTCTTCCTCTCCACCTGGATGCTTTTGAACCATTTCCCCTTTATTCCCTCCCAAGCAAAGCTGCATTAAACCAACTTGATTCACTGTTCTCCATCTAATTCAGGAACCAGGGCTAAAAGAAGAGAAAACAGATTGGAGAGCAGCTCCTGCTTCTCTGGTTAAAGCAGAAGCTAGCACCCCCACAGTTCTTCTTCCAGTTCCACTGGTAGAGTAAAGCTCCCCTTCCTGTTTCAGTCTACTTTAATAACCACTCAGGAGCAAAACTTTAACTAGTCCCATGCATTTTTCTTTTCCATCTCTGCAATCCAGGAAGTCTTTGGTTTGGTACTTTAGCCATTTTAACTCCTTGGGGAACATTCTACTGAAAACTCATAAGGGTAAAAATGTGCCTGATCTTTAAGTTTCAGACTAGGAGCTTTTCTGTGAGAGTTTCAATCCAAACAACAAAATAAAACCCATAAACCTTTCCAAAATTAACTGGGAATGCATGAGATTAGTTAAGTAAAATAAAAGCATTCTAGTGCCAACCCTACTTTGCCACAAAGCCAAAAGTCGCTGTCTGAGGGAATTTAATTTTCCTCCCTTATTACTAAGCAAAGAGATTTTTTGTCTACTTTTCTCTCAAAACTCCCCTTGGTAGGGATCCTATATATTGCATTAAGTGTTATCTTGCCCTTTACATGCAAGAAATACCTCTCAGCCCCTTTATCTCTTAAATGACATTATTATATTCCTGTTATAATCCTCTATAAAAACTCAGTTTCCTATGCTAGATCATACATGAATGATGTAATTTAACTGATACACTCAATGAAGCTGTCTTCAGGCTTAAAATAGGATCAGAGACAGGCCAGCTACTTTACTCCAAATGGAAAAGAGTATTCAGGGAAACAACTTAGAAGTGCCTTTTCAATGTTGAAGCAAGCCATCTAAGCAATGTTTAACTGCACTTGCTACACAGTAGCCAGAGGTACTTTAGACTGACTTTCTCTGATGAGAGCAGGTGAAGTTGTTAAAGTGCAATGTGGGGAATTCATTTTGTAGCATGACTAAAACAAACAAAAGCAGAAAATGAGCTGGCAAGAGAAATATTTTTGCATCTATGGAAACCAGGTATTGGAAACCCTAATCAATATCAGTATTATTATGATGCATACCTTCTGTGGTGCCATAAACAAACAGTATTTTGCAATAAAAAGACGAATTGCTTAAATGAAAATTTACTTCCACATTTGAAGAAGCAGGCTATCAGTATATGGAGTAGTTGATTTTAATAACATGATGATCACATATATGGCAACCTTGTTTAGGAAAGTGTTAATGAAGATCTGTCCAGCCTTTGTCATGAATACCATTTCTTAACAAGCTTTTGGAGTACATCCACACTATCCCCCAGATCAGCAGGTAGCGATCAATCTATCAGGGATCAATTTATCGTGTATCGTCTAGACACGATACATTGGTTCCCGAACGCGCGCTCGCCGACTCCGGAACTCCACCAGGGCGAGAGGCAGAAGCAGAGTCGGCAGGGGAGCCGCGGCCGTCGATCCCGAACCATGAGGACGGGAGGTAAGTCTAAATAAGATATGTCGACTTCAGCTATGCTATTCCTGTAGCTGAAGTTGCGTATCTTACATCGACCCTCCCACCCCCCAGTGTAGACAGGCCTTGGAATGTAATATTTCATAGGAAGCTCTGGGTACATCTGATAGGAGATGCAGAGTTAAACTGTTTGCCTGGTTACACCAGAAAGTAGAAAAAGTAAGTATAGAGACTTTCAGCACCAAGTATTGGAATGGTCATTAAGTAGTCTGCTTCTTTACTAAACGGGTACAACACAATTTCCTTCTCCCCAGATGAAAGATTCATTTTGTTCCCCCTTCTCTGACTTCTTAAGTAAATGGCACTAGATGAGGTGAAGTCTTTTTTAATAAGTATCTTTAAAAAAATCTATAATGAAATTGAATCTAAGACAACTGAAAAAAGCAGGATCTTTTTACCCTTCTAAATTACAGTGCTTGGAACCAGCATTTCAAAAACATGCTGCGATGCTCAGATGTGCAGTGAAATTAAAATAAAAACTGCACTGTCACTTAAGGAACATGCACCCTGGTAAAAATCAACCACACTATGAAATGCTAAGCTTCAGGGGCCGATTCTAATCTCAGTTACCCAGTGTAACGCTATCCATCTAAGATACTATATGACCCTGTCACGGGCTTCACTGACAGTTGGGGGCATCTCCTTGTAGCTGTGTCTGGGAAATCAGCTCTCATCTGGTCTGGCTCCCACTTCTGTCATTCGATCCTCTGCAGGCAGGGGCGGCTCTAGGCATTTTGCTGCCCCAAGCATGGCAGGCAGACTGCCTTCTGCAGCTTGCCTGCGGGAGGTCCGCCGAAGCCGTGGGACCAGCGGATCCTCCTCAGGCAAGCTGCCGAAGGCCCGCCCCTGCAGCTTGCTGCCCCAAGCACGCGCTTGGCGTGCTGGGGCCTGGAGCCGCCCCTGCCCCCAAGATTGTCTCCCCCCCTGCCCAAATCACTAGGGTACCCCAGAAGGCAGGGCAGACTACAAAGTCCTGCCAGGCCAGTGTTTCTCACAATCCTGTGCCACTTCCCAGTGGCTGAAAGGGGAACCCAGGCCTGCCTTTTAGAGTGGGTTCCAACCCAGGGACCCTATAACAAGCAGCCACTGTTTGCTCGGTCCTACTGTTTGCTGCTGTTTCCCTGGGCTTCTTCCAGCTCAGCCCTCAGGCTATTTTTCTCCACTGTTCCTCTGGGGTTGATCCTTCTTCCAGGGCTAAGATCCCAAAGCTTATTCTCTCGCTTGGGTTTTCTCCTCCGCACCTCTCTGCACCCAGAGACTCACTGCAGACTCTCTCCCAGTAACATCCTTGAACTCACAGCTTCCTGGCTTTATACCAACCAGCCTGCCCCTGCCCAGCTGAGCTTCATGTTCAGTTAAGCTTTGCTCTCCCTTTAGGGGCAGCTAGATATCATAATTGGCTTTGCAGGCCCGCATCAACCCTTTCAGGGCCTGTGTGGAATGCACAGCCCATTACAGGCCCCCTGTAACATAGTATCGGAGTGCCTCCATTTAAAAACAAATTGAGTCATTCCACTGATGTCAGTGAAGTTACACTGGTACAACTAAGATCCAAGTATGACCCCCCCAAAATTTACTGAGCTTATTTAATGTAGAGGATTCATTGTTAATCTGGGTTGGTCATTTACTCCTTTACTTTCATTGCAGCTGTTAATTGGTTTGGAATGATACTGAACAAGAGTTCAAATACAAGTGTTTCTATTTATACTCAAAATTCTACAACTGCTTTACCATTCGTAACAAAATTGATACTTACTTGAGGATGCTTTTAACTGTGGATTACAAAACATCCATAGACTTTTTTGTACGTGGGACAAATTTATATTGTTTTAAGTATAAGATCAAATTCTTAAAATCTGTGGTTCTTTCCCCCCTGGAAGTTTGTCTGACTCTTGTCTTTACTATTCCCTGTGATCAGGGCCAGTGCAAGAAAGTTTTGCACCCTAGGCAAAACTTCCACCTTGCGCCACTCCCCCAGCTAACACTGCCCACCGCCCCCCTATGGCAGCTAATCACGCCTACCCATCCTTCCCACCCGAGGAGGCCCCCCTCCCCCGTGGCAGCTAACCCTCTCCCAGGGAGCTCCCCCTTGCAGCAGCTATCCCCCCTTGAAAGCCCCGCCTCCATAGCAAATAACCCGGCCTGGGGAGCCTTCCCCCCCAAAGAAGCTAACTCCGCCCCTCTCCACAGCAGCTAACACTGCCTGGGGAGCCCCCCCACACGGAAGCTAACCCCGCCTGGGGAGCCTGCCCCCGCTCACTTCTGCTCTGCCTTCTCTGCTGAGCACGCTGGCACTGCACTAATTCTCCTACCCTCCCAGGCTTGTGGCACCAATTGAAGGAGACTTAGAGCAGGGGCTGTGTGCTCAGCGGAGGAGGCAGAGTGGAGGTGAGCAGGGAGCAGTTCTCCTGTGCACCCCTCCCCCGCCCCAGCTCACCTCCATTCCACCTCATCACCTGAGGGGACTTTTGCCTAAATGGCCGCCTAGTTTGCCTAAATGGTTGCACCGGCCCTGGCTGTGATCCAGAAGAAACTTCTTCCAAATTATACTAGGGAAAAAAATTTGAAAACCAACTGAGTGATTTAGGAGTGTAAGTCTCACTGATTTTTAATGAGACGTAGGCTATTAAGAGCCTATGTTGCTTTTGAGAATGGAACTTAGGATTCCAAGTCACTTTGAAGCTTTTCAGAAGTTCCTTCCAGGGCTAGAATTGTTTCTCATATGTTTAGCAGGGTGATTCCATTTCCCCAAGACTTGAAAACCCTTCCAGAGCTTGCAAAAATATTCTCAACTTGGGAACATTGTTTTGCAGTGATAATGTTCTGATGCAATATGATGATTCCTGATAACACAAGGCTGTCTCTCAGTGGATTAATTTGTCTCAGAAAGAAAACTCTCAGAAGTGGCAACCTGAGCATCAAGTTGGTCAGATCTGATATTTTAAAACGCAGGAAGGAATACTCTTAAGAGTTTTATTAAAATCCATCTCTTGGAAAACAGAGAGGAAAATACATATTTAAAAGCAAACTAAAAAAAGAATCTTGAAAGGAATCTGGTGATGTATTTTAAGATTGTTCCAACCATTAATTTATATCAATCTTTGACTAAAAATAATGCGCCACATTTTCAAAAGAAACTGCGTGCAAGTCATTGTACTCAACTAGCATATGTTTTGGATACACAACTGCATACACTCCAGAAAATTACCCTCTTATAGTAATGATAGTATGGTACAAATAGCACTTTTATTGGAAGCTTGTATTCAGATATTTGACTTTCTGTAAACATTTTCTTTAGTACCAAAATTCTGTTTTTTGTCCTCCCTAAAAGTGACAGTTTCAGAAAAGTGTAGTAACATTTCATTTGATCATTTCTGAGCTATCCAAACATTACCAAATGATATTGTTTCTACATTAGATTTAGAAATGTTATCTCAGAGCTCAAAAATAATTGTTTTTAAATTTGTCAATTTTTCCATGGTCCTCGTGCTTAATTTTTTTCAGAGCTAACTATTTAAAAACTGCATTATGTGCATATACAATATAGATTAAATGTACCTCTCTGGAGAGGTTGTGTACAGCCAAGTATCCTCTAAGTTTCATTTACACCTATTTTGAGGAAATAAGTGGTGTATAGGTCTTGGGCTGACCTTCTGCACAGGGATGAATTTCACCCCCTGTGACTTTCTACTAGTGCTTTAAAACAAAACTCCAGGATTTGAAGCTCTAGATATAAGCAAATGTATATGCTCCACACATCTAACATAAAAGCCTCTGGATTTAAGTGATTATACATTGAAATAAATGCACTTTTAATTGGTCATCTTAAAAACATGTGAGAACATTCAAATAAAGATCATACAGCCTGGCCTCATTGAATTTCATGATACTGTTCATATGAAAAGATGCTGCAAGACCAAGCTGCCAGTGCATTGGTATGCCTCTTGCTGCACAATGTATTTCTATCTTAATGTGAGATTGTGCAGTCATTGTTATGACACTTGTGGCCAAATTCACCCTCATCTAATTCCACTGAATTCAAAGGAGTTATACCAAGAATGATTTTGTCCCCTGGTATGGAAATGTAAATAATAATAAAATAAAAAATAATTAATAATAATTCTGACTTTCTGAGATCATATTGTGCATTTATGGTCTCTGACAGCACTGACTGTATATTCCAATGAGACGTCATTTTATTCTGTTTGTTAAATACTGATGAAATAAAGATAAAACAGCACCTTAATTTGCATTGACAAGTCTGGTATTAATTGCCAAGCCCAGGGTTCCTTTCAGTGAAAAACAGAATCAAGAGCTGTCAGTGACATGGTTGAAAGATATGAAAACTATGATGCCAAAAGGAAAACTGGATCCCAAGACCCCCAACTTTAAGCAGCCTTGGAAACCCTTTTAAAATTATATTAGAAGGAAAAGAAGCATTGTCAACATGAAAGAGGCAAGTGAACAAACTGAATAACGGGATTTTGGAAAGGACACATATGGCATTATTTTGCATCATGAAACATTACTTAAATTGTTCTTTGCATAAAAAGGTTGTGTGCGTTAATTATATAAACAAATGGAATAAATTACGTTATTAAAAGTGCATGTTGAGCCGCTTGGCACAATAAAACAAGCAACTGAATCCCAAACTATTATTGCAAAATAAGTTTTGGAACATATTATCCCTCTGATTCAATGTGTCAGTAGTTGCCAGCACAACAGCAGACAATGGCGAAAACATGCTTTCTAATAGTCAACACATCTTATTAAATTGTGATTTATTTCATGGATGCCCTTCTTGGAAGTATATTTTTCTATTTTATAGAACCCTTCAAAAAATCCCAGAGTTTCCAGGATCAAGGGCTCTGGGGCATCTCACCAGGCAGTCTGTCTTATAGTTGGGGACCTTAGGACTTCCCAGATCTGAAGCTGAGGGGCATCTTGCCAGGTGGACAGCCCCAGAGCTGGGGCTCTATTCATTTTCATGGAGAATGACAATTTTTGTTTTTTTATTGTGAAACTGAATGAATGAAACCAAAATATCAAAATCTTCAACAAAATGGACATCCCTTTCTCCTCTCTGCTCTAGTTTGGGCCTGAAATCTTCAGCACTGACGCAGGCCTAACTACATTAGCTGGCAACAGAAACGGTTAACCATAGGGAGAATGGGCACCATGTACTGGTTCCTGAGGGGTCAGTGGGAGCAGACCTGGCTTACTCTCTTTCCGCCTGGTGCTGTGTGTGGTGTTCACAGCAGAAGAGTGTTCACTCAACAGGAATTCATAGCATCCAGGAGCACTGATCTATAGGTTACTTAACTGGGAAAACAGCGGCTGCTCTCTGAGGTATTGTGGTTCACAGGAGAACTTTGTTTGTTTCCATTGTGAATCATCTACTACAACACATACAAGGGTCAAACAGCAGGGGAAAGTGGACACCTTCTTGATTCCATGCATGAGACTGTAATGTTATGTTTTACTGCCCATAGCCCTCATAACTACGGCGCTGATGCAAATAGATTAATCCCCAAAATAGCCTGACCTCAGACTATTCTAACTTGACACAGACTGGCCCCGCACAGAGCAGCAGTGGGATTGGGGGAATGCAAAAGTGAGCGAGCTTTCCACCACCCATGGGCGCGCACGCAATCTGAGCAGCACTGTATGCACAGCCACGCCCCAGCCTCTGGCCTGGTCTACACTATGCGTTTAAACCGAATTTAGTAGCGTTAAACTGATTTAACCCTGCACCTGTCCACACAATAAGGCCCTTTATAGTGATATAAAGGGCTCTTTAAATGGGTTTCTGTACTCCTCCCCGATGAGAGGAGTAGCGCTGAAATCAGTATTACCATATCGGCTTAGGGTTAGCGTGGCCGCAAATCGACGGTATTGGCCTCTGGGCGGTATCCCACAGTGCACCACTGTGACCGCTCTGGAAAGCAATCTGAACTTGGATGTACTGGCCAGGTAGACAGGAAAAGCCCTGCGAACGTTTGAATTTCATTTCCTGTTTGCCCAGCGTGGAACTCTGATCAACACGGGTGGCCATGCAGTCCCAATCAAAAGCGCTTCCAGCATGGCCGTATGGGAGATACTGGATCTTGATCGCTTTGTATGGGAGACAAATCTGTCTATCGAGCTCCATTAAGAAGACGGAAATGCCCAAGCATTGAAAAAATCTCCAGGCTATGATACAGATGTCCACAGACAGTGCTTTTGTGACAAGTGTAACGGGAAAGCCAAAGAATCAAATGCCGCTCATAGAGGGAGGAAGGGGGACTGAGGACTCCAGCTGTCCCACAGTCCCTGCAGTTCTCTGAAAAGCATTTAATTTCTTGGCTTGCGCTCCATGCCTGTAGGGTCAAACACATTGTCCGATGGGTTTCAGGGTTATAGCTCGTCATTGTACCCCCTCTCCCCACCATGAAAGAAAAGGGGAGAAAATCGTTTTCTTGACTTTTTTCAATGTCACCCTATGTTACTGCATGCTGCTTGTAGACGCCGTGCTGTGTACTGAACAACAGCAGCTCTCCTCTCCCCTCCCCTCCCTGATTGGCAGATGTACGATGTTAGGAATGACTGTAAGCCTGTCCTTGTCATCATCCATGAGTGCTCCGCTGGCCTCAGGTGAGGTCGGCCGGGGCGCCGGGTAAAAATAAGGCGAATGATCTCTCGGTCATTTCCGGCAGATGGTACAGACTGGCTGGTAACCGTCCTCATCATTAGCACTGGGGTCGTGCCCCTCATGCTCCCCCCCCCACCGCCCCCCGCTTCATTGTTCTAAAGAAAGATTCCGTACTGCCTGGACTATCATAGCAGAGGATGCTGGGCTCCTCTTCCATCCACATTATGTCCTGCCTGTGACTATCATAGCAGCTGGAGCTGCTTCCCCCTCATTTTTATCTCACTTTAAAAAGCAGTGTTTCTTATTCCTGCATTTTCTTTATTACTTATCACCAAATGGGGGGGACACTGCAACGGTAGCCGAGGAGGGTTAGAGGAGGAGGAAGCAACGGGTGGGGTTGTTGCAGGGGCACCCCCTAGAATAGCCATGCGCTTATCATTTCTGCGCGTGTCTACACAGAGTAAGCTGTGCTCTCTTGATCTCTAGTACACTTGCCTTCATATTCTAGGCAGGACTGACCATAATTTTTTAGATAAAACATTAAAGGAGAGAATGATCAGGGGTCATTCCATTTTTGTCTTTGTTGCCCCAGCTGACATCAACTAAGGCCAACCAGGAGGCCTTCATGGTAGCAGAGATGGCTGCAGAACAACTGATTAACCGTCATCTCATCACACTTTACATGGGTACAGCAGACGGTACAATAGGGATGGTAACCATCTTTGCTACCTTGCAAAGGCAAATGAATGGCCTGTTGTGTAGCGCTCAGTACCGCCTCTGTCAGCAGCATGCCAGTTACACATACAGTGACAGAACAAAAGGTGCAAAAGGCTCCATGGTTGCCGCTATGGCGCCTCTGCCATGCAATCTAGGGGAAAAGGGCATGAACATGATTGATCTTGCCGTTGCTTTCACGGAGGAACGAATGAGTGACGACATTTACCCAGAATCACCCGTGACACTGTTGGCACCATCATGCATTGGGATCTCAACCCAGAATTCCAATGGGCAGGGGAGACTGCGGGAACTATGGGATAGCTACGGGATAACTACCCACAGTGCAATGCTCCAGAAATCGATGCTAGCCTCGGTACATGGACACACACCGCCAAATTATTGTGTTTTGTCTGGCCGCGTGCACTTGACTTTATACAATCTGTTTTACAAAACCAATTATGTAGTGTAGACGTACTCTCTGACTCACATAACTTGTAAAATGCAAGTGCTCCTTTCTTCATTTACAGACCTGAATGAGACAAGCATGTGTAGTAGTAGGCAGTGAAGAACAGGGAAAAAATAGTTTTTCAGTTTTGCTTACAGATTTGCTAGCCTTGGTTGTTGTGTTGCTTGGTGCAAAGGAAACAAGGTCAGTGACTTCTTCTCTGTCCTTTTCTTGATTGTGCTGGGACATATGCCAGGTTTGTCAAACTTTGTTATTTCTTTGCCTTA
Organism: Chelonoidis abingdonii; assembly: GCF_003597395.2. Lineage (NCBI taxonomy): Eukaryota > Metazoa > Chordata > Testudines > Testudinidae > Chelonoidis > Chelonoidis abingdonii. Next base: position 88,080,337 of record NC_133771.1, read on the forward strand.
TTATATTTTCTGGCTTTATCTCTTCAGCCACTAATAGATGATGATAATTTATCTCCATCCAAGGGTCAGAATGCACCTCTACAGTAAAGAGACAGTGGGAGGGTGTGACTATGGCCTGAGAATGGAATGAAGGAGAAAAGAAAAAAATCCAAGTGTAACAGCTTCAGTCTCCTTAAAGACCACAGCATCCTATCATACAGGTGGCTACGTTTTAAGGGGTGCTGATTTCAGGCATCACTTCTGCTGTAAATTGCTATGATTTCCCATTTCACCCCCCACGCCACTTCAAGTACCATGTACATCACAAACTAGATTTTAAAAAAAGATGCAAAATTGGAATGTTATCAACAAATGTTGCTCAGTGTAAAACTCGGTACACATCTAAATGAGAGCAAAAGAATAGGCTTGAGCGGGACCTATTCCTGGGATGTGCACAAATGCATATTCAACATATTGAGGAGGGCAAGTCTATGTCTCAGTTTAAGCAATGCGCAAGTGGAACGTGAATAGCCAGTCTCATGCCTGTGGCATTTTCACACGCAAACACTTGTTGGAGTAAACATTAAATTTTATGTGCAAAATATTCAGGCACAATATCAGATGCCAGGTTATGTCCCCTTTGAAAATTTGGTCCTAAGATTTGCACTCTGGATGCACACGAAAATGTTACAACCCATTTTCCTTCTTACTAGGGTGTCTAGCTAAATTATTTTTGGATCACAGTTGGGGAGCTCTGGGCTCCACTGGGGAAGGTGAGGCAGAAGAGGAGGGAGGGAGATAGGGCAAAAGGGGAGGGGCTGGGGGGAGTCTAGCCTATCCCAACAGCTGGTTAACCACCACCTATGCCGAGGAGGAAGCCTTGCTGAGCCAATCAATAGTGTGGGGTATTTTTGTTTGAGTCCCACTGGGAGAGGTTCTCTGACCGGAGGCAGTCAGGTGCAGCTGAGTCTAGTGCTGCTCAGACCGTAAAAAGGGGATAGGCTTTCTTCATGAGAGAAAGAGACAGGTTTGCTGACCAGAGGCCAGCACAGGAAGCTATAGGGATAAGAGCTGGCCTGCTTATGTATCCCCTTTACAATATTGTTTGGAGTTTACACATTGTTTAACTGCATAAAGAGAACATGGTCATAGACTTCCTACTGTGTGTTATTTTGGTTGGACAGATCCTCGTAAATGAACTAGAAAACCAAGAGGGCTTTGTTTTCCGTAGCCAGGGTATTCTGAGAACTTTCTTTTCATCTACTCAAACACCAGCCCGGCAGAGGGGTGGAGAAAGAGTAGTTCAGGTGCAGTCCCTCCTGGGATCAGAACCATACCAGTATTTAAATACAGTTGTTGCTAGAAGAGCATTTTGCATTTATATAGGTCATTATATGGTATCTGAGCACCTCAGTATCTGTAATGTATTGTCCTCACAACACCCCTGTGAGGTAGGAAAGTACTATTATCTCCATTTTATGAGTGTGGACATTGCGATTGTGATGGATCCGCTAAGCAGGGGACTACAACTCCCATCAGACCTTTCTCCATTGCATTTCCTTTTTCCCTGCACAGAAAAGGTCCTGAACCAGGAAGTGACTGGGCTCTGTTGAGTAGCAGCAGCTGCATGGCAAGCTGGGAGCTGCAGAGAAGCTGGATGCAGAGCTGTGCAAGGAACAGGCTATGACTGTCAGATGTTACAGCTAGGGCCCTGAGAGAAGGGTATGAGAACTATGGGGCCCAGAGTTAGGGCCGAAGACTGTTTTATAAGAACGTTTGAACTTTTATTTGTTGGATATTTTTAACCCTAAAAGGGGTGGGACTAAATTATAACCTGGTCAACGGGCTGAGCCACAGGAATAGAGACCACCACAGGGCTGGACTCGCTGTCAGAGGGGGGAGGAGCCTGTAGTTCAGGTCCAGTCCATACTGGGATCAGAGTCTGTGTCAGGCTAATAGGGAAGTAGCAGTGGCTGGGCAGGAAGCCAGTGCAAAAGGGTCCCAACGAGAGTAACAGAGCCTGGCCTGGAAACCTGCAAGCTCCCGTCGGCTTGGAATAGAGACTCAGTGGGAGTGGGTACTCCAGGCACTAGGCCTGAATAGCCCTGATTCTTGATGGGACTGTCTCCAAAGATGCACGCTAGAACCACCATTGCTCACTTTGAACTGTAACTGTTAAGCCTCTGTACATAGTGTATGTGCAGCCTTTCCCTGTCCTGCCCCAGTAAAATATTCTTCCCCTTAGCCATGTGTCTGAGTGGCTATTGAGATCCACCAGGACTAATGCCTACAAGGCCTAGCTGCTGAAGCACATACAGTGCTTTCCTCCGTGTCACAGTTGTTGGGGAAAAGACCACCACTCTATTGAATTTGGATCAGACAGCTGGAGGCTCCTTTATTGATTACAAGCATATGCAGGGAGAGACAGGTTCACCCTAGCAAGGGTTAAGCTGCTCTCTCGTACAGATTTTTGCCAGTCCTTATAAAGCCTAAAACCGCAAATTATTATATTTTGCTTACACATTGATTATAACCTTATTTGGCTTATTACATGGTTTATACTGCAAAACACAATATTTTCCTTATATAGCATAAAATATTTTTAAATTGCAAGCACTATCTTTTCACTTCCTTATGGATGTCCACTTAAATGTCATGCCGCCCTGACTGTTCCGTTACCCCTTTTTGCGGTTACTTTGACAAGGTTCGCATGGCCCCTTGGGATTCTGTATCTAGGGCCTAGTTTCGCAATTTCGGCCAGATGGTTTGGTTCATATGCTGACAAACATATTTAAACTTTGAATGGCTACCACATGGGGCATATTATGGGAAACGGTTTTTGAGTGGGGGTACTTTGGGCAGTATGTTTTGCAGCAACACCACCACCATAACCCGATACATAAAATTATGAAGATTTCTGATTTTAATATAATTTATATATACCAGGGGCGTTGGGATGGGTTGAGGACCTTTGTAACTCGACAAACAACGTTGAGCATATAACAGCCCGATGCCGGCAATCCAGAAAAGCCCTTATCTATATTATATAATCTAGCAATCTTATACTCCCTTTTTGGGATTCATCTATGCAAGCAGCACTATCATGGTTTGTTAAAACATACTTTATTTCCTTAATTTATAATTTTACTATTCGCCTAAGGCCTACATATATGGGCCTTACACAAGGCCTATAAAACGTATGCTATTAATTAATATAGGTTTTTAGTTTAGGGTGTGTTTTTTTCTAACACAGTACACCTGGCACCTTAGGGGTTTGGTACGTTCCAGCATAGAGCAGTCCAAATATTTACATGATACAGAAAGACCAAGTAACTTGCCCATGGTCTCACAAGAACTCTGTGATGCATGAGGGTATTGAACCCTGATTCCTCAAGTCTTAGGCTAGTACCCTAAACACTGGGTCATCCTTCCTCTCACAGACTGCATGGATTCCCCAACAAGTCATGAATAGTTGTCTTAACACTGTAACAGTCCATGCTAGAATCTACCTGGGCGATAGCACATATCACTTTTGTCTAGTAGATGTCTCAAAAAAATATACCCTTTCGGTACTGGCCACACCCATGTTTAAACATTGCTGTCATTGGCATGCATCCTATTCCACAGCTCATGGCTTTTCTTTCCACCAGTTGCTACCACTATTTCTACAACTGATTTTATTTAAAGCATAGTTAGGGTATCTTTTTCAGTATAATGAGTTTTTGTGCAATTCACTGGGTGTTGAAGGGCATTTTTCATCTTTGGCAGGGGGAACAAACAAAATAATTTATATAGAGTCCTCTCATCTCTCCTCTGACATTTTATGAGCCACTGCTGCCTATAAGGATCTGGGTGCATTACCATGGAGGAAAAAAGCAGGGCGCAGATAAGACCCAGAGGGAATATTTCACATACTAGGAACTACAAAAGTGGATTTTTAGATTATACAATCTAAACTGCCATTTCATTTCAACAGGATACTCAGCAATCCTTTCTGGCAAATACTGCTAGAGGGCTCACTTTGGAAAGAAATATGGGCCATCTTAAGAGAATATCAAAAGTCTCCCAAAGATATGAGAGGAAGATTGGTGTTGCAATTAAACCACAAGACTGGGTTGTGAGGTTTAATTCATTAATCTGTATAAGGCATTCAGCCACTGCAGTGATTAATGCCATAAAAATATGTACACAAACACATACATGGGGCATGGCCATCCCTCATTCTAGACCAAACAGAGTACATGGTGCAGATAAAGGATTGCTTCTAATGTAGGGGAAGAAAACAATAAGTTAAATCTTCCCAAATAGTGCAAGTAGTTATCAGTTTGTTTTCATTATAAGCCAAGAAATGCTCAAATGTGATTTCCCTTCCAAGCATAATTTTCTGGGCGGTTAAGTTTGACCCAAATATATGCCTGTCTCTCTCTCTCTCCTCTGTGTTTGAAGAGAGGCACCATTCAGCCCACTTAGCAAGTGATCATAAAAGCTTTATCAAACAAAAAGTGAGAATTTAAGAGTCCTGCAAAAGAGTCAAACCTCAAAGAAAGAGCCTGAAGAAGAGTTCACTCTCTGCTAGTGTGCATCCTAATGGCTGGGCACGCGGTAGCAGGCTCCTCTCCCCTCTGACAGCTGGTCCAGCCCTGTGGTGGTCTCTATTCCTGTGGCTCAGCCCTTTGGCCAGGTTATAATTTAGTCCCATCCCTTTTAGGGTTAAAAAAAAATCCAACAAATAAAAGTTCAAATGTTCTTATAAAATGGTCTTCGGCCCTAACTCTGGGCCCCATAGTTCTCATACCCTTCTCTCAGGGCTCTCCATCATCCATGTCCCCTTCTCCCTGCTCATGCTGCCTCACCACTGGCTGGTAGATGAACCCAGGCCCTCCCCCTCCTCTGTGTTCAGGGCTGGTGCAAGGAAGTTTCGCGCCCTAGGCAAAACTTCCACCTTGCGCCCCCCCAGCCCTGCAGCAGCTCCCCGCCCTGAAGTGTGCCCCTCGCCCCTGCAGCAGCTCCCCACCCTCTCCGAGGAGCCCCTGCGGGTACTCCCCACCCCAGCCGTCACCTCTGCTCTGTCGGCCGTCACGCTCGAGCACAGCGTCCGCTCAATCCCCCAGGCTCTGCGGTGCCAAACAGCTGTTGGTCCCGGCAAGCCGTGCAGCACGGCGAAATGAAGCAGCAACTGCGCAGTGGGAACCCCCGCTGCCAGTGGCACGCCTGACCAGGGGCAGGGGGCAAGTTTGTAGAAAGTTTGGTGTGCCCAGAACTGCTCCCCCAAACCTCAGCCCCCACTTGGCCTAAGCCTCGGGAGGGGTTGAGGGGCGGGAGCCGTGCCAGATCTGGCCTGGGATAGGCTGGCAGGAGGGTGCAGGCTCCGGGCTGGGGCAGGAGGTGGGTGTGCAGGAGGGGGTGAGGGGTGCAGGCTTTGGGATGGAGTTTGGGTGGAGGCTGGGGGTAGGAGTGTAGGAAGGAGTGAGGGGTGGAGGCTCTGGAAGGGAGTTTGGGGATAGGAGGGAGTGCAGGGGGATGAGAGTTGGGGCTAAGGATGAGAGATTCATGATGCAGGAGGGGGCTTAGGGCTAGGGCAGAGGGCTGGGGTGTGAGATGAGGGCTGTGGGGCTGAGGATGAGGGGTTCATGATGTGGGGTGCTCAGGGCTGAGGCAGAGGATTAGGGTGCAGGGAGATGAGGATTGGGGCTGAGGATGAGGGGTTCATGCTACAGGGGGCTCAGGGCTGAGGAAGAGCATTAGGGTGCAGGAGGATGAGAGGTTCATGATGCGGGGCGGGCTCAGGGCTGGGGAAGAGGATTAGGGTGCAGGGGGATGACGATTGGGGCTGAGGATGAGGGATTCATGATGGGGGCTCCGAGCTGATTCAGAGAATTAGGGTGTGGGTGGCTGAGGGGTTTGGGGTGTTGGACAGGCTCAGGGCGAGGGCAGAAGCACAGAGTAAGGGCAGCCTGCCCTGTCTGTAGGACATGTGGGGCACTAGGACCCTGGGGCAGCAGACAGCAGTTCTGTGGGGAGCCGCTCTACTCCAGCAACAGAAGCAGGCAGGGGAGAGACACTGCGCTGCTTTCTGTCAGGCGGGGAGCCTGCAGGGCGTGGAAGGGGGAGACCCGCGGGGGGCTGGGGCCCGATCCAGACAGGGCCGGGGGAGAGACCGCGCTCCAAATATTGCTGGAGCAGGGCCCCCATGCCTGAATATTGCTGGTGTTCGAGCACCGCAAACATATAGAATCTGTCGCCTAAGCCCTGTGCTGCCAGCTGCGGTGGGCAGCTCAGAGTCCCTCTCTGTCCCAGCAGCAGCGACTGCTCAACCATTTAAAAAAAAATTGGGGGGTGCTTTTTGGCGCCCCCAAATCTCAGCGCCCTAGGAAACCGCCTAGTCCGCCTAAATGGTTGCACCGGCCCTGTCTGTGTTGCAGCCCCAGGGATCCTGTAGCGAGTAGGCAAGGTGTGTCTGTTAAACCTCTTCCCTCCCCGCCCGCCCACTTCATCCAGCTGCCTTCCTGGGCTTCTTTCTACCTTCACCTTTTACCAGACCTTCTCTAGGGTCATCCTTCTGTCAGGTCCAGGGGCACACTCCAGTAAATCTCAAACCAAAAATACAACTTAACCCAACTTGCCCTCCTCTGGCTTAAGTTTCCCTTACACAGTTCCTCAGTTAAATGCCTCCCAGGGCTTTCTCCTTAGAAGACCTGATCCTGCCCTTTTATCAGGGTTCACCACCAGAGCCTGCTCCATCCCAACAGCTGCTCCATGTCATCTCTGACCTCCTGCCAATGCTTCCTCCTTGACCCTGCCAATTTCTCCACTCTCTTGTCCCTGAGAGTGACTGCAGAATTTCTCCCTGCAGGTCCTTCTGCTCTAAACTTTTTCTGTTCCAACTATTCACCCAGCTCTTCTCCAACCTGGGAATCATCTTTAATTAAGCCTGGCTCACCCTCCAGGTGCAGCCAGGTAGCATAATTGGCCTCTCAGGCCTATATTAACCATTTCAGAGCCTCTGTGGGGGTACACACCCCAGCACAGACCTCAAAAATATACCTACAGAACTACAAGAATAGGTAGCCTAGCAATGGACAGTAATATAAAGTAGATCTCAGAAACCTCCCTAGACAATCCACAGATGCTAAAGTTCTATGGGCTGGGCTTATGAAAGGAACAGAATTGAATTTACTGTTTTAATCTAAAAAGTAGGGCTGTGATAACAGTCTGATGAGTGAGTAATCAAATCTAGCCGTTCCAGAGTCCTCCCATTGCTATTGCAGTTCAACCGACTGCCTTTTGAAAAGCAAGGCTCCACTGTTTTTAGACTCTCCATGTCTGTACAGTGTGTGGGAAGACACTGAGAACTAAGTATACTTACAAACACATCCTGGAATAATGGTAAAAATTAAATCAAATCAAAGGCTACCTCACATCAGAAGCATTGTAGCCAGAAATGTCTGCAATGAAATTTCTGCTTCCAAGCTAATGTACCTTGTGATGTTGCTAATTGGTAATTAATTAACAACATAGTACCTCAATACCAGAGTGATGTATGCACTGGAAATGCCCAAAATAGATTACATTACATAAGAGATAATTATGTGATAGAGCTGTATTTTTTCAGGTCAGACACAAGGTATATCTTTTAGGGTGAGGGGTTCCTTTTAAACAGATTGCTTTGTAACAAACGAACAAACATTAAGCTGCCGGATTGATCTCAGCCCTGAGGTTGCATGCCTGGGGCCAAATTCATGGTGTGAGAAGGTGTAGCTCCATCAATCTGCTTACATCCCTTCTCTTACTTTAAATAATCATTTCACTCCAGGCACTACAGAATCTTCTCCCAGGCAGGAATTACACTTTCATCAACAAGATGTTAGCAGTGCACTAATAAATCAGCACTGTTTGAAACAATTGTTTTCATGTTTCACTCGTCTTTTCTTTAGAGGCCCTGGTGTTTTTAAATTCAGTGCAGCAATGAGCCACTTTGTTTCAGTAACTATGAGTCAGTGGAATGTCTGCAGCCAATTACTTTGCTTGGAGCATTGTCTCTGGTAGGTCTGCAGGGGATTTCTCTTTTGCTTGGATTTGGCAAAATGCTTTTTCAGAGTCCATTCTGTCAAGCCTGGTAGATTGGCATTCTTTTCCGATGGCTGAAGATTTTTTTTTTTTCAGTTGAAGCGGAAATGGATTGTTCAAATTAAGGGCAACTAGTAAACTGAACTGGTGACTGTCCAACAGCAGGAATGGGAACAAGACGTTTCTGATTATTAACACATGATCTGAAGCCAAGTTTTTTTCTGACATGATAACCTTGGTTGTGCTGGTCCCTTTTGTATCATACCCACAAAGGCAAAATTCTCTGATATGGTCATTGATGAGATAAGATACCATGATAAGAGTTGATATACAGATATTTTAGAAAAGGCCGAGTTCTCTTACTGCTTCTTTGTTATGTAGATATACCTGGTATACTCAGTATTGCTGCACCTCTGGTGTTCTATATATTATATCCAGACATTCTGAAGTAATTGATAACACATTGTACTTATTAGGAACATGTCTGCCATGCCATTCTAGACTCCTTGCAAAAGACCAACAATAAAATCAGTTAAGATCTCATTAAAAATAAAACCTAAAAGAGTCATCTGTTTTTTAGCTCTCAGTGGTATAGAGCCTTGGATGATGTCCCCCACTGAGTGTGGAGAGAAAGATAAATATAACTTGAATCCCCAGCTTGGCAGTGATGGTAACCCAGCCTGTAACTCACAAATCTCTTCAAGAGACTAAATATAGTCAGACTGAAGAACATCAAAGATAGCTCACAGCCTTGAAATATACCACGAAAATTCATACAGTACTACAGACAGGAGTTGCTAGAACCATTTAAACCAAGGCTGTCGAGTGATTAAAAAAATTAATCGTGATTAATCGCACTGTTAAACAATAATAGAATACCATTTATTTAAATATTTTTGGATGTTTTCTACATTTTCAAATATATTGATTTCAATTACAACACAGAATAGAAAGTGTACAGTGCTCATATTATATTTATTTTTATTACAAATATTTGCACTGTAAAAAACAAAAGAAATATATTCCAGTTCACCTAATACAAGTACTGTAGTGCAATCTCTTTATAATGAAAGTTCAACTGACAAATGTAGAATTTTTACAAAAAATAACTGCATTTAAAAATAAAATAATGTAAAACTTTAGAACTCACAACTCCACTCAGTCCTACTTCAGCCAATCACTCAGACAAACAAGTTTGGTTACAATTTGCAGGAGATAATGCTCCCCACATCTTGTTTACAATGTCACCTGAAAGTGAGAATAGGCATTCACATGGCACTGTTGTAGCCAGCATCGCAAGATATTTATGTGCCAGATGCACTAAAGATTCATATGTCCCTTCATGCTTCAACCACCATTCCAGAAGACATGTGTCCATGTTGATGACGGGTTTCTGCTCGATAATGATTCAAAGCAGAGAGGACCAACGCATGTTCATTTTCATCATCTGAATCAGATGCCACCAGCAGAAGGTTGATTTTCTTTTTTGGTGGTTCGGGTTCTGTGGTTTCCACATCGGAGTGGTGCTCTTTTAAGACATCTGAAAGCATGCTCCACATCTTGTCCCTCTCAGATTTTGGAATGCACTTCAGATTCTTAAACCTTGGGTCAAGTGCTGTATCTATCCTTAGAAATCTCACATTGATACCTTCTTTGCATTTTGTCAAATCTGTTGTGAAAGTGTTCTTAAAAAGAACATGTGCTGGGTCATCATCTGAGACTGCTATAACATGAAATATATGGCAGAATGCAGGTTAAGCAGAACAGGAGACATACAATTCTCCCCCAAGGATTTCAGTCACAAATTTAATTAATGCATTATTTTTTTAAATAGCATCATCAGCACAAAAGCATGTCCTCTGGAATGATGGCCGAAGCATGAAGGAGCATATGAATGTTTAGCAGAACTGGCAAGTAAATACCTTGCAACACCAACTAAAAAAGTGCCATGCAAACGCCTGTTCTCACTTTCAGGTGACATTGTAAATAAGAAGCAGTCAGCAGTATCTCTCATAAATGTAAACAAACTTGTTTGTCTTAGCAATTGGATTCCTGAACAGAAGTCGACCGGTGCCTGTAGCCTCTAGTTTCCATTTTGTTTTGTTTTTGAGTGCAGTTATGTATAAAACATCTAATTTGTATAAGCTTACACTTTCACGCTACTACAGTACTTGTTGAGGTGAATGAAATACTTTTTATTCATTTTCGTGCAAATATTTGTATCAATACTATAGTGCAGTTGTACACTTTGTTTCTGTGTTGTATAGATCAGTGTATTTGAAAATGTAGAAACATCCAAAATATTTAATAATTTCAATGGGGTATTTCTTGTGTACAGTGCGACTTATCGTTATTAATTTTTACCAGTTAATTTTTTAGTTATCGCTTGAGTTTACTGCAATAATTGACAGCCTAATTTTTTTTTAAACAGTCCCCAGCCATACTACCTTATTCCAAGTGTCGCCCGCAGAATACCCATGATCTACAGTACCAACACTGAAATGGACTCTAATCACTTGCAAAAACATTGAGACGGCCATACTAGGTTACATCAATGGTCCATCTAGCCAATTTTAGTCTCTTAGACATTGGCCAGTGATAGGTGTTCAGGGAGAAGAACAGAACAGGGCATTTAAGCAATCCCGCTTTCACAGTCTCAGCTTCTGGGCCTTGAGGTGGGGCATCTGAGCGGGTGTGTCTCTGACATCTGGTATAGCCAAATTGAAGACCTGTCTCCTGCGGATTTATCTAATGCTTTTTTGAGCCCAGTTATACGTGGGCCTTCACAATATCCCCTGGCAAGATGTTCTCACAGCGTTGACTGGCTATGTGAAGAAATACTTTCCATTGATTTTTTTTAAACCTTGCTTATTGAATTTTATCGCAAGGATTCAGCCACTTAGGAAATGTTCTTTAGTATCAGGGGTCAGCCGTGTTAGTCTGGATCTGTGAAAGCAGCAAAGAGCTGTGGGCCCTTTACGACTAACGATTATGAGCATGAGCTTTCCTGGTGGATACCGACTTCGGCGCATGCATGTTAGACCAGATGGTCAGCATTTGCTGCCTTACCAATGGGGTCGCCAGATGTCTTAAGTTAATTACCTGACAGCGTCCTCGTTTCACCAAAGGACAGGCTAGGCTTGATCTTGTGCCTTAGAAACAGCATCTCCACCACGAGAGACTGGAAGCCAGTCCGCGAAGGGGAAAAGCCTACAGAGTTCTCCCAATAATAACAGAAGCTGTGGATGCCTTCCACAGCATGTAGGATTGTGTATTTCCCTGCACCCACCTTATAAAAAATGCACGCGTGCACAGCCCATGTGACCAGCCACTCCAACACAGCTGCTCCAAAATGCGACAGAGCTCCAGCTGGTCCCAACACGCGTGTCGGATCGTCCAGAACACACTCCCATTTGGATCAGGGCCGGTGCAAGGATGTTTCGATGCCTAGATGCAAACTTCCACCTCGTGCGCCCCCCCACGCCGCCGCCCTGAGGCGCCCCCCTCGAACCCCCCCCCCGCCTGACGGTCCGCCTCCGGTGGCGCTCCCCACCCCCCCCCCACCCTTGCGGACCCCACCCCGCTCACCCCTGCTCCCTTGCATGAGCATGAGCACACACCATCGCTGCTCTCACTTCTCCGCGACTCCCAGTGTTTGCGGCGCCTAGCTGTATGCGCACCGCAGCGAGAGGAGTGAGAGCCATGCGCTGGGAGGCCTGGCGTTGCTAGGAGGGCTGGGCGGTGGCAGAGTGTCTGGGGTCCCCGCGATGCCCCCCCCTTTGTGGTGCGCACGGCCCTCCCTGCGCTCCCCTGCCCACTCCCTGCTGCCTATGCTGCTTAGTCACCTAAATGGTTGCACTGGCCCTGCATCTGATACTATAGGACAACTGAAGAGTCAATTCTATGTTACTAAGTGACCGTGGCCTCCGATCCAGTGTCCACAGATGAGGCAAAACAGACCCAGATGCTGGCCACTAACCCACACAGCTTCCCTCTCACTCTCAGATGCTGAAGCTTCCATTTACTTCCATGCAGACAATGTCAGACAAGCTAATCTTCCTCGTATCTTATCCGAAACATTAGTCCTACCATCCCATTTTCGTAAAATCATCAAGGGTTGCTATGGTAGAGGAACATCCTGTCTAAATAGATAGCTAGTTAATGTTTCTTTACCTGAAAAGGTTACAAGGGAACCAAACACCTGACCAGAGGACCAATCAGGAAACCGGATTTTTCAAAGCTCAGGGAGGGAATTTTGGGTGTGTGTCCTTTTGTCTGTGTGTCTAGTGCTCTCTCGGCTCTGAGAGAGGATCTCTCTACCTTCAGGCTTTCTATCTTCTGTTTCCCAGTTGTAAGTACAGTATAAGACATATAGGTTTTTATATTGTTTTTGTATTTACATGTGTGTAGTTTTGCTGTGTTTTTAATTGTATTTCTTTTTGGATAGGCTGTTTATTCATTTTTCTTTTAAGCAATTGACCCTGTATGTTGTCACCTTGATACAGAGACCATTTTAATGTCTTTTTCTTTCTTTTTTTATAGCTTTCTTTTTAAGATCTGTTTGGTTTTTTCTCTGGTTAGGCTAGAGGAACGAAGGGAGGGGAAATCCCTTTGTGTTAGATTGACTAAGCTTGAATTTGCATAGCCTTTGGGTGAGGGGGAGAGACACACCATGTCATGCTTTCCTACTCAGATCTGAACCTTAGAGTTCAGAGTAGTTGCTAGCATGAACTACAAGCTTAATTACCAGCTTGGATCTGATAGCGCTGCCACCAGACAGGAATCAGTGCCTGCCTCATTCTGGTCTCCCCAAACCTTCCCTGGGGACCCTACAGACTCAGATGCCCTGAGTCTCACAACAAGGGAAATAACCCACTTCCCTTCTCCCTCTTTACCTCCCCCAGATTTTCCCACCCTAGGGTACATTAGGAGATTTCCCTGCTTCCATTCCTTGAAACATAAACCCAGAGAGATTAAGTGTCTCTCCCCCTCACCCAGGGCTATGCAAATTCAAGCTTAGTCACTCTACAAAGGGATTTTCCCCTCCCGTCGTTCCTTAGCCTTAACCAGAGAACTCAAACAGGTCTTTAAAAGGCTTTATAAAAAAAGAAAGAAGACATTAAATGGTCTCTGTATCAAGGTGACAACATACAGGGTCATTGCTTAAGAAAAATGAATAAACAGCCTTATCCAAAAAGAAATACAATTTAAACATTCCAGCAAACTACACACATGTAAATACAAAACAATATAACACCTATATTGTCTTATACCTGTACTTACAACTGGAAACAGAGATTAAAGCCTGAAGGTAGAGAGATCCTTCTCGAGCCGAGAGAGCACTGAACACCACAAGGTGACTTTGAAAAATCCGGTTTCCTGATTGGTCCTCTGGTCAGGTGTTTGGTTCCCTTTGTTAACCCTTTTCAGGTAAAAGAAACATTAACCCTTAGCTATCTATTTATGACACATCCGCAGTAAGAACAGCTTCCAAACCAAAAGCTCTCGGTCTCCAGGCCTTTTCAGTGGCCTTCAAAAGTCAGTGGCTCCACAGCATTTCAGCATCTGATTAATTATTTAATTATTATTATTATTATTATTACTGTAGCACCTAGGAGCCCTGGTCATCTAGCAAAACCTTGTGCTGAACAGCAAAATGTTAATTTTCCATTTAGATCAGAACTTGCTGGTTTCTTTCTGGTCATCTGTTTGCAAATCTGGTTTTCTTGCCAAGTGTGTACTCATATGGGACACAGTAAAGAAATCATTACCTACACATATCTTGTTGAAAAAGCAATATTATACCTCAAATGTACATACATTAAGGCTATAATTGGGGTTATTGTGACACTAAAAAAAACCAAACCCTTAAAGGATTGTTGTCAGGGTTTTATAATGTCATCCGGATGTCTTGAGGGAATTCCAGACTCAGCAGTTACAACTGAGGTTACAGTTTTCCTCGTGGAAGGCATAGCTATGTGGTATGTACTAGGTTATAATAAGGTATAACTCATTTTTGTACCCCTCTTTCAATTTCAGAATGGCTTATTGAAGCATCACTGTTGCAGCTGTTCCAGATTTTGCACTGGTATTAGGTTCTGATATAGGGAGTGTTCCTGCATCAGAGGTTTTGGCAGTGACTGCAGTCCTAGGGTCAGAGCCAACACCCACTAAAGTCAATGGGAGTTTTTCCATTGATTTCAATGGAAGCAGATTCTGTGCTCCTGGGGAGGAGGATCCCTCTGAATTGTAACTGGAGATAAAGCCCTTATTTTTATCAGTGTTGATGAAGAAAAGCATAAAATGGAATTAGAGTCTGTCCCATTCTGTGATACAAGATACAACACTGGATCCGAAGAGGAGAGGCGACTGTGCCATCTGAGCCCTTTACATGTCTCCCAAAAAACACAGCCCATAAGACCACAAGACAGCAATTAGTCACAGCCTTTGGGATGCAATTCTACTGTGAAAAATGACTGTAAAAACTTTGCCATTCTCTCTCATTAATTCCACATCAAATGATTTTACAGGTAAACGTATTATTTTCCTCCTGAATGTTGGCCTTGCAAATTCAAGCTGGGTTGTTTCCATCTCATGCATCCTTACTAGGGTTACTTATATAGAGAGTTGGTTGGGAATTTTCAGTTGAAATGAGTTTTTCTTGGAAAATACAGTTGCTGCATCATGAAAATTTTCCACAGGAAAATTTAAATTTTGCCAATTTTTTTCAATCTTACTGACAGAAAATTGAAACAAAATATTATTCAACATTAAGCAGAATTTCCCTATTGTACTTTCTTTACTGGAGTTATAATTCAGGCCTTCATTCTCTCGATGGGCTGAGCTCCCTATGGGACTACATCTTCCATGATGCAGCATGGACTCCTTTCTGACCAAAGTGCTTGGTGCATCATGGGAGTCACATGACTGTAGATGCATCCTGGGAAATGGAGTGCAGCCAGGAACCTTTGCCCATAGGGAAGAATGGGGGTACCAGGTTCCTGAACTAGTTTCCCTGTGGCAATGATAAAATTCAGTTTAATGTTGGACTGACTTGAAAAGTTGGTCAGTTCAACAAAGTGGAATTAAATATTTCAGTTCTGGGAATATCAGAATGTTTCATTTTTTTAAATAAAAAATGTCTACATGAAACATTTCAACATTTCTGAATTGAAATTTTTTGAATATTTCCTTTTATGAAAAATTTTGATATTTCAGCTTTTTGTCCCAATTTGGGATGAAAACATGCTGTGGCAACCCAGAGCCCTGGCTGGAGTGGCCCCTGACCCAGCACCCTGGCTGGAGCACCAGAGTGGGGCAAGCCCCAGACCCGACTCCCCAGTGGGAGCTCACAGGCCGGCTTAAAACAGCCAGATCCAGCCTGCGGGCCATAGTTTGCCCATCCCTGTGCTAGACCCTGGCAGGACCTACAGAGCATCTCGGCTCAGTGATTTGCCAGCATGACTCTGAAAGCTTTTTCCAGGCTCTACTTTGAAGTCCTCCTCAGGTTCTCTGTTGACAGTTGAGGAGCTGGCTCTGAAGACATGCCAACTTGATGATGGCTCATGGGTCCCTGGGTTACTTTGAATTTCAATTTCTGTTTTAACTGGCTTTTTAGATATAAAGATGACAGAAGAAATTATCTGTAATTTGAGAATGGGGCCCTTTTTGTTAGAAAGGAGGAACAAGCAAATTGATGATTGCATTCTCAGGGACCCAGTGGAAAAAATAAAATAACCTCCGGCAAGGGACAGTGGTGCCCCAGAGGCAAATGGGCTTATGTTCCATATGGGAGGAGGGGGATACCTAGATGCAGAACTGGGGGGCACAAGCCAAGGCCGTGTTGTTAATCACAACCTCCCTGAGCTTCCTTCCTCAGGAAACACCCACAGTACTACTTTCACCATAAGCACTTGGGAGACTACAGTGCTGGGGGCCACATAAGAACATGGCTAGAGAAGTCACCCAGTTTGAACCTTAGGCACCTGGAAGTCTGGTTTTTATAGGTTACATACCAGGCGTTCTAACAGAGAAAACAATGATCTCTTCACTGGCAAAAAGACTGTAACACTCCAAACTCTGTAGCCTTAACATTGCGGTCTGGGAGCACAAATGTGATAACATGGCAGGGCTAGCTTCTGTCAACACAACGATAAATGACATGGGATGAAAAAATGTGACAGTGTTCTTTCGAATTTCTACTAGGAGTTTTCATTTTTGAGTGCCTGCATTTCATTCCCCTGGAATTCACCAGCAGATGGCAGCCAAACCTTGAGAGTGTTACTTGCCAGCTACACCTTACCCAATGGAGCACAACTGAAAAAAGACGGTTACTCACCTTTGTAACTAGGTCCTGCCCTTCGGCCTTTTCCTCTTGACCCCGCGGGTGTTTACAAAATGCTTGTATGCGTAAGTGGCCCTTTCCTCCGTCGACGAGGCATTATGTGGTCTTCCCCTACCTAGACTGGCTTGTTCGCGGGTCTTCAGAGGCTCAGGTTGCCACACACATAGCGTTATAACAGAGCTGTCGAAACTCGGTAGGCTCTTGATCAATTTGCACAAGTCCATCCTCAGCTACCAACACAGAGGATAGAGACTTATAGGAAGCTTCTTAGACTCCACTCTCGGCGGACAGCCTCGCTTCCACCCTGCGTTCCAGGCGATAGTCTCTACATAAGAGGGCCTACTCGCCTTCCCCACGCCATTTCGGCTCGGGTTTAGTACTCAGCCTACTCGGTTCACATGGCAGCCTGCAACCTTTTGTCTACCCAGAACGCCAAAGCTCCGCCTTCGCCCCTGCAAAATTTGGTTGGCCTCCGTTTATCGACCTCGGAGGGACAGATGAGCATCGTGGTCACTCTCCCACAGACCGTTTTTGCTCTCCCTCGCTGGTGGCAAGCCTTCCCTGTATGTGCGGGCATTGCCGTATTCATCCCAGGAACAACCAATCAACACATGTCCCATGACAACAGACGCATCCTCCTTGGGCTGGGGAGCTCACATGGGGTTCTCACCGAACACAGGGTCTCTGGTGCTGTGCAGGAGCTCTCACTGCACATAACGTGCCGAGAGCTGCGAGCGGTCCGCGCTGGTGGCCAGATGTCAGACCTTTTCTCCCTCACCTGCGGCGCAGGAGAACGGACTGGCTATGGACAGGTCCAGCAGCGTGGTGTACCATTGCTGGCGAGGCCACACTGGGGCATGAGAATTACCGAGCCTTGTCCTGCGCAGCTTTACCAGGACTTTGTGCACCAAGGGGAACGCGGGAAGGCATATAAGGAGGTGGGTCGAACCAAGGACAGGAGAATGCTCCGAGATCGATCACGGGCAAGACGCGGAAGGAGCAGAACCTGGGCGCACTTTCGTTGGTGGGGAGGGAAGAGTCGATCCGGGGAAACCCCACCCTCCGGAAAAGAAATGGGCTATGTCCGGAAAACGAAGGACCACTCGTGGCTAGGAAGGACCTGCTGAGATGGTCCGCCAATACGTTCTGACTCCTGGGAGGAAGGAGGCCACCAGATCCAGGCGTGGGTATATCAAAATTCCCAGAGTGCGATAGCCTCCTGACAAAGAGGGAGGAACGGGTCCCTCCCTGTTGTTTTTAACAGTGCATCGCGGTGGTGTTGTCGTGAGCACTAAAACGCAACTCCTCGCAGGTGAGGAGAAAGGTCTGACAGGAAGGCGGATCTCGCAGCTCTCGGACGTTAATGTGCAGTGAGAGCTCTGCAAGACCAGAGACCCTGTGTTTCGGTGAGACCAGGGTGAGCTCCCCAGCCCAGGGAGGATGCGTCTGTTTCAGGGACATGGATGGTTGCCTGGGATGGAAAGGCATGCCCGCACATACAGGGACGGTTCTTGCCCACCAGCGGAGGGAGAGCAAAACGGTCTGTGGAGAGTGACACGATGTCCTAGCGTCCCTCCGAGTCGATAAACGAGAGGCCAACCAAATTGGCAGGGGGAAAGAAGGCGGTTGGCGTTTTGGTGACAAAGGTGCAGGCGCCATGTGACCGAGAGGCTGAGACAAACCCGGCCGAGGTCGTGGGGAAGGCGAGTAGGCCCTCTATTGTAGACTATCGCCTGAACGGCAGGGTGGAAGCGAGGCTGTCGCGAGAGTGGAGGTCTAGAGAGCTCATATGAAGTCTATCCTCTGCGTTGGTACGAGGATGACTTGTCCGAAATTGATCAAGAGCCCTAGAATTTCGAACACTCTGTTATACCGCTATGTGTGTGGCGACCTGAGCCTCTGAAGACCCGCGAACAGCCAGTCGTCCAGGTAGGGAAAGACACATATGCCTCGTCAGACGGAGGAAAGCGCGACTACCGACCTATAGCCATATATTGTAAACACCGCGGGCAGGGAAAGGCCGAAAGGGCAGGACCTGTGAATGGAAAGTGGCGGTCCCGTACCACAAAGCAGAAGAATTCTGGTGGCGGTGGGTAAATCGAAACATGAAGTGGCGTCCTTCATGTCGAGAGCAGCGAACAGTCTCCCGTGTCCAGGGACGGGATAATAGACCCAAACACCATGCGGAACTTCAACTTCGTTCTTCACGAAGGCGTTGAGTCCGCGGGTCTAGATGGGTGGAGACCCCTTTGACTTGGGGATTAAAAAATAGGGGAGTAAAACCTCTCCCTCTGAGATCTTGAGGCACCTCCTCTATGGCTCGGATTTCGAGAAGCGTGAGGACCTCCTGGTACAGAGATGCTGTGAGAGGGTCCCTGAAGAGAGGACGGGAGGGTGGTGGGAGGGAGGAGGGGAAATAAACTGGAGTGGGTAGCCAAACTCACCGTGCGCAGAACCCAACATCCGAAGTTAGAGTCGCGATCCGGGCGGAGGAAGGAGAAAGGCGGTTTGAAAAAAGGAGACCGGAAGGGACTGGTGCTCTGCTCTCGACCGCACCTTCAAAAATTTTGTTTAGGTCCCGGCGTGTTTGCCGGAACCATATTTTGATCCCATTGGACACAGAACATGACGTCTCGCGGTTCACCGCCCCGCGTCTATTAAATGTCTTGCGGGCGTGCGTGAGGGGGTAGGGGCCGGAGGCTTCGCATACGGAATACCTTCTTTGGGTCTGCGGCGTCCTGTTCATGCCCTAAAGGAGCCGCAATGATAATCGGATTAGCTTTTAGGCTTTGGCGGATGGTGGGTCCTTCTCTCCGAAAAGAGCCCTGTCTCGAAGGGAGGATCCGGATCGTGCGTACTGCAGTTCTGGAGGCAATCCGGACACATAGTCTAATCCAAAACATGTGCTAACCTACTGAAACCTCCTCACTGTACTCCTGCCATTATTTTGCGACGGTTCCTAGCAGCTGTAATCTGCGCGTCGAGAAGGTCCCTGTCGGGATGGTTCTGGAGATCTTTTTGCCCTCCTCCACGCAGGCTCTGGAACCCGGACGGGAAGCTCTACCGCGGCAATCCCGAGCTCAGGTGTGAACTGGCCTATTGTACTGCCCGTGATTAAAATTGTATCTAACTGAAGAGAGCCTGTTGGGCTTAGGGCAAACTCGACAAACTGCAGACCCCTGCGGAGTAACAATTGCGCTCTCCAGCAGGTCATCGCTGTTTAGCCTCCCGCGATGTTATGGGCGGAGGCATGTCTGGGCATGGCCTTTAAACCCAGCTCTTGTTGACGATTGTACACAGGGAGATATCAGGAGAAGGGCATGGGTGGGTAAGGTACTGGGAACCACTTAGATGGGGCACCATGTAAACTTCCTCTCTCAGCCCCTGGCCGTGGAGGATATGACACGAGACTGCCATATTGTGTCCCTCTTTGCTTGGATGGAGTGTATGAAAGGCAGAGCGACCCGTGTCGAGCATCTGAATGCACAGAAATGTCCACGACTGGTCTCCACATCGGAATTCCTCCACCTGCAGGTTAATTGCTCAGCGCTAGCGCGGCGAGCAGGTTCTGGCTAGAGTGAACGCGTAGGTCGAAGGCTGTGTGGGCCATTCTGACCCTAAGTTGAAGCCCACACCCAGCCGTTGTCTGGCGGGAAGAGGACGAGAGACGGGGACCCACGGTTCCTATCCTCAGGTTTTGCCTCCAAGGGGGGTCGTTTGTGGGCGGATTTGCAGGTCCTGGTCGCCGTAGGCGTCGTCCTCTGGGCGGTGGAAGACGGCTGATAGAGGCCTCCGGTACCTCCCGGCGAATCGCGGGTAATGGTAAGTCAGAGTGTTGGAAGAGCTACAATGCTGGAATCTCACCCATTGGATGTTGATGAATAGCCCAAGGTGTCAGAAGGGCCAACTTGCGGCGGCTTGTCCCAGATCTGGTGCTCTCTGTTCCCATCCCGAGAGAGCCATGCTCTCAAGGGGAAGCGAGAGAACCGATGGGTGCCGTGATGGCCAAGGTGGAGCCAAGATAATCTCCGTGGATGGTAAGCCCAAAACCGTCATCGCGCTGTATGGCGAACGTGCCCGGGAGTCGTACTGGTGCCAACATCGGGGGAGTCGTACTGGTCGTGACCGGGAGGTGACCGATTAAGCGACCAAAACACAGGTGCCGATCGGAGGTCGACAGAGACGAGACAGTGCAGGGATCCACATGCGATCTTAAGGAGCCGGATGCGAGGAGTAGATCGCCAGGATAACGACGGGGAAGATGAGCTCCAGTCGGGATCGGGTAGTAAAAAAAGAGGAGGTTGGCTGCTGCCGACAGGCGAGTACAGTCCCGGATAAACCTGGATCCGTGTCTAAGATCGAGTAACAAGCAGCCGGAGCGCCGAAGCGAGAGACCGGTGGGCCACACATGCGTAAAAAAAAGAACTCGCGAGCGGCATATCAGATGTATGAAGGAAAGTCAGGGCGCGGGAGCGGTGCCACAAGTGAGGAATCCAGTTATCATCTCAAAGACCGAAAGTGTTCATTGTCCACTTCTCCGCTAATGGGACATTCGAGAAAGAACAAATACACATAGGCCGGTTCCTTGTAAAAGAAGATTACACCGCACAGCGGGGCGGTGCCGGGGGGTGAGCAGGGAGTTCAGTCAGAAGCTGAAAACAATTCCCAATCGTCCAGTCGCAAAGGTAGCGGCGTAAGTGGGAAAGCAAGCTCGACCAGGGCATCAGTCGCTGGGAGTCGGTTGCCACTAGGAGGACCAACTTCAACGGCCTCTTTGACTTGCTGGATACGACGGTCTAGGGAAGAACCCGGATGCCAAGGGGCAGAATTGCGGTGTCCCAGATCCACCACATGACACTTGCAACGGCACGGTTTCTCCACAATGCTCAGACTGCGGTGCGTTTGGAGCTTGCAGCCGCAGGAGCCTTTGGACTTCTATCGCTTCGGCGAGAGGAGCGGTTCAGGTCGACTACTCTGCGCAGACCCGGACGAATGTATGCTAGTGGTGCCAAAAAGCGGATGTCTATTAGAGAGCGGTGCCGAGCTCGTCACTTCCTGATGCCCAGATGCAAAATCTTCTGCCGGTACGGATTCATGCGCGTCGGGGCTGCCGCGGGAGCCTGCACAGGATGTTACATGCGGCCTCCATAAGAGCTGCTTTAGCTACGCGCTTCCCGCTCGTATTTTGGTCTCTCGTCCGACAAGGACTTACAGATTTGCACTTGTCGTTCAGGTGGGAACTTCCAAATGCGACTTCACGGTGGCAACAGATAGTGGGGAGTCTCCCATTGGCATCTGCCGTGCAGGCCGAGCCTGATTTAGAAAAGCCGGAGAGACAGGCAATCGACCGGAGTATCCGGGAGGGTTGAGGAAGGGGATGCAAACCACAGCACATCTAACTATAATAAAAATTACTACTAACTACTACTCATGGAACTAAGAACATTAACTCACAAAAATAACAG